>NW_028261382.1:45580958-45878707 GCF_051295495.1 Thamnophis sirtalis | reverse complement strand
GTGGTTAGATTATAGTTTGACAGACAAACTCACAAAACACAGCAGATAAGGAAGCAGATCTAGGAAATGTCTTCTGAACTCAATCCCACCGTATGCTGTGTTTGGCTACTGTTAAAGGCTTGGCCCACTTCTCTTTACTCATTCCGGGTTTTCTCTGCCTGAAGAACAGAGAATCATAGGCTGGAAGGGACCTTGGAGGTCTTCTGGTCCAACCCCCCCCCCCCCCCCCCGCTCAAGCAGGGAACCCTATGCCTATTTCAGACAAATGGTTGTCTAATTTCTTCTTGAAATGGAGCGAAGCCGTTCCACTCATTAATTGTTCTGGCTGTCAGGAAATGTCTGCTTAGTTCTAGGTTAGATTTCTCCTGGATTAGCAGAAGAAGAGAAGAGAAGAATTCTGAAATAGAGTAGAGTAGAGTAGAGTAGAGGTAGAGTAGAGTAGAGTAGAGTAGAGTAGAGTAGAATAGAATAGAATAGAATAGAATAGAATAGAATATATAGTAGAGTAGAATAGAATAGAATAGAAAAATTCTGAGTAGAGTAGAGTAGATAAAGTAGAATAGAATAGAATAGAATAAGAAGTAGAGAATAGAATGGGGTGTGGTGTGGTGGAATAGAATGGAATAGAATAGGATAGGATAGGATAGGAGAATTCTGAATAGAGTACAGTAGAATAGAATAGAATAGAATAGAATAGAATAGAATAGAATAGAATAAGTAGAAAATAGAATAGAATAGGAGAATTCTGAATAGACTAAAGTAGAGTAGAGTAGAGTAGAATAGAGTAGAATAGAATAGAATAGAATAGAATAGAATAGAATAGAATAGAATAGAATACGAGAATTCTGAATAGAGTAGAGTAGGATAGGATAGGATAGGATAGGATAGGAGAATTCTGAATAGAGTACAGTAGAATAGAATAGAATAGAATAGAATAGAATAGAATAGAATAAGTAGAAAATAGAATAGAATAGGAGAATTCTGAATAGACTAAAGTAGAGTAGAGTAGAGTAGAATAGAATAGAATAGAATAGAATACGAGAATTCTGAATAGAGTAGAGTAGGATAGGATAGGATAGGATAGGATAGGATAGGAGAATTCTGAATAGAGTACAGTAGAATAGAATAGAATAGAATAAGTAGAAAATAGAATAGAATAGGAGAATTCTGAATAGACTAAAGTAGAGTAGAGTAGAATAGAATAGAATAGAATAGAATACGAGAATTCTGAATATAGTAGGATAGGATAGGATAGGATAGGATAGGATAATTCTGAATAGAGTAGAGTAGATAAAAGAATAGAATGGAATAGAGTAGAGTAGAGTAGAATAGAATAGAATAGAATAGAATAAGAAGTAGAGAATAGAATGGGATGGGGTGGAATGGAATGGAATGGAATGGAATAGAATAGAATAGAATAGAATAGAATAGAATAGAATAGAATAGAATAGAATAGAATTATTTATTGGCCAGTGTGATTGGACACACAAGGAATTTGTCTTTGGTGCATACGCTCTCAGTGTAAAGGGGAAAAAATACATCCATCAAGAAACATAAGATACAACACTTAATGATAGTCATAGTGACACAGCTATAGCTGGAAGAGACCTTGGAGATCATCTACAGGGCGGGGCATAACCTTTTCCTAGGGGGTCACAGCATCACTTGTAATAACAACACAAATAATTCATACACCATTCGAAAGCCCATCAAAAACTGAGTTTATTGACACGATTTAATAGTCAGTATGACCACCATTAGCCCTTCGAACAGCATTCAAACGAGGTGGATAAGAACACAACAAATCTTCAAACAGTTCCGTTCGATTTTCCAGATTTTTCAACACAGTTTCCAAATTCATTCTCAAAGTTTCAACCGAATATCAATTTTGACCTTGCTCCTGAATCATCAGAGCTTCCACTTCATCCTTAATTATGGCCCCAATGTTCTCTGCCGATTGAGATCTGGCGAATTTCCCGGCCAGACGTCATTGCCCCAAAATTCGACATTGTTTTCCTTTAACAATTGCTGAGTCGCATTTGCACGCATGCAAGGAGCTTTGTCATGAAGAAAGACAGCCTCACCAACCACCAAGACATTGTCTGGATCACTGAGAAATGGAATGACATTCTCCAATAAAATTTTCTCACGGAAATAACTGCCATCCCAGGATTCCCCTTTATCCTTCAAAACCCAATGCAGTTTCTTGGCTGTGAAAATGACGAAAATCCCGATGCAAGTCGGATTGCGAACGATTTGTTCTTCCGAATCGAATTTTCCAGCCATTCTTAAAGCAAATTTAACATTTAATAGCTCATTCAATTCAGTTTTTTATGGGCTTTAAAATGAGGTGTCGTGGAAGTTGTAAACTGCTGTCGATCTTGCTGTGACCCCCTAGGAAAAGGTTTGCCCCGCCCTGTAGTCCAGCTCCCTGCTCGAGCAGGAGTCCCTTTCAGACAAAAAAAAATGGCTGTCCAGTCTCTTCTCTTAAAAGCCTCCAGTGATGGTCCCCCACCCACAACTTCCGGTGGCAAGTCCTTCCACTGATTAATTGTCCTCACCGTCAGGAAATATCCCCTTAGTTCCAGGTTGCATCTCTCCTTGATGAGTTTCCCTCCGTTGCTTCTCCTCCTGCCTTCAGATGCTTTGGAAAATCAGTCCTTCTTTTCACCAGACTCGGGGTCCCTACTTCCTTCATTCAACCTCTAGAACTCCTGATCCTCTTTGTTGCTCGCCTCTGCACAATTTTCAGAGTCTCAACATCTGTTTTGTGTCCGGAGCTGGATGCTTCGTAGCCCCAACGGTGCAGTAAAGTTGCCATGATCACTTCTCGTAATTTTGAAACGATCCCTCTGTTGCCGCAACCAAGGACGGTCTTGGCTTTTTTGGCAACTTGGGTTATAAGACCAGGGACCTGGGTGGGTTTTTATTTTTTCTCCTACGTGTAAAAACCTTTGCTCACCCCTGGAGAGCATCTTGTGAGCTACGGGGCCCAGTGTTCAAGCTTGCCAAAATCCTTCTGGATCTGGAGTCTATTTTCCAAGGTGTTAACAAATCTCACAAGCTTGGTGTCATCTGCAAATTTGATGAGTTCCCCTGCTGGTTCCGGATTCAGTCGCCGTTTTGTTTCCTAAAGCATCAACCTTGTGATTGCTCAGATTTTCCTCTTTCCGCTATGAATTCAAAATGGACAGTGACTAATATTTATATGTATATGTGTGTAGGTGTATGTATAGATGATAGATACAGTAGGTAGGTAGGTAGATGGTAGATAGATAGATAGATAGATAGATAGGTAGGTAGGTAGGTAGGTAGGTAGGTAGGTAGGTAGGTAGGTAGGTAGGTAGATAGATAGATAGATAGATAGATAGATAGATAGATAGATAGATAGATAGATAGATAGATAGATAGATAGATAGATAGATAAATAGATAGATAGATGAGAGAGAGATGTTGTTGTTGTTGTTCTTCTTCTTCTTCTTGCGAAGTCGTGTCCAACCCATCGTGAGCCCATGGACCACATTCTTCCAGGCCTTCCTGTCCTCTACCGTCCTCTGGAGTCCATTTAAGCTCACGCCAACTGCTTTGGTGACTCCATCCAGCCACCTCCTTCTCTGCCGTCCCCTTCTTCTTCTTTTGCCCTCCATCCTTCCCAGCATGAGGCTCTTCTCCAGGGAAGTCCTTCTTCCTTCTCATTGGGTGGCCAAAGTCTTTGAGTTTCCTCTTCAGGATCCGGCCTTCTAAAGAGCAGTCAGGGTTCATCTCCTCTAGGACTGACCAGTTGGATGGCCTTGCAGTCCAAGGACTCACAGGAGATAGATAGGTAGGTAGGTAGGTAGGTAGATAAATGATAGGTAGGTAGGTAGGTAGGCAGGCAGGCAGGCAGGCGGTAAATAGTTAAGTAGATAGGTAGATAGATGATAGGTAGGAAGGATAGATAGATGATAGATAGATGATAGATGATAGATAGATAGATAGATAGATAGATAGATAGATAGATAGATAGATAGATAGATAGATGATAGAGATAAGCATGGATGCATAGGATGGATGGATGATGAATAGGTAGGTAAGTAAGTAGGTAATTATATAGGTAGATAGGTAGATAGATAGAGGATAGGTAGGTAGGCAGGCAGGCAGGTAAATAGGTAGGTAGGTAGGTAGGAGAGAGAGAGAGAGAGAGAGAGAGAGAGAGAGAGAGAGAGAGAGAGAGATGATAGATAGACAGACAGACAGACAGACAGACACACAGATAAAAGGTAGGTAGGTAGGTAGATGATAGATAGGTAGATAGATGGATGGATGGCCCACCCACCTTCCCTAGTTCATTGAGGGTTGGGTCTGCCGTGGCCTGGTTAACCCATGTTCCTGAGTTGTGAGAACAGCCGCAGCGTTGCAGGCGGAGAAGGAACAACACACACACCCCATGATCTTCAATGGTTAAACAAAAGCCCTCCGTGAGGGAAGTCCTAGGACAACTGGGTTTAATTCTCTCTTTTTTTGGCTCCGTTGCTCCTGCTTAATTGCTTCAGAGAGCTGGGGACGGTCGGGCTTTCCAGGCCCCAATTCAGAGGAGGGGTGTAAGCAAGACCCCCGGGAGCCGAAAGCCATGAGCTCTGAGCGGCTTCCAGCTTTTCCTCTGGCAATCCAAAGCCCCTTCCTCCCCTCGGTTGGGACCCAGAAGAAGGGTGGAGAAAGACCACCTTTGATGCCCGGTCCAAGCATCCAGTGAGGGGAGCCCAGGGTGGGATTTTGTCAAGCTTGGTGGCGTTCCCAAAAGCAGGAAGGCAGCCAAAAAGAACTTGGGAAAGGAGGGAGATATTTTGGCCAAAGAAATCAAGACCTTGGAGGCATCAAAGGATGGTTGAATTCGCACCCCATGCTGGATAGTCTTCTCCCCTTCCCTCCCTCCTTTGCCTTTCTTCTATCTTTCACTCTCTCCCTTCTCTTTTTCTCCTTCCTTTTTCCCTCTCTTCTTTGCTTCTATTCCCTTACCCTTTTTTCTTCCTTCCCTACTTATCTCCTTCCTTCTTTTCTTCTATTCCCTCTTTTCTTCCTCCTTCCTTACCTCCCTCCCTCTCTCTCTCCCTCCCTTCTTTGCCTTTCATCTCTTCCCTTTCTCCCATCTCCTTCCTTCGTTCCCTCCTTCCTTCTTTGTTTATATTCCCTTTCCCTTCTTCCTTCCTTCCCTCCCTCCTTCCTTCCCTCCTTCCCTTCTTTGTCTTTCTTCTATCTTTGCTCTCTCCCTTCTCCTTCATCCCTTCCTCCTTCCCTCCTTCTCTCCTTCCCATCCTCCCTTCTTTGCCGATCTTCCCTCTCTTTTCCTCCCTCCCTCCATCCTGCCTTCCTTCCTTTCTCCCTCCCTCCCTCTTCCCTTCCCCCGCCCTCCCTCCCCCTTCCTTCATTCTTTCCTTTCTTCCTTCCTTTTCTCCCTCCCTCCCTCCCTCCCTCCTTCCTTTCTTTCCTTCCTTCCTTCCTTCCTTCCCAGACCTCCAAGGTCCCTTCCAGCTCTATTCTATTTTATCAGCTATTTGCCCATCCAATTTGTAAACTGGTCGTGGTCCATCAATTAACCAGCATCTTGCCTCTGGAAGTGGTGGGAGCTCCATCACTGGAGGCTTTGAGGAAGAGATTGGACAACCATTTGCTTGAGAGGATACAGGGTCTCCTGCTTCAGCAGGGGGTGGACTAGAAGACCTCCAAGGTTCCTTCCAACTCTTGTCATTTTGTTATCCCAACACTGTCAAACAATTTACTAAAACTGTATTCCTATTCTTCTTCTCTTCCTTCTTAGTCCCTCTCTCTTCCCACTTATAACCACGTTGCTTGTATCTTTCAATTGATATTGTTTTCATTTGTTTCCTAGTTTAATTTGATTGCTTATGAGCTATGACTATCACTAAGTGTTGTATCTTTTTATTCCTGATGAATGTATTTTATTTTTCTTTATATACACTGAGAGCTTATGCACCAAAGACAAATTCCTTGTGTGTCCGATCACACTTGGCCAATAAAGAATTGAATTCTATTCTGTTCTATTTCTATTTTCATTTCTATTTCTTATTCTATTCTATTTCTATTTCTTATTCTATTCTTCTTTCCTCTTATTCTATTCCATTCTTTCTATTTCTACTTCTATTTCTTATTCTAGTCTATTTCTATTTCTTATTCTAGTCTATTTCTATTTCTTATTCTATTCTTCTTTCCTCTTATTCTATTCTATTCTTTCTATTTCTATTTCTACTTCTATTTCTTATTCTATTTCTATTCTATTTCTTATCTATTTTATTCTATTTCTACTTCTACTTCTATTTCTTATTTTATTCTATTTCTATTTCTTATTCTATTTCTATTTCTATTATTTCTATTTTTATTTCTTATTCTATTCTATTTCTATTTCTTATTCTATTCTATTCTTCTTTCCTCTTATTCTATTCCATTCTTTCTATTTCTACTTCTATTTCTTATTCTATTTCTATTCTATTTCTTATCTATATTATTCTATTTCTACTTCTATTTCTTATTCTATTCTATTCTATTCTATTTCTATTTTTATTTCTTATTCTATTCTATTTCTATTTCTTATTCTATTCTATTCTTCTTTCCTCTTACTCTATTCTATTCTTTCTATTTCTATTTCTACTTCTATTTCTTATTCTAGTCTATTTCTATTTCTTATTCTATTTCTATTCTATTTCTTATCTATTTTATTCTATTTCTACTTCTATTTCTTATTCTAGTCTATTTCTATTTCTTATTCTATTTCTATTCTATTTCTTATCTATTTTATTCTATTTCTACTTCTATTTCTTATTCTATTCTATTTCTATTTCTATTCCTATTTCTATTTCTTATTCTATTTCTATTTCTTATTCTATTTCTATTTCTTATTCTATTTCTATTTCTATTTCTATTTCTATTTCTATTTCTATTTCTATTTCTATTCTATTTCTATTTCTTATTCTATTCTATTTCATTTGAACTTCCCTGAGGCTGGTGATTGGAGCTGTTTTCTACAAGGGGGGAGTCAGAGAGAGAAAGATAGGGGCCCTTTAACTCCATTTCAATCACATTGAATCATATATCTCTTCGATATAATATATTGATCTAATGTGATGGGGAGGGCGGGTGGGGGGGCCGCAGAGCCAGGGTGGGGAGGGGGCTGTATTTTCTCATCCAGCATATGGTCTCTTCCATCTGGTCTTTATTAAAAGTCTCCACGAAAGGCACATTCCAGGGTTTAACACTTGCCTTGCCAAGGATGGGCAAAAAAAAAACAACCCATCGCCCCCTTCCCTTTCCATGTTCCCCCTTTTATAAAAATTCCCCCCTTTTTAAATAATAATAATAATAATAATAATAATAATAATAATAATAATAATAGTAATAGGAATTCTATTATATAATATGCCAAATAATAATAATCCAGGAATAAAACCCACTCCTAGGGCGTCTTCTCTTCAATACCTCCTTCTCCCCCTCCACCGATCTGTGCCTCCCCCACTCAAATCTGGGAAGGAGTCCCACCCCCTCACCGAAAAAATGGGGGGGAGGCAAATTTTGTGATCAAATGGGGTGGTTTTTTTTTAAAGCCAGGGAGGGAACGGCGCAGGAATGCTGTGAATGAAAGCAATAAATGGGGTGGGTGGGATGAGAATGACGTGCCCCCTACTCTTAAAATTCTCTTTTGAAATTGGGGGGGCGGGGGACAGGATCAGGAGGATCTGGGAAAGAACCACCTACCACCACCCCCTCAAGCTCATGGCACCCCAAATAAAGTTTGTTTGTTTTTTCTCCATGGGGAGCCGGCCAATTTTTTTCCCCACGGATTTCCTGAGATCTCGCCCAGCCACGTGCAAAGGGTTAACAATTTTGGGATTTGAGGGTGGGGGGGAGTTAGAAGCCCCAGTGTGAATTTAGAAGTTTCCCTTCCCCCCCACACACACAACCCACCAGCCCAAGGGGGCTGGATTGAGCTGGGCAAAGGCAGGAAACACCGAAATTTAAGACAATTGTGACTTCTCCCCCCTCCCCATTCCTCCCCCCTCCCCCCTTACAGAGGTGCAAACACAGGCCAGATGTTGTAGAGTACTTAGAAAAGGGATTAGTTGGATAACCAGCATCAGGGATGTTTCTGGAGGCTGAAAACAGCAGGCATCCTGGCTGGGGGAAAAGCAGAAAATTTGTGGGCAGGAAAAGCACAGAAAATTCTGTGAGAGAAAGAGAGAGGGGGAAACAGAAAGAGGAGAGAGAGAGTGACAGTGAGAGAGAGATAGACAGAGAGAAGAGAGACAGACAGTGTGTGACAGTGAGAGAGAGAGAATGAGAGGGCTAAAGAGAAAGAGGGAAGGGAGACAGAAAGAGGAGAGAGAAAGTGACAGTGCGAGAGAGAAAGAGAGAGAGGGAGGAACAGATAGAAAGAGGAGAGAGTGACAGTGAGAGAGAGGGAATGAGAGGGCTAGAGAGAAATAGAGAGAATGAGAGAGCTAGAGACAGAGAGAGAAAGAGAGAGGGAGAAAAAAGAGACAGAAAGAGAATGAGTGTGAGAAAGAAAGAGAGAGAAATAGAGAGAGAGAGAGAGAGAATGAGAGGGCTAGAGAGAAAGAGACAGAAAGACAGAGAGAGGAGGAAAAGACTGTGTGACAGTGAGAGAGAGAGAGAGAGAGAGAGAGAGAGGGAGGGAGGAACAGACAGAAAGAGGAGAGAGTGACAGTGAGAGAGATAGAGAATGAGAGGGCTAGAGAGAAAAAGAGAGAAATAGAGAGAGAGAGAATGAGAGGGCTAGAGAAAGAGAGAAAGAGAGAGAGAGAAAAGAGACAGAAAGAGAATGAGTGTGAGAAAGGGAGAGAGAGAAAGAAATAGAGAGAAAGAGAAAGGGAGAAAAAAGAGACAGAGAAAAACAGAGAGAGAGAGAGAGAGAGGAGGAAGAGAGAGTGTGTGACAGCGAGATCGAGAGAGAAAGAGAATGAGAGGACTAGAGAGAAATAAAGAGAGAAATAGAGGGGGGAAGAGACAGAGAGAAAGACAGGGAGAGAGAGACAGAAAGAAAGAGAATGAGTGTGAGAAAGAGAGATAGAGAAAGATAGTTGGGGGGAGGGATAAAAAAGAGACACAGAGAGAAAGACAGAGAAACAGAGAGACAGAAAGAGAATGAGAATGTGAGAAAGAGGGGGAGAGAGAAAGAGAAAGAGGAGAGAGAGTGTGATAGAGAGAGGGAGGGAGAGACAGAAAGAAGAGAGAAAGAGAGTGACAGTGAGAGAGAAAGAGAGAATGAGAGGGCTAGAGAGAAATAGAGAGAGAGAAATAGAGAGGGGGGAGGGAGAAAAAAAGAGACAGCGAGAGAAAGACAGAGACAGAAAAACAGAAAGAAAGAGAATGAGTATGAGAGCGATAGAGATAGAAAGAAAGAGAGAGAGAGAGAGAGAGGGAAAGGGAGAAAAAAGAGACACAGAGAGAAAGACAGAGAGAGACAAAGAGAGAATGAGAGTGTGAGAAAGAGAGAGAGAGAGATAAAAAGAAAGAGAGAGAGGCTGTGTGTATATGAACGGGTATTTGTGTTTTGCAAATTTCCCTGCTACTCTCAAAGGATTCAACCTTTGCACGCCTTTGCACGCAACCACACCAGCAAAAAATCCTCCTGGTGAAACTTCTGTAGCTTCCCCCCACTTACAAGTTATAGGGAAGGGGGGGTCCTAAGCCCTGCCCCCCCCCAGCCCTGATTTTGAAGAGTGGCAGGCCCTATAAACATAAGGAATATTCAAACCACCGAAACAAAGCCGAAGGACCACTTAAAGGTCGTCCTGGGAGGAAGAAAGGAAGAAAAGATTTGGAAGGGGAGGTCTGTCCCCAGCTGGAAGGTTCTGGAAACCTCAGAAACTGCTAATTATCTTAAAATTAAAGGCTTGGCGAAGAGAGAGCCTTGCATTTTCGCCGCGCTCTTCCAATCCCCTCTGGGCCCATATTCCTTTATTGCTCAAACCGCAAACTTTCCACGATATCTCTCTGTATCTCTCTTCCTGTCCTGTTTCAAGTTCTTTTTCCATTAACCTGTTATTTGTCTCCCTGCTTTTACAGTGCAAAAAATAAAAACTCTTTGCACTGTAAACTGGAGGCTAAAACCTACGATGAACGGTTGCAGGAATTGGGCCTGGCTAGTCTAATGGAGAGAAGGACCAGGGGAGACAGGAGAGCATCTTCCAATATTTGAGGGGCTGCCCCAGAGAGGAGGAAGGGGGTCAAGCTATTCTCCAAAGCACCAGGCAAGGAAGAATGGATGGAAACGGACCGAGGAGAGATTCAACCTGGAAATAAGGAGGAATTTCCTGACAAGGAGAACCATCAACCCATGGAACAGAAGTTGCCTTCAGAAGTTGTGGGAGCTTCATCTCTGGAGGCTTTCAAGAAGAGACTGGGCTGCCCTCTGTCAGAAATGGTGTAGGGTCTCCTGCTTGGGCAGAGGGGTTGGACTAGATGACCTCCAAGGCCCCTTCCAATTCTGTTAATAGCAATAGCAATAGCAGTTAGACTTATATACCGCTTCATAGGGCTTTCAGCCCTCTCTAAGCGGTTTACAGAGTCAGCATATCGCCCCCAACAACAATCTGGGTCCTCATTTCACCCACCTCGGAAGGATGGAAGGCTGAGTCAACCCTGAGCCGGTGAGATTAGAACCGCTGAACTGCAGATAGCAGTCAGCTGAAGTGGCCTGCAGTATTGCACCCTAACCACTGCGCCACCTCGGCTTTAATCAGTTAAAGTGAACGTTATAATTCCTTGATAAGGGCACACCTAGAATCCTTCATCCAATTTTGGTCACCATACTAGAAAAAAGAGGTTGAAATTCTAGAAAGAGTGCAGAGAAGAGCAACCAGGATGATTAGGGGACTGGAGGCTAAAACATATGAAGAACGGTTGCAGGCACTGGGGATGTCTAGTTTAATGAAGAGAAGGACCAGGGGAGACAGGAGAGCATCTTCCAATATTTGAGGGGCTGCCACAGAGAGGAAGAGGGTCAAACTATTTCCCAAGACCAGACAAGGAAGAATGGATGGAAACTGACCAAGGAGAGATTCAACTTAGAAATAAGGAGGAATTTCCTGACAGGGAGAACAATCAACCCATGGAAGAGAAGTTGCCTTCAGAAGTTGTGGGAGCTTCATCACTGGAGGCTTTCAAGAAGAGACTGGACTGCCCTCTGTCAGAAATGGTGTAGTGTCTCCTGCTTGGGCGGGGGGGGAGGGGTTGGACTAGATGACCTACAAGGTCCTTTCCAACTCTGTTAATCTCTACTTGCAAACCAGGTTTAATAGCAGCAACTGTGAGAGGTTCTTGGAGTCTTAGTGGACAGCCAGCTAAATATGAGCCAGCAGCCAAAAAAATGCAACCCTAGAGGCATTAACAGAGGGATTCAATCAAGATCAAGTGAATTACTAATACAGCTCTATAAACCCTTAGTAAGGCCACACCTAGAGTATTGCATCCAGTTTTGGTCACACGCTATAAAAAAAGATGTTGAGACTCTTGAAAGAGGGCAGAGAAGAGCAATAAAGAAGATTAGGGGACTGGAGGATAAAACATAACGATGAACGGTTGCAGGAACTGGGAATGGCTAGTTTGATGAAAAGAAGGCCTAGGGGAGACATGGTAGCAGCCTTCCGATATCTCAGGGGCTGCCCCAAAGAAGAGGGAGTCAAGCTATTCTCCAAAACACCTGAAGGCCAGAGAAGGAACAATGGATGAGAAGAGGGAGAACCATCAACCCATAGAACAGAAGTTCCCTTCGGAAGTTGTGGGAGCTTCATCCCTGGAGGCCTTCAAGAAGAGACTGGACTGCCACCTGTTAGAAATGGTGTAGGGTCTCCTGCTTGGTGGGTGGGTTGGACTAGATGACCTCCAAGGTCCCTTTCATCTCTGTTAAAGAGATGCAATACAATCCAAGGGGGGAGAGAATCAAGATTACATGAAGCATTCATTCCATTTTATAATGCCTTGCATCCAATTTTGGTTACCATATAATAAAAAAAGATGTGGAGACTCTGGAAAGAGTGCAGAGAAGAGCAAGAAAGAGGATTAGGGGACTGGAGGCTAAAACATAGGAAGAACGGTTGCAGGAACTGGGAATGTCTAGTTTCATGAAAAGAAGGACCAGGGGAGACATGATAGCGGTCTTCCAATATTTGAGGGGCTGCCCCAAAGAAGAGGCAGCCCACCTATTCTTCAAAGGACTAGAAGGCAGGACAAAAAGCAATGGAAACTTGTCAAAGGAGACCACCAACTCAGAAAAAAATGAGAGATTTTCTGATAATTAGAATAATTAACCAGTGGAACAGCTTGCCACTAGAAGTTGTGGGTGCTCCCATCACTGGAGGTTTTTAAGAAGAGACTGGACAGCCACTTGTCTGAAATGGTCTAGGGTCTTCTGTCTGAGCAGGGGGTTGGACTAGAAGACCTCTAAAGTCCCTTCCATCTTTGTCCTTCCTTCCTTCCTTCCTTCCTTCCTTCCTTCCTTCCTTCCTTCCTTCCTTCCTTCCTTCCTTCCTTCCTTCCTTCCTTCCTTCCTTCCTTCCTTCCTTCCTTCCTTCCAAAAAAGAAGGTTTTTAAAAAGAGACCAGACCACCATTTGTCTGAAATGGTCCAGGGTCTCCTCTCCTTCCTGAGCAGGGGGCTGGACTAGAAGACCTCCAAGGTCCCTTCCAGCTCCAATGTCCTAATGTTTTGCTTCTTCTACATTCGGTGGAAACCCCGGTTTCTCTTCTGAAATTTTAGCTGCTTCGGGCTGATTTTTAGCATTCCTCTAGGTGGCTAGTCCTCATGAATCTCTCTCTCTTATTTTCTTTCCCAACCCGGTGGGAATTTTGAAGCCACGTTGCCTTTTTCATCCGAGTGGCACTGCCCTCTTTAAATGGGGGGAGGGGGCGGCGGCGAGGGGGTCGTGATACCTTGGAAAGGATGATGGGGGGGGGCACCCTTTAACCATTTCAAGCTTTAAAAAAAAGACAGCGGTGAAAATCCACTTAATTTTGTTCCTTCCCCTTTTCTCGCCCCCTCCCCCCAACCCATTTACCCACCTTTGGCGTTTCTTCCCCAGCGAGACAAATTTTTGTCCGTTTGACTGCCAGCCCGTTTTAGAAAATCCACTCCGTTTATTTGACACGCAAAAATCGCACGCAACACAATATTCAGGGTTTTTTTTGGGGGGGGGGTTTGCTGCGACCTTCCGCCCCACCAAGGAGACCACATCAGCGGTCATAGTCAATGATTATCCCCCCCTCCCTCCGCCCCTCACCGCAGATCCAGAGGGTTTCCTCTCCCCCCCCCGCCCCCCACTCCGTTTTTGCAAGTGGGGGGCAAGCTCCCCCTGCCTTCTGCGCAGCCCCCACCCTCCTCCAGCGGGCCAGGCTTGGGATGGCCGCAGGGAGCCCCTTCCCTCTATTTCCTGCACAAATTGAACTGGGCTGGGGGGGGGGGCGGGATGAAGAGATATTTTACAAAAAAGTTTTTAAAAGTTCGTAGTGGATCCGTGATGGGACCCCAAATGCAACAGAAGCTGGAGGGGGGGCAGGGAAAATCTGGTTTCTTCCGAAGCCGTGAGGACTAGAAACTTAACTCGCCAATGACTCCCGATGCAAAGGAAGCTGGGGAGTGGGAGTGGGGGAGAAATCCGGTTTCTTCCGAAGTCATGAGGACTAGAAACTTAACTCGCCAATAACTCCCGATGCAAAGGAAGCTGGGGGGGGGAGTGGGGGAGAAATCCGGTTTCTTCCGAAGTCATGAGGACTAGAAACTTAACTCGGCAATGACTCCCGATGCAAAGGAAGCTGCGGGGTGGGGGAGTAGGGGAGAAATCCGGTTTCTTCCCAAGCCATGAGGACTAGAAACAGCTCGCCAATGATTCCAGATGCAAAAGAAGATGTGGGGAGGGGAGGGAATCCGATTTCTTCCGAAGCCATGAGGACTAGACACTTAACTCCCCCTGGTTGGAGGAGGGGGCGGAAAGACCCCTGTCCCTGGCACACAAATTCGTCTCGGGTTTTAACTTTTATCCCCCCCCCCGCCCCCACGTTTGAGAAAGCACCAACTCCTCCCTCCCCACCCCCCAGGTCAGAAAAGTCGCTCCAGATCTCCAGCAGCACCGGGTCGCACGCCAGGGGGCGCCAAGTTGCGTTGGGAGGGGGCTTCCGCGGCCCCCACCCCCAAAAAAGTCTCTTTACTCCAGCAACCAAGTTCCGAGTCGGTTTGGGGGATCTCACCCCCAGCCTGGGAGGGGTGGAAGGGGTGGAAAGCCAGCCTTGGGCGCCCCTCCAGCTGGGTCTCTGCATCCTGGCAGGCTGGCATATCCCAGAGGTGGCAAAAGGGAGGGGTGGCATTTGCCCCGCGGGTGAGCAGAGGGCCCTCTATTTTTTTGGGTCCTTGTGCCCACCTCTGGCACCGGAGCAGGGCCATTCACCATCACCCCTCCTTCCCCGGTGCTGGGGCGCGTAGTTCACACACTGGTCCGGCAGGTGGCCGGTTGGCAAGGCCGGGAGGAGGAAGAGGAGGAGGTGGTGGGGGCGGTTTTCTCGGACGTGTTGATCACCCACCGGTAACACTGGGTGACGCTCCTGCTTTTGACCTGAGCTCCGCATCGGGTACAGTAGACGATGCCCAGCGCCAGCATGATCACCAGGAAGACGGAAATGGGCACCAGTAAAGCCACCAAAAGCCAGCGGTCATCCTTCCTCGGCCGTCCCTCCCCAGAGGCCGGGCTGGGGGCGGCAGAGGTGGGCAGGAGGGGCGCCCGGACTCCCCCAACGACGGGGTCCTCCGCCTTCTCATCCGAGGGAGGGGTGGTGAGGGGCTCCGCCGGCACCTCCGAGGTGGGCAGGAGGGTCCCCGTGACGCCCAGAGGCAGGGACCCCACCTCGGGCGTCGCAGGAGGAGGAGAAGGAGGATCGGAAGCCTGGGGGGTGGGATGGAGGACCTCGGGGTGCCCCGGCGAGGAGAAACTCTGCTCCAAGGGAGAAACGCGCGAGTCCCAGGCGCTGTCAAACTCGGGGGCGGCCGTCGCTGGCACCGGAGGAGGGAAAACCAGCCTGTCGGGCACCGACAAGAAAGACGCGGCGGAATCCGACGACGAGCCGGCCTCCCCGTCGCGGAAGAGCGAGAAACGGACGGGGGGCTCGCTGAGGTCGTCGGCTTCCCTGGTGGTGAAGCGGATGTGGAAAGGGTCGTGCCAGGCCTCGGGCGGGGTGGCATCGGGCCCGTCCAGGGCATCCACGGGGCTGCAGCTGATGCCGTCGGCTTCCAGGTCAAAGCCCTCGGTGCAGTAACACTCAAAGCCGCCCACGTAGTTCACGCACATCTGTTGGCACACGCCGGGGATCTGGCACTCGTCGGTGTCCACGCACTGCCCGGGTTCCTCCTCGGAGGGGCTGAAGCCCAGGTGGCACCGGCAGAGGAAGGAGCCCTCCGTGTTCTCACACTGGTGTTCGCAGGGGGCATCCAGGCACTCGTCCAAGTCCTCGCACTGGTGCCCGTCTGAAGCCAGCTCGTACCCAGCTGGGCACCGGCAGCTGTAGCCGTCCGTGCCATCCTCCTCCGCCACGCAGTCGAACTGGCAGGGCCGCCGTCGGCAGGGGTCGTTGGCGGCGCAGGAGTGGCCGTCGGGGAGCAGCAGGTAGCCGGCGTGGCACTCGCAGGCGTAGCCCGAGCCCTCGTCCAGGCACAGCTGCTGGCACCCGCCGTTGTCGCCCTCGCACCAGCTGGCCGCCGAAGCCGAGGAAGCCACCGCGCTGCCCCCCGACGGCCCTGCCCGGCACAGCGGCGGGCTCTTGGACCAGCCCACGCGCCCGTCCTCCTTCTGCATGCACAGCAAGGACAGCGAGGCGCCGCCGGGGCAGCCCACGGAGGCCACGGTCCCGAAGGGCACGAAGCGCGGGGGAGCCCCGACGGCGGCTGGAGCGGCCAGTCGGCCGAAGGGAGCCGCGTAGCTGATGCTGATGCCACCGCCGCCGTCCTCGCCGCCTTCCTCTTCCAGCCCGGCGCACATCCCACGGAAGGTGAAGCGGCAGAGGTAGCCGTCCACGGGCCCCGCGCAGGAGCCTTCCAGCCACTGGAAATCGCGGTCGTCCAAGGCCACGCAGCGCGGAGCGGCGCAGCCGGCGGCTCCCGGGCCCCCGACGGCTGCGCTGGCCCCGGCCCAGTTGCTGTAAGCCGTCTCCTGCTCGCCGGTGACCCAGCTGAAGCCGCGCAAGGGCCGCTGCGGGAAACACTGGCGAGGCTGGCGCTGGAGCCCGATCCAGAACAGACGGGGCGGTCCCGGCTGGCCTCGGCTGCCGGCTAGCAGCTGGCTGACTTGGGCCGCTTCTTCGGCTCGCTTCAGCGTGGCCAGGTTGCCCCCCAGCTCCCGGCAGGCGCGCCAGGCCTCCAGGAAGCTGCGCGGCTGCGGGTAGAGCGCGTAGCAGCCGTCGGGATCGCAGCTGGCTTCAGGATCGGGCTGCGCGGGCAGCGGGAAGAGAAGCAGCAGCAGCCCCGCCGGGCCAAGCGGCAGCCGTGGGGCTAACATGGTTGTGCTGCGCGGTGGGCCTCCGGCGCTCTGACAGACCCACCGCCCACCCGCCCCCATCCTCAAGCACCATTCCCGGCCTTCTTTTCCCCCCCCGCCTCGTCCGGGGGAGGAGGAGGCTTTCCCCCGATCCCCGCCTTCGGACCTTGTAGGGCGAGGATTTGGATTCCTGCCACGCAGGGAGGGAAGGAGGGAAGGGGGAGGAAGGGGGCAGCCAGCCGGCGGTGGAGGGAGGGGAAGGGAAAGGCAAAGCAGGCAGGAGAAGAGGGGAGGGTCCGCCCCCTCCCCCCACTCGGGGGTCGTGGGGGGGGGAGTGGAAGCGTCTGCCATGCCTTTTGTGGTCTAACCACTAGCCCGCATTGTCGTTGCTGGAGGAGGCTTCCATCCTCTAATCCCAGTCCGTGTCCGTGGGATGCCAGGAGAACTTTAGGAGATAAAGTGGGGTGGGGGCTGCCCCAAAGAAGAGGGGAGGGTCGAGCTATTCTCCAAAGCACCAGAGGGCCGGATGAGGAAAGCCACGGATGGACACGAACCGAGGAGAGAAGCAAGCTGGGAAGGAGGAGGAATTTCCTGACAGCGAGAAAAATTCATCTGCGGAACGGCTTGCCACTGGAAGTGGGGGGGGGGCTTTAGCGAAGGAGGTTTTTAAGAAGAGACTGGACAGTCACTTGTCTGAAATGGTATAGGGTCTCCTGCTTGAGCAGGGGGTTGGACTAGAACACCTCCAAGGTCCCTTCCAACTCTATTCTGATTGATTGGTCTGATTGATTGATTGATTGACTATGAGGACAATTAACCAGTGGAACAGCTTGCCTTCAAAAGTTGTGGGTGCTCCCATCACTGGAGGTTTTTAAGAAGAGACTGGACAGCCACTTGTCTGAAATGGTCTAGGGTCTCCTGCATGAGCAGGGGGTTGGACTAGAAGACCTCTAAAGTCCCTTCCATCTCTGTCCGTCCTTCCTTCCTTCCTTCCTTCCTTCCTTCCTTCCTTCCTTCCTTCTTTTCCAAAAAAGAAGGTTTTTTTTAAAAGTCTGAAATGGTCCAGGGTCTCCTCTCCTACCTGAGCAGGGGGTTGGACTAGAAGACCTCCAAGGCCCCTTCTGACTCTGTTATTCTGTGTGGAGTTTTCTATCCATCCACTTTAAAACATGCTGGCTGGGGAATTCTGGGAGTTAAAGTCCACCCATCTTAAAAAATGCTGGCTGGGGAATTCTGGGAGTTGAAGTCCACCCATCTTAAATCATGCTGACTGTGGGATTCTGGGAGTTGAAGTCCACCCATCTTAAAGCATTCTGACTGGGGAATTCTGGGAGTTGAAGTCCACCCATCTTAAAGCATTCTGACTGGGGAATTCTGGGAGTTGAAGTCCACCCATCATAAAAAATGCTGGCTTGGGAATTCTGGGAGTTGAAGTCCTCCCGCTTAAAGTTGTCAAAAGTTGAGAAATCTTTCAAATCTGACTTGGCGCAAAGCTGTGGTTGCATTTCATCCCGGCCAGAATTCCTCCGCTACAAGCTACCGGCCTCGTGCCAAGGATTCCACTTTGCAAATTCCAACCCGCTGTTCCTGGTCCTTTGGCTCGAGGCCTTCCTATGTCGCATTCGTGCCATGTCTAACATACCTGGGCTTTCGGCTGGTGGCTCACAGGGACCAGAAACAGTGCAGAAAAAAACCCAAGCGATCCATCTGAAGAGCAACCGATTCTTTTAGCGCACACACAAACAAACACACAAACACACACACACACACACACACACACACACACAGAGTGTGCTTTGACCCAGAGACCCCAATTTGGCTCAGCCCGTGGCATCTCCAACGCCTAGGTAAACGATGAAGCATTTCTCGCGTAGAACTCTGGTTCGGAGACACGTCTGTGCATTTTCTTTTGGCCGGGCCGGTGGGGGGGGGGGGGCGGGGATTGGTTTGGGTCTCTGCCGGACAGACAAGATTTGGCTGGGTTTTAAACCGCACCACACAATCGCGGGGGCCTTGAGAGCAGGATGGGTGGGCCGGCTGAAAGAGAGCAGAATGAAGCAACGAAACAGCTTCCCATTCTAAAACCAGCATCTTACATTTCAAGGCGAATAATCCAGGATGATGCCGGCCTGGGAAACTGGGACTCTGTTTTGGATCTCCGGGAGAAAATCTCGACCTATTTTATCGCCAAGTTTTCCTAAACTTTCCTTGTCTTGACAAGATGGTGCCTTTCCACCCCGTGCCACCCCCCCATCCTGCTTAATTATTATTTTGTTCGAATGCCAAGCGGGATAAGTGAAAAACATGGATTGAAAGAAATCGCACAGGAAATTTTCCATCTTGCTGGAGATAAAGTAGAAAAGCAGAGGTCCCCTTTGCAGGAAAATTATTATTATTTTAACATCATTGTAAAGTTGAGGGTTTTTGTTTTTTTCACAGCGTGACCGCTGCTGACTAGATGTAGCTCGGCTACTGAATTTAATCACCGTCTGTAAAATCAGTTGAATGGGATCAGCGGAATTGGGGAGGCGGGTTGTTGTGGCCTGCCAGCAGCCAATGAAGCTGGCAGCAGAGTCAGACAGTGAGGAGGGTTGGGGAGGAACCTGGGCCAGTCCTGGAGTCTGGGGAAGGCTCTGAGGAGGGCTCGGTGTCGGACGCAGAGAGGGGGCCAGGGCCGTATGCCAGTTATCAGCTGCCTTCAGAGTCAGACATCAGTGAGGCAGAAGAACAGCTGGAGCCTGTTCCCAGTGTGTGCATGCGCAGAGCAGCCAGAAGACAAGAAATCAGAGTCGACTTGGGAGTATAAAGCCACACCTTGGAGGTGATTGGTCCCTCCCATAGGAAACAAAAGAGGAGCGAATGGGGAGGGGGCTTTTGCAGTAAACAATCCGTCCCTTCGGTTGTTTCAAGAGTGGAAAGTTCTGTTTGTGACTATAAGAGACTCTGTGCCAAGTTTTTGCCTTGCGTTGTGTTTTTGTAAACTAATTATCTGGCAGCTTTCCGAGCGAGATAAGGTGCGTGTGGATAAACATTCCTCGGAAAGACTCTTTGCCAAGCCTTGCGGGCTGTGAATGAAAACAATTCACAATTGTGTAAATAAAAGAGGGTTTTGCCAGAACCAAGACTCTGCTTCTTGCTTTTTACGGAACCTGGGTCAGAACCTCGATGCCCTAAATTGCAAAGCGGAGAACCAAGATTTAAACGAACTCAACGGTGCTCTGTTAATTCATTTTCTTTTCCTTTTTTGAAAGAGAAGGACTGGGAGTGACTGGTTTACTGTAACGCGCTCTACATGGGGCTGCCCCCTGAAGAGTGTTCGAAGACTACAGTTGGTCCAGAACGCAGCCGCGTGAGCGATAAGGGGTGTATCTAGATACACGCATGTTACACCGATCCTCCGCGAGCTGCACTGGCTCCCCATTGGTCTCCGGACGCGCTTCAATGTGCTAGTCGTTACTTTTAAAGCCCTACATGGTTTAGTATCTGGCTACCTGAGAGACCGCCTCCTGCCACTCACCTCCCAAGATCGCACAGGCGGGGGGATATGTGAACCAAGCGAATTTCTTCCTGTTGGCGGGTGGGCTGGTGGAGACTGAGGGCAGATTTGTGGGAAGGGGGCTGCAAGTGCCTTGTTGACACACGGAGGAAATAAGTGGAATTCCTTTGCCGTGGGAAGCCCTGCTCCCTGCCCGTCTGGGCCCGTTCAAATGTGCGTTTTTGGAGAGCGCGGCTGGGCCCGAACCAATTGGTGGAAAAAAACCGGGCTCTGGTTCCAGGGAAAAAGATGCACGCAGACTTCGTTCTATCTCTGCCCAGCCGTTTTTCTTTGTTTGAGTGGCTTTGTGGCTTGGTTATATTTCGAACGCCCCGTGGCTGCTCCGTCCAGCAGATGGGCCTAGTTTATTTCTATTTATTTCTTTGTCAAATTTCTGGCAAAGCCGTTCCAAGTTTACAGTGGAGATGCTGGGCTGGCGTACCATTAAAACAATAAAACGCTCCAGAGGCTGCTGGAGGGCTGGAGAGAACAATAAATATGTACTCTCAAAGGCCCTCTCCTCTTTCCCAAAGGAGTGCACGCTCTCCCCCTCCCCCCCATCTTGGGATCTTGGGGGAAAGGGGGAAGAGCCAGGTCTCCAAAGGACAGTCTTCTGGAACAGCTGCCCTCCCACCTCCTCTGAGAGTTGACCAGGATAGGGGCCGTTGGAATCTTAGGGAGGATGGCAGATGTTGCCATCACAATAGGGCAGCATCTCCTGGATTCAGTCAATGGGATTGAAACATGCCGAATCTGTTCTTTCTTTCTTCTTCTTTCTTTCTTTCTTTCTTCTTTCTTTCTTCCTTCCTTCCTTCCTTTTTCTCTTTCTTTCCCTTTCTCTTCTTCTTCCTTTCTTTCTCTTTCTTTCTTTCCATTTCCATTTCTCTTCCTCTTTCTTTTTTTTTCTTCATTCTCTCTCTCTCTGTGTGTCCCTTCCTTCCTTTCTTTCTCTTCCTCTTTCTTTCTTTCTTTCTTTCTTTTTCTTTCTTTCTCTCTTCCTTTCTCTTTATTTCTTTCTCCTTCCTCCCTTTCTTTTTCTCTTTCTTTCCCTTTCTCTCCTTCCTCCTCCTTTCTTTCTTTCTTTCTTTTCTTTCTTTCTCTTTCTTTCCCTTTCTCTTCTTCCTCCTTTTTTCCTCTTTCTCTTTTGTTCTCTTTCCATTTCCATTTCTCTTCCTCTTCTTTTCTCTTTCTTTTTTCTTCTTCATTCTCTCTCTATCTTTCTCTCTCCCTTCCTTCCTTTCTTTTTTCCTCTTTCTTTTTTCTTTTTCTTTCTTTCTTTCTTTCTTTCTTTTCTTTCTCTCTTTCTTCCTTTTTTCCTTTCTCTTTCTTTCTCCTACCTCCCTTTTCCTTTCTTCCTTCTTCTTTCCTGTTCATTCGTTCATTCGTTCATTTGTTCATTCATTCATTCATTCATTCATTCATTCATATCCCACCTTTATTATTTTGACAAATAACACCAGGTAGGTGAACATATCCCATTTTCTCCCTCAACAACAACCCTGTGAGGTGGGCTAGCTGAGAGAGAGTGACTTGCCAAGGCTTACCCAGCTGGTGATTCTCCTGGTGATAGGCTCAAAGTCACCCAAGCCGGCTTTCATGCCTAAGGCGGGACTAGAACTCCCCCTCTCCTGGTGATAGGCTCGAAGTCACCCCGCCGGCTTTCATCTCTAAGGCAGGATTTGAACTCACCACCCTACTTCCAACACAGACAGATTTAATCAGCCTGCCGTTTCGTTCACTGCTCCTTCTGGAGCGTCTTTTGACCGTCTGCCATTTTAGGCTGCGCCTATCTTTAGCTAAACAAGCAGTTGGCTGTGAAAGTTGGTCGACACAGTGAGAACCTGTTCTTTTTCAGGAGGGAAAAGAAAGTTAAGTTTAAGGGACTTCAAAATGCACTTTCAGTCCCACTTTGGGGGCTGGGTTGGAAGAAGAACCTCTCTCTGTGTTGTGGCGAATTTCGGCTTGGTTTCCTGAGTGACGTGTCCCTCCATCCTAGAATTGACTGAGAAATAACTGCGCAGAGAGGCCCCACCCCACCCCCACCCCGGAATGCTTTGGACCACAAAGCCCATAAGCCTCTAATGAGGGATGGGGTTTGGAAGTCCAAAAAGATCGCCGGGATCGGCTGGTTGCGGTTTACTTTGGGGAGTCCCAAGGAAGAGGTGAATTGGTTTCGTTTCCTTTCCGTCTGCTGCGTTATTTATTTTTATTTCGTTTGTCAAACATGTACGAGATAACAGGTATAAGTATAAACATGGACATGAACAAAGGAATTAAATAAATGGGGACAGTAGGACAGGGACGGAAGGCACGCTGGTGCGCTTATTCACGGCCCCGTTTACGGACCTCTTAGGAACGGGGTGAGGGCCACGGTGGACAGTTTGAGGTTGAAGATGTGGGGGGGTTGAGGATGTAACAACGGAGTCAGGTAGAGCATTCCAGGCGTTGACCTCTCTGTTGCTGAAGTCGTGTTTTCTGCAATCGAGTTTGGAGCAGTTAACCTTGAGTTTGTATCGATTGTTTTCCCGTGTGTTATTGTGGTTGAAGCCGAAGAAGTCGTTGACAGGTAGGATGTTGTAGCAGATAATTTTGTGTACTACGCATAAGTCAGCAATAGCAATAGCAGTTAGACTTATATACCGCTTCCTAGGGCTTTCAGCCCTCTCGAAGCGGTTTACAGAGTCAGCATATCGCCCCCACAGTCTGGGTCCTCATTTTACCCACCTTGGAAGGATGGAAGGCTGAGTCAACCTTGAGCCGGTGAGATTTGAACCGCCGAACTGCAGATAACAGTCAGCTGAAGTGGCCTGCAGTACTGCACTCTAACCACTGCGCCACCTCGGCTAGGATAAGTGATAGAAACCAGGGAATAGCAATAGCAATAGCAGTTAGACTTATATACCGCTTCATAGGGCTTTCAGCCCTCTCGAAGCAGTTTACAGAGTCGGCATATCGCCCCCACAATCCGGGTCCTCATTTCACCCACCTCGGAAGGATGGAAGGCTGAGTCAACCCTGAGCCGGTGAGATTAGAACCGCTGAGCTGCAGATAACAGTCAGCTGAAGTGGCCTGCAGTACTGCAACCTTACCACTGCGCCACCTCGGCTCTCACACCGCAGGTGGCGTAGTTCCAGGTTGTCCAAGCCCAACATTTTGTTCCTGGTGGCATAAGGGATTCTGTGGTGAGCGGAGGAGTGGAGGACTCTTCTCGTGAAATACCTCTATTAATGTCCGATATACAGTGTGGATTCCAGGCAGACGAGCTGTATTCGAGGATTGGTCTGGCAAAGGTTTCGTATGCCCTAGTTAGCAATGGCAGTGTTACCGGAGAAGAAGCTTTGCAAAATTTGTTCCATAGATTTGTCTCCGTTGTTTTTAGCCGAAGTCAAAGTCCCAGGACCAAAATAGGAGGGGACAGGCTGTGGCCGAGGGGTGGGGTGGGGGTGGGGATCAATATTTCAAGATTATATTTGATATGGTTTGTTTGAGAAGAGAGTATTGGCAGCTCAGGGTTGAAATGAGGGGGTCCTTGGTGCTCTCTGAGCTTGGTGGTTTCTTGAAGACGTTTCATGACCCAAGTAGGTAATATCATCAGTTGTAGCAGGGAATGGGGTTAGAGGAGGATGAGGAGGATTGTGATGTCCTTTGTCCCCTCTGAGCTCTCCTGCTTGAGCAGGAGGGGTTGAACTAGAAGACCTCCAAGGTCCCTTGTGTTATTCTGTGTTCTGTGTTTCCTTGCAGAGATTTTATTACACCATCATCAATGCTAGAAACAAACCCCCTCTCCCTCCTAGCACTGATGTTGTTACCTAGTTTGGTCATGAAACGTCTGGAAGAAAACCACCAAGTGTGGAGCGCACCAAGGACCCCACAGTTCTTCCCTTTTTCTTTCTCTTTCCCTTTCCTTTTCCCTATCTCCTCCTCTTCCTCCTCCTCCTCCTCCACTCTACAAACCTTACCTCCTTCTAGCACTGATGAGGTTACCTAGTTGGGTCACGAAACGTCTGCAAGAAAACCACCAAGCCCCACGCTTCTTCTTTTCTTTCTTTCTTTCTTTCTTTCTTTCTTTCTTTCTTTCTTTCTTTCTTTCTTTCAATCTTTCTTTCCTTCCTTCCTTCCTTCCTTCTTCTTTCTTTCTTTCAATCTTTCTTTCTTTCAATCTTTCTTTCCTTCTTTCTTTTTCTTTCTTTCCCTTCCTTCCTTCTTCTTTCTTTCCTTCCTTTCTTCTTTCTTTCTTTCTTTCAATCTTTCTTTCTTTCCTTCCTTCCTTCTTCTTTCTTTCTTTCTTTCAATCTTTCTTTCTTTCAATCTTTCTTCTCTTCTTTCCTTCTTTCTTCTTTCCTTCCTTCCTTCCTTCCTTCCTTCCTTCCTTCTTTCTTTCTTTCTTTCTTTCTTCCTTCCTTCCTTCCTTCCTTCCTTCCTTCCTTCCTTCCTTCCTTCCTTCCTTCCTTCCTTCTTTCTTTCTTTCTTTCTTTCTTTCTTTCTTTCTTTCTTTCTTTCTTTCTTTCTTTCTTCCCTTTTGCCTTAGCTTTCCTCCCCAGGACCAAGTGTCTTTTAATTTCTTGGCTGCAGACCCTCCTCTGCAGTGATCTTGGAGCCCAGGAATATAAAATCTCTCACTACCTCCATTTCTTCCCCATCTCTTTACCAGGAATCGAGAGGGCCGGATGCCATGATCTTAGTTTTCTTAATGTCAACTTTGGCACTCTCCTCCTTCACCCGCATCAAGAGGCTCTTTAGTGCCTCTTCACTTTCTGCCACTCGAGTGGTATCGTCTGCATAGCTGAGGCCATTGATATTTCTCCGGCAATCTTAATTCCAACTTCTGATTCGTCTTATGAATCATAGCCCAGCTATATATCATCAGATCATCCTAATAAGGCAGACTCCTGCACCGCTGGGACAGGGTGGGAAGCGAAAGGGAAGAAACAGTTTGTCCTTTCAGATTTAGGGCTTCAAGTCGGGGCAAAGATCCGGCAAAGTTTCACCTCGGCGTATGTAGCGTGTGCGGGAACATCCATGAATAAGCAGAAAAGCATCGTAGAAGTCCCTTAGCGGCAAGCCAAACCGATGAGGTTATATGAATTTTTTTTTTTTTAAGTCCTGGAATGGAGAAACACATGAAGTTTTGTCTCTATTTTTCATCATCCGCAGAGTTTCGGATTTCACAGAACGCGGGACGGAGGAGACTGGGACCTTCCCCCGTCCAGTTTCCAGCATCCCGAAAGGAGGTTTAAAGTTTCACAAGTTGACGGAGAGGGGAGAGAAAAGAAGAAAGTTTTGGCTCTCCAAAAAAAAAGGGAGAAGGCGAGGAGGCCAAACGGATCAAGATAAGGGGGGGGGAGTTTTCCTGGCTGGTCCTTCAACTTCTTTTTAAATGATCTAAAATGAAGATAAATGTTAATATTAGTATGCAAAATAGTAGTGGCCAAAATTGTGGAAACCTTTTGGGAAAAGTATATTTTTGAGGTTGATGGCTAATAACAACACTTTTTTTGGAGTAGTACCATAAAATTGGGACGCGGTGGCTGAGCTTGTCAATCAGAAAAGTCGGCAGTTCGGCGGTTCGAATCCCTAGCGCTGCATAACAGAGTGAGCCCCCGTGACTTGTCCCAGCTTCTGCCAACCTAGCCGTTCGAAAGCACGTAAAAAATGCAAGTAAAAAAATAGGAACCACCTTTGGTGGGAAGGGAACAGCATTTTGTGTGCCTACGGCGTTGAGTCATGCCGGCCACATGACCACGGAGACGTCTTCGGACAGCGCTGGCTCTTCGGCTTTGAAACGGGGATGAGCACCGCCCCCTAGAATCGGGAACGACTCGCAAATATGTGTGAGGGGGAACCTTTACCTTTACCGTAAAATCATATAATCAATGGAAAGATAATTTAATCAAGAATGTAACACAACAACGTTTGTTCAATTATCTGTATTCTACGAAAAGTTATAGCCAAATAACCAGGAAAAGGAAGCACAATTTGCTTAGTTTGATCTCAGGTAGCTTTTTTTCATTTTCGCATTATAACAGCTGCAGAACTAAAAGACTTGGTTCACTCCATGGGAAGACACTGTAAGGCCATAATTCATGCTACCCAAGGTTACCTGTTCTGACTCCCTCCTCCGTCCAGTAATGAATGCCGAGACAAGCTTAACTGGAATGTACTTTAATAGCAAGAAACCAAAACCTTGGTGGCTGAAAGCCAAGCAGAACAAACAGATAAGGACCTTGGCAGCAATCCAGCCTGCCAAGCTAGTTACAAAAGTTCTCCAACTTTTAGTCAATGTGTTGACTTCTGCAAGAGGGGCGTGTGCACAAGCAGTCATTTTATAGTCTGGAGAGGAGCCTAATGACCACCAGCTGAGTGCAATTACCTCCTGTACTTGCGCAACTGTTCCTGACGCCTATTAGCTCTTCGATGGCGTACATCCAGGAACAACTCACTACTGGCGTCCGGATCACTCTCCCTTGTCTCCTCCCCACTGGTCCAAGGCTCAGGCGCCTCCTGGTGGCCAACCAGCTTCTCTGCGCCCTGCTCGGAGTCGGAACCCTGTCCAGGGTCCTCCACATCCTCCAGGGCCGACTCCTAGGGCCCCTCGCTGTCGGAGTCTGGTGGCAGCTCCAACGGCTTCTGCTGGGCCACAACAGTTACCCAACTAAGTATTAACTAACATGGTGATAATTGTTGTATATCTCATTTTTCTATGGTGATAATTTTATGTGTTTCACTTTTCTTCTTTATAACTGCTATTCTGATAGCAAATCCTTCGTAAAAGCTATTCTTCATTAAATTATCTTTCAAGAAAGCCAACTCACTTACTCTGGGGACAGTCCCTCTCTCTCCCAGCGAAGGACGGTCGTTGTGGGGGGAAACCGAAGTGTATTGGATGAGTTCGCTACCTTGAATTATTGGTAAAAACCATAAAGGCGGGATACCAATAAATAAACAAAGACATTTTCAGCCGGCCTTGGAGAGCAGGGGGAAAAAACCCTGAATCTGAGATGCACTGGGGGGAAGGCCTCACGCCGGAGTGCAAGTTTGCATGGTGAGGTCGTACGGATGGAGGCACGATAGTGAGAAGTTTACACTAAAGCTCGATTTTTAAAAATTATTTATTTGAGAAGCCCGGGGGGGGGGGGGGAGTGAGATTTTTGCACACTGTTCCAGAGGAAAGTGGAAGCTGGGTTTTCTTTTTTCCTCTTAGAAAAATAAACACACTTCATTCCTTGGGGATGGTGAGGGCTGAGAGTTGCACGCTCAAACCTGGGACGTTTCCCAGTTCCACCCTTGGAAAAAAAAAAGCTGCAGCAAGCCAGGTCACAGGGTGTGTGTGTGTGTGTGTGTGTACGTATATGTATACATATATGCATACGTATATTTATATGTATATGCATTCATGCATGCATTCATGCGTGAATGCATACATATATTCATGCATGCATACATACATGCATGCATACATACATACATGAGTGGAGGAGAAAGGGTTATTGCTAGAAATTGCCGAATTTTATTCCTGGATTTATTTTATTATTATATTTTAAAGTGGTTTAATGCGCCCTCTGGTGGCCCAGGAGGCAAATTGCAACTCACCTATTTTTGACCTATTTTATTTTGATTTTTTTGTTCTTGTATTTTTAAATTAAATGGTAATATGTCCTAGCTGTTCCCGACTCTAGGGGGTGGTGCTCATCTCTGTTTCAAAGCCAAAGAGCCAGCGCTGTCTGAAGACGTCTCTGTGGTCATGTGGCCGGCGTGACTCAACGCCAAAGGCGTATGGAACTCCGTTCCCTTCCCGCCAAAGGTGGTTCCTATTTTTCTACTTGCATTTTTATGTGCTTTCGAACTGCTAGGTTGGCAGAAGCTGGGAAAGGAACGGGAGCTCACTCCATTATGCGGCGCTAGGGATTTGAACCGCTAAACTGCCGACCTTTCTAATCGACAATTTCAGGGTCTTAGCCACTGAGCCACCGCATCCCTAAGACTGAACATATTCAGCCCCAAATTTGGATATATTTTTTTAGCCCAGCCACATCCATTCTGGATGAAGGTCCCTTCCAAATCTGTTAATCTGAACTGGGCCTGGCTAGTATAGGGAAGAGAAGGACCAGGGGAGACAGGAGAGCATCTTCCAATATTTGAGGGGCTGCCACAGAGAGGAGGAGGGGGACAAGCTATTTTTCAAAGCACCTGGACGCCAGAGAAGGAAGAATGGATGGAAACTGGAGACAAGGAGAGATTCAACCTGGAAATAAGGAGGAATTTCCTGACAGGGAGAACAATCAACCCATGGAACAGAAGTTGAACCTTCGGAAGTTGTGGGAGCTTCATCCCTGGAGGCTTTCAAGAAGAGACTGGATTGTCATCTGTCAGAAATGGTGTACGGTCTCCTGCTTGGGGGGGTGGTGTTGGACTAGATGACCTCCAAGGTCCCTTCCAACTCTGTCCATCTGTTTTCTGTTAATATCTGGGTGGGCGGCTGGCTGGGTGACTTTTATCCTGAAATTTATTGTTTCAGATGGCAATAAATAATGATAACCTTTGTAGGAACTGATTCTTATCTTAAGCTATGTGACCTGTAACATATGAACGCATCCCACAAGAAATACGATTCTGCCTTGTTGTTTTCCTGGACCAGTTCATCACGGGGGGCAACGTCTGCTGAGCTCTTCTCTTTCAGCTACCATTATGAAATCATTATACAGATAGTCCTCGACTTATGACCACAGTGGGGAGCAGAATTTCCGTGGCTAAGGCACCCGGTCATTAAGTAAGTCGCGCCCCCCCCTAATTTGCTACTCTCTTTACAGGGTTTTTTTAAGTAAAACCCTGAAGCTGTTGAGCGAAACCCACGGTCGTTAAGCAAATCCAGTTTCCCCCATCGGTGGAACCCATCTGGGAAGGGACAAATGGAGATCATGACACACACACCCCCGGGACGCAGCTGCCATCATAAACACAGGTAGTGTTTATTCAGTGACCCTTCAAAGATATAACGGCACAGAAACAAAAGGGACTTAGGACCATGTTTCACACTTACGACCATTGCAGTATCCTCACGGTCACGTGATCAAAATTCTAGCCATCTTAAAGCAGTCTGGCTGTGGAATTCTGGGAGTTGAAGACCACCCGTGTTTCTCAGGCTTAGCAACTCTAACGTTTGTGAATTCCCCAGCCAGCATGTTTTAAGATGGGTGGACTTCCCACTCCCAGAATTTCCCCTACAGATGCTTTAAGATGGGTGGACCTCAACTCCCAGAATGTCCCCAGCCAGCATGCTTTAAGATAGATGGACTTCCACTCCCAGAATCCTCCAGCCAGCCTGCTTTAAGATAGATGGACTTCCACTCCCAGAATTCCCCAGCCAGCCTGCTTTAAGATAGATGGACTTCAACTCCCAGAATTCTCCAGCCAGCTTGCTTTAAGATAGATGGACTTCCACTCCCAGAATTCCCAAGCCAGCTTGCTTTAAGATAGATGGGACTTCCACTCCCAGAATCCTCCAGCCAGCCTGCTTTAAGATAGATGGACTTCCACTCCCAGAATTCCCCAGCCAGCCTGCTTTAAGATAGATGGACTTCAACTCCCAGAATTCTCCAGCCAGCTTGCTTTAAGATAGATGGACTTCCACTCCCAGAATTCCCAGTCAGCCTGCTTTAAGACAGATGGACTTCCACTCCCAGAATCCTCCAGCCAGCTTGCTTTAAGATAGATGGACTTCCACTCCCAGAATTCCACAGTCAGCCTGCTTTAAGACAGATGGACTTCAACTCCCAGAATTCCCCAGTCAGCCTGCTTTAAGACAGATGGACTTCAACTCCCAGAATTCCCCAGTCAGCCTGCTTTAAGACAGATGGACTTCAACTCCCAGAATTCCCCAGCCAGCTTGCTTTAAGATAGATGGACTTCCATTCCCAGAATTCCCCAGCCAGCCTGCTTTAAGATAGATGGACTTCCACTCCCAGAATTTCCCCAGCCAGATGCTTTAAGATAGATGGACTTCCACTCCCAGAATTCCCCAGCCAGATGCTTTAAGATGGATGTACTTCCACTCCCAGAATTCCCCAGCCAGCCTGCTTTAAGATGGATGGACTTCCACTCCCAGAATCCCCCATCAGATGCTTTAAGACGGATGGACTTCCATTCCCAGAATTCCCCAGTCAGCCTGCTTTAAGATAGATAGACTTCCACTCCCAGAAATTCCCCAGCAAGCATGCTTTAAGACAGATGGACTTCCACTCCCAGAATTCCCCAGCCAGATGCTTTAAGATGGATGTACTTCCACTCCCAGAATTCCCCAGTCAGCCTGCTTTAAGATGGATGGACTTCCACTCCCAGAATCCCCCATCCAGATGCTTTAAGACGGATGGACTTCCATTCCCAGAATTCCCCAGCAAGCATGCTTTAAGACAGATGGACTTCCACTCCCAGAATTCCCCAGCCAGCATGCTTTAAGATGGGTGGACTTCCACTCCCAGAATTCCCCAGCCAGGTTGCTTTAAGATACATGGACTTCAGCTCCCAGAATTCCCCAGCCAGCCTGCTTTAAGATAGATGGACTTCCACTCCCAGAATTCCCCAGCCAGCTTCCTTTAAGATAGATGGACTTCAACTCCCAGAATCTCCCCAGCCAGCCTGCTTTAAGGTAGATGGACTTCCACTCCAGAATTCCCCAGCCAGCCTGCTTTAAGACAGATGAACTTCCACTCCCAGAATCCCCCATCCAAATGCTTTAAGATGGGTGGACCTCACTCTCCAAGCTGCAAAGGCTCAGAAAGCCCCCTATACTACCCCAACCCACAAACCAGGGAGCCTAACCAAGCACTGGATTGTTGCTGAGCAGAATTGCCGTGGGTTTTCCCTAACCTGGTGAAGCTCCCATGCGAACTTTTTCGAACTGAAGGACAAGGAGGAGCTCAGGGCAATTGGGCGAACCCCATCTCTTTCCTACCGACACGAGAACTGCAGAGTCAGCTTTGCACGGGTAGAAAAACAGCCATAATTCTCATTTCTCGGCTTGGCCAAGCCAGCTGGTTATCCTTGACAAAGAGTGTCACGCTTGTTCTGTTTGCAATGGCGCAACTTTCCTTCTAATCTAGGCGTTGCCTCTAATTGCAGCAGAATCTTTTGGGGGTTGATCTAATTGTCCAGTTTTGCAACAAAAAAAATCTAGAAAATGTGCTTAAAAAAACAACAGCATCGAACAACCAACACAAAAACTGCCCACTTGGTTTAAAGGAAACCAAGGTAAAGGTAGAGGTTCCCCTTGCACATCTGTGCTAGTTGTTCCCAACTCTAGGGGGCGCGGCTGATCTCCGTTTCAAAGCCGAAGAGCCAGCGCTGTCCGAAGACGTCTCCGTGGTCATGTGGCTGGCGTGACTCAACGCCGAAGGCGCACGGAAGGCTGTTCCCTTCCCACCAAAGGAGGTTCCTATTTTTCTACTTGCATTTTTTACCTGCTTTCGAACTGCTAGGTTTGGCAGAAGCTGGGACAAGTCACGGGGGCTCACTCCGTTACAAGGCGCTGGGGATTCGAACTGCTGAAATGCCGACCTTTCTGATCGACAAGCTCAGTGTCTCAGCCACTGAGCCACTGTGTCGCTTGGTTTACTCCCTGTTTATTGCTGGTTTTTTTAAAAAAAATATTAATGCATAATGCATTAAACTTCCCATTGTTACCTTGTAGGGAAGAGGGACAACTTCAAAATGGAATAAATCATCATCCTTTTTTAATGACACCATAATCCCTTGCAGGGTGTAGTCCGGGCAACTGAATGGATCTGAACGTTTGGTGGCTGGATGCCATACCTGTCGCCAATGAGGAGTTTTGTTTAGCAGATAAATTCTCACGGAGCCCAGAGAGAGAAATATCTGCTTGACGACAGCTGTGGAAATCAGGGGAAGCAAGAAAGCGAGCTAAGCATGATTGGAATCAAACACTGGCTAATTTCACACATTTCGGGTGGTCATCGAACTGACGTCGGTGCGATTATCCATATCGTTGTGTCCCAGGACTTGGCGATTCTCTGGGCCAGGTCTGTCCCATTTTCCGATCTATTTTAAAAAAAAAAAAGATTTGGAAGGGACCTTGTAGGTCATCCAGTTGAACCCCAGTCCCAAGCAAGAGACCATATTGTTGTTGTTAGTTGCAAAGTTGTGTCTGACCCATCGCGACCCCATGGACCACATTCCTCCAGGCCTTTCTGTCCTCTACCGTCCTCTGGAGTCCCATTGAAGCTCAGGCCAACTGCTTCGGTGACTCCATCCAGCCCCCTCCTTCTCTGCCGTCCCCTTCTTCTTCTTTTGCCCTCCATCGTTCCCAGCATGAGGCTCTTCTCCAGGGAGTCCTTCTTCCTTCTCATCAGGTGGCCAAAGCATTTGAGTTTCCTCTTCAGGATCCGGCCTTCTAAAGAGCAGCCAGGGTGTATCTCCTCTAGGACTGACCGGTTGGATGGCCTTGCAGTCCAAGGACTCACAGGAGGTAGGTAGGTAGGTAGGTAGGTAGGTAGGTAGATGATAGATAGATAGATAGATAGATAGATAGGTAGGTAGGTAGGTAGGTAGGTAGGTAGGTAGGTAGGTAGGTTGATAGGTAGATTGGTAGATTGGTAGGTAGGTAGGTAGGTAGGTAGGTAGGTAGGTAGGTAGGTAGGTAGGTAGGTAGGTAGGTAGATGATAGATGATAGATAGATAAATATAGATAATATAGATAATATAGATAGATAGATAGATAGATAGATAGATAGATAGATAGATAGATAGATAGATAGATAGATAGATAGATAGGTAGGTAGGTAGGTAGGTAGGTAGGTAGATGGATAGATAGATAGATAGATAGATAGATAGATAGATAGATAGATAGATAGATAGATATATATAGATAATATAGATAGATAGATAGATAGATAGATGAATAGATAGATAGATAGATAGATAGATAGATAGATAGATAGATAGGTAGGTAGGTAGGTAGGTAGGTAGGTAGGTAGGTAGGTAGGTAGGTAGATGATAGATAGATAGATAGATAGATAGATAGATAGATAGATAGATGATAGATGAATAGATGATAGATGATAGATAGATAGATAGATAGATAGATAGATAGATAGATAGAAGATAGATAGATAGATAGATAGATAGATAGATAGATAGATAGATAGATAGATAGATAGATAGATAGATAGATAGATAGATAGATAGGATAGATAGATAGATAGATAGATAGAGCAGCAGGGTTGATCTCCTCTAGGAGTGACCGGTTGGATGGCCTTGCAGTCAAGGGACTCAATGCAGGAGTCTTCTCCAGCCACCAGAGTTCAAAGGCCTCCATTCTTTGGCACTCAGCCTTCCTTGTGGTCCAACCTTCACAGCCATCCATTGAAACTGGGGAAACCACAGCCTTGACTAGACGCACTTATGTTGGCAGGGTGATGTTTGCATTATTTGTATTTAAATAAAAATAAATAAACTTTTTAAAAAAGCAAATTTGGTGGTTGAATTTGGATAGGTAGCTCTTTTGCATATCCCACAAGAGGGCAGCAGAAGATAATTTTTGAGCCATGGATGACGTCACTTCCTCCAATTTCAAATAATTCCTACATTTTCCAGACCGGAGAACTGCCGTTCACTTCCAGGCTCCTGCTGGACACCCCTTCGATAAATATATTTTGCATCCAAAGGCTACAGATATTTGAGTCTCCGTTCGGGGGGGGGGGGGAGGCAGGGGAACAGAGGAGGGAAGAACTCTGTGCATGCTCTGATGCACCTTCTAAACATTTTTTTTTAATTTTATCTTTTTTTAAGGAACACCCCGGGTTTTTTCCGTGGGCCCATTGCGGTGCGTGACTCATTTGAGAAGCTCAGCTGCAGAGAACAGAATCTGGGCATGCAACGTCAAGAGAGAAACCAATTTAGGTTGTGGAGGCTTTGACCACGAGCTCAGGACAAAGCGAGGGGAAAGGAAGTGGATTCTTTCAACACCCCTTGTACTCCGAGCGAGCAGGGCCAGATGTCCTAAAATGGAGATTTGATTGAGGCGAAAGCCGATACATCCCTTTTTGCCCCCCCCCCCCGGTCACTTTAGCAAAGGAGTTAGCGTGGGAACGACAAAACACGAGGCCTGTGTCAACTCGCAGGCAGAATAACAAAGAGTTGGAAGGGAACCCAGGAGGTCTTCTAGTCCAACCCCCTGCTCAGAATACAGAGCAGAGTGCAGAAAGTACGACTTCAGCAACAGAATTGTCAATGCCTGGAATGGACTACCTGCCACTGTAATTTATTCCCCAAACCCCCAAAACTTCAACCTTAGACTGTCTGGTGCCGACCTCACCCCCATTCCTAAGGGGTCTGTAAGGGCATAAGAGCACCAGCGTGCCTTCTGTCCCTGTCCTGGTATTCCCTTCTATTCATATCCATTTCGTGTATTCATAATCACGTTGATACATATATCTGTTATCTAATCCATGCTTGACAAAATAAATAAAATAGCAAGACACAGTTAAGTTTCAACTAATAGGGGGGAAATGTTATAGAAATAGCAATAGCAGTTCGACTTATATACCGCTTCATAGGGCTTTCAGCCCTCTCTAAGCGGTTTACAGAGTCAGCATATTGCCCCCACAGTCTGGGTCCTCATTTCACCCACCTCGGAAAGATGGAAGGCTGAGTCAACCCTGAGCCGGTGAGATTTGAACCGCTGAACTGCAGATAGCAGTCAGCTGAAATGGCCTGCAGTACTGCACCCTAACCACTGCGCCACCTCGGCTCTTATGATATAGGATATAGTTAAATAAAGAAAGGATAATGATAATAAATTATATACATGGAGGATTAGAAAATTTTGGTATGAAATATTATGCATGTTTAGCCGAAACAGGATATGAGGATTTAATGTTAATGGAGGATTTTATAAATAAGTAAATGAAATGCCAGTATGTGGTTATGTATTAAATCTTGGTATATTTTATGATGAAGGACGTTTAAATAACTATAGTCAAATAAAAGTGGAGGTATGATGATGGTAATATAATAAATATCTGAGTTAAGATATTTGAATTAATATGAATTATATTTGATGACGGTGGAAGAGATGCACAAAAGCTTTTTGTAACCAACTGATACACTTTCTACAGTATGTAAAGAAGGGGGATTTGTATGTTTGTTTTGAAAATAAAAAAGATTTACAAAAAAAATAGCAAGAGTTGGAAGGGACCTTGGAGGTCTTCTAGTCCATCCCCCTGCTCAAGCAGGGGACCCCATGCCATTCCAGAATAAATGGTCGTCCAGTCTCTTCTTAAAATCCTCCAGTGATGTTCCACTGGTTAATTGTTCTATCAATCAATCAATCAATCAGATTGATCAATCAATCAGTGTAGAGTTGGAAGGCACCTTGGAGGTCTTCTAGTCCATCTCCCTGCTCAAGCAGGAGACCCCATGCCATTCCAGAATAAATGGTTGCCCAATCTCTTCTTAAAATCCTCCAGTGATGTTCCACTGGTTAATTGTTCTATCAATCAATCAATCAGATTGATCAATCAATCAGTGTAGAGTTGGAAGGGACCTTGGAGGTCTTCTAGTCCTTCCCCCTGCTCAAGCAGGAGACCCCATGCCATTCCAGAATAAATGGCTGTCCAATCTCTTCTTAAAATCCTCCAGTGATGTTCCACTGGTTAATTGTTCTATCAATCAATCAGATTGATCAATCAATCAGTGTAGAGTTGGAAGGGACCTTGGAGGTCTTCCAGTCCATCCCGCTGCTCAAGCAGGAGATCCCATGCCATTCCAGAATAAATGGCTGTCCAATCTCTTCTTAAAACCCTCCAGTGTTGGGGCATCCACAATTTCTGGTGGCAAGCTGTTCCACTGGTTAATTGTTCTCTCTGTCAGGAAATTTCTCCTTAATCCCTGGTTGCTTCTCCCCTTGATTAGTGTCCATCCCTTGTTTCTTGTCCTGCCTTCAGGGGTTTTGGAGAATAGCACATGATGCTAGATCTACCACATCAGGGTCTGCTTAATCCTGGTTTCCTGAAGAAGCTGCCATGAGTTCGAACAACGCACGAAACCCTGCAGCAAGTTATAGGAACTCGGGCGGTTAGGAACTGTTATGAAAGGATGATGTCAGCGTGAAACAGGAATTATTAATTCATTATTTTTTTTTGCAAAGCTGAATTCCAACGGGAATTTCCCGGCTGGCGAATGAGCGGCAGGAAAATAACCTTACTCATGAGAGTAAAATGATTATTATAGCTTTCCAAGGGCTAACTAGCCCTGCCCTGAAGGCTTGGTTAAGTCCCTTGAGCTAATTGGTTTAGCTAAAGAGGAAAAAGTGAGGTCATGTAGCCTACCCCGCAGGGCTGTGATGGGTTAAGAGTTGAGGGCCCTGAATAACAGAATGCAGAATAATAAAGAGTTGGGAGACTGGAGGTCTTCTAGTCCAACCCCCTGCTCAAGCAAGAGACCCCAGGCCCATTTCAGACAAGTGGATGTCCTGTCTTTTCTTAAAAACCTCCAGTGATGGAGTGTCCACAACTTCTGGTGGCAAGCTGTTCCACTGATTAATTGTACTCACTATCAGGAAGTTTCTCCTTAATTCTAAATTGCTTCTCTCCTGGATTAGAAGACACGCTATCATATCACCCCTAAATCTTTCCTTCCTTAGGCTAAACATACTGATAGATTCAAAATATGGCATCTTGTGCTATCTTGCAAAAGTCTGTATTTACCACACTTTTTTCCCCATACCAGATAAATTTGGATGCCATTTTATTTAGTTCTTCAAAAAAAAATATTCCTCTACTCAGTATTGTTTGGAAAAGATAAAGTAGTTTGGGTAGTATATTCATTTTGCTCTGTCTTATATTTTTAATTTTTAATATCTTCTTTTTTAAACTGTTTTTATGTAAGCCGCCCGGAGTCCCCCGGGATTGGGCGGCATACAAATCTATTAAGAATTGAAATTTGATCTTTGAAATTCTGCCAATTCGTGATATGTGTAGCTTAGTCCAATTGTCCAGATCTTTTTTGTTGCAATCTATTGTAATTGTCTCCTTTTATTGTAATACATTTTGCCAATGACCATATTCCCAAGTATTTAATTTTCTTGGCTCTTGAAATTCCCAATTTCTCCTCCAGCTCTTGGTTTTGTCTTTTGGTTAGATTCTTAGTTAATTATTCCTTCGTTAGGCTAAACATACGGATAGATTCAAGATAAGGCAGCTCTAGTAAATTGGTTGAACTCAATTCATGCCCATCCTGTGCACTGGATATCAAAGTGGGAAAATACAGGAATCCAAGGGGTTTTTTTTAACCAATAAATAAGCCACAAAATATTCACATTATTGGAGTAGTTGTTCTGCCTACAGTAATATATCAGAATGCAGCATGCCGATTTAGCTTGCCTATTTATCAAAGCTGTGTTTGCCTAATCAGTTTATTGAACAAACCAGGATTGGCTGGGGCTGCATGTTATGCCCACCCAAAACTTAAATCATCCACATTAAGCATTTAGTGCAATGTATAAGAATTCCTTTCTTTGTTGCTGTTAGTTGTGAAGTCGTGTCCGACCCATCGCAACCCCATGGACCACGTTCCTAGAGGCCTTCCTGTCCTCTCCCATCCTCTGGAGTCCATCGAAGCTCAGGCTGACTGCTTCAGTGACTCCATCCAGCCACCTCCTTCTCTGCTGTCCCCTTCTTCTTCTTTTGCCCTCCATCCTTCCCAGCATGAGGCTCTTCTCCAGGGAGTCCTTCTTCCTTCTCATCAGGTGGCCAAAGTCTTTGATTGATTGATTGATTGATTGATTGATTGATTGATTGATTGATTGATTTTATTATATTTATATGCCGCCCTTTTCCCCTGAAGGGGACTCAGGGCGGCTCACAATTCAAATCAGGGAAGGGGGGTACAGACAGAAAATAAAAGACGAAAACATAACAATACATAATTTAAAAACACACAACAGTCATACTATTCGAGACGGGGGCAACAGCTCTTTAGCCCCAGGCCTGTCGGAACAGCCAGGTTTTAAGGGCTTTGCGGAAGGCCTGGAGGGTGGTGAGGGTTCGAATCTCCACGGGGAGTGCGTTCCAGAGGGTCGGAGCAGCCACAGAGAAGGCTCTCCTCCAGGTAGTTGCCAGTCGGCACTCGCCGGTGGATGGAATTCGGAGGAGGCCTAATCTGTGGGATCTAATCGGTCTAGTGGAGGTGATTGGCAGCAGGCGGTCTCTCAAGTACCCAGGTCCAATACCATGAAGGGCTTTGAGTTTCCTCTTCAGGATCTGGCCTTCTAAAGAGCAGCCAGGGTTGATCTCCTCTAGGACTGACCGGTTGGATGGCCTTGCAGTCCGAGGGACTCAATGTAGGAGTCTTCTCCAGCACCAGAGTTCAAAGGCCTCCATTCCTTGGTGCTCAGCCTTCCTTGTGGTCCAAACTTCACAGCCATTTATTGCAACGGGGAAAACCAGAGCCTTGACTAGACACACTTTTGATTGGCAGGGTGATATCTCTGCTTTTTAGGATGCTGGCTAGATTCACCATCGCTTTCCTCCCCAGGAGCAAGCCTCTTTTGATTCCTTGGCTGCAGTCCCCATTTGCGGTGATCTTGGAGCCCAGGAAAATAAAATCTTGTTACTACCTTTCTTATCTTCCTTTTTAAAGTCACGTTGCGCTGTCCTAAATATATGTTTCCCATTTCATTTGTGTGCTCTAACTTCTTCCCATCAAACGCACAAACCTTTGCAATTTATAAAAGTCTAATGAAATAGCCAAGCGATAATTGCTAAGTGCTTCCAGACGTCCAGTCTCCTGATTTAAATGGGATTGTTTCCCCTAGGAATTATTCCACCTCATTAAAGGCAACTTATCCTTCAGACCAGCGGTCACCAATTGATGTGGTCCGTGGACCACGGATGGTCTGCGAGAAAATGGCGGTGGCCCGTAGAAAAATTATTTGCATTTTTTAATATTGCACTAAATACTGTTTATCTTTTTTAAAAAAAAAAAATCACGTTAGCGGCCCGCAGGATTTAAAAATTATGGATTTGGTGGTCCCTGAGGCCTGAAAGGTTGGTGACTCCTGCTTCAGACTATGGAAAGGACTGGTGAACCCTTAAGGCCTACCTCGCAGGATGGTTGAAAAGATACAACGGAGAAGAACATTTTGGAATAGTTCAGTGTTACGAACGCAAAGGTGGGCAGTTGAGAAAATACTGGATAGAGACTTCGGTCAATCCAGAGACATTTCATGACCCAACTAGGGAACATCATCAGTGCTAGAAGATTGGAGCTTGGGAAGGCAGGGGAGGAGGAAGAGGTAGTAGTGGAGAAGGAACATCTATGGGGTTCCTTGGTGCTCTCGAGGTTGATGGTTTTCTTGCAGGCGTTTCATGACCCAACCAGGTAACGTCATCAAGAAGGGAGAGGGTTGTGCAGGGAGGAGGAAGAGAGGGACTACAGGGTTCTTCATGCCCTCTGAGCTTAGTGGTTTTCTTGCAGACGTTTTCACGACCAAACTAGGTAACATCATCAGTGCTAGAAAGAAGGGGGGTTTGCTTATTCAATCACGGATGATGTCACCTAATTTGGTCGTGAAACGCCTGCGAGAAAACTCAAGAGCACGAAGGACCTCCCAGTTCAAACAGATTCCCTTCTGAAGGGAGATGTCCAGACCAGCCTTGAGAGGCGGGATTTCTTCCTGCAGGGATTGCCGGTAGTTTCCATTCCAAGGGCATCGTCAGGATGGCCGGACCCAGCTTCTCCTCTTCTGGTGCCTCGCTACCGTACCAGGTGGAACAGGGCTGCGCCAAGGTGATTCAGCTCCAGGCTGCCCGAGGCGCCATGAATGATCCCAGATTGCGGGGCCCCACCCAGGGAGGACTTTGGTCTCACCTGGGGAGGCTGCGAATTAGCCGCACCCAAAAGGAGACGAAAGCAGATAGGCTGAGAACTTGACGGCGTTCCCAGAACTGAAATTACTTCATCAGGACCAGGGTCGAATCAGGGTGTCCCTGGGAGACTGTGCCGTGAGTCACACCAGGCTAAGAAACCCTCCTTTCGCAAATAGAAAGGGTGGCTCTGACCAGCCACGATTCTGTTGTGGCCCGCCAGCGGATTCGGACAGTGAGGAGTGTTGGGGAGGAACCTGGGCCAGTCCTGGAGCCTGGGGAAGGCTCAGAGGAGGGCTCTGTGTCGGAGGCAGAGAGGGGGCCAGGGCTGTCTGACAGTTATCAGCTGCCTTCCGAGTCAGACATCAGTGAGGCAGAAGAACAGCTGGAGCCTGTTCCCAGTGTGCTCATGCGCAGAGTTGCCGGATGAAGGGAAGAGCTAAAGAACAGGGGTCGACTTGGGAGAAAGGCCACAGGTGGGTGATGAATGGCCCCTCCCAGAGGAAGTAAAAGAGGAGCGAAAGGGGAGTGGAGTTTGCAGGAGTCCATTAGTTCGCTTAATCGGTTCATAACTCTCCGAGACCCCTGGCCAAGTTTTGCAGAGATCGGCCTGGCAGCTCTCCAAGCCAGATAAGGTCTGTGACTGTAAATCCTCCCTCGAAGGACTTTGCTGGATATGAAGGAGCAGAATTCACCGTCAATTAATAAAAGGGTTTTGTGTTGGGACCAGGAATTTGCTTCAGGCTCTTGGGAAGCCTTGGTCGGAACAGACTCTTTGCAACATTTAGAAGTCCCCGGTCTCCTTTAGTGTCGATTTATGGCCATCCACTTTATGGGCCTCGACGTACGACTACAACAGAGCCCAACCTTGCTGTGGCTAAGCGACACAGGTTGTTTCGCCTCCCCCCCCCATTTTGCCACCTTCTTTGCCACTTAACCCTGTTAAGTTAGTTTAGTCTGTTCTGGGACACACTTGCCAGCAGCCCTGGTGTCACTGGGTCTGCCGCTGTCACTAAGAGAAGGGGCGCAGTAGCCAGGTCTGCGGGAGCGGTCTCCACAAGGCCATTCAACATGGATGGCAGGTGAATGCCAGGCATGTCGTCCCACAGGACGTCTGCCCATGTGTTTAAGTATTTTCGGGGGCTTATTTTAGCGCTCAAAAAACCCGATTGGGCTTATTATCCGGGGAGGTCTTATTTATCCGGGGAAACAGGGTAGCATTGATGACGTTCCCTAGTTGGGTCATGAAACCTCCCAAGCTCAGAGAGCCGCAACGACACCACCGTTCAACCCCGAGCTACAAGTTATTTCCCTCCATCGACACAGATTTCGACGGCGGCCTCTTCCCACCCACCCTTCCCCCCAAAAAAGCCCGAGCAAATAAAACCGGGTGAAGACACCAAAAGTTAGCATTTTTTTTTTATTACTGAATTCAGGTTCTTGGTGGTGCTGCTTCCATAAAGTTTTGTTAATTCCACCCCCAACGTAGAGATGGGTGCAACTGTTTTTCCACAATATTTTATTTGTACACAGTACTACAGACAAGCACAGAGCTACTATGGCAGTAGTAAGGGGAGGGAGAGGAAGAGGAGGAGGTCGTCACAGAGAGGAAAGGGGGGGGAGGGGACCGCAGTTGCCATTCCACACTTTCTTGAAAAAAACGAACACGCCTACAAAGACCCATCATTATTATTATTATTTTTTTTAAAAAAACACCTTTTGTTTTTGTACACTTGGAAAAAAACGGACCGATTCTGGAAATTAGGGTCCTTTGTTGATCCCAACCATTGGCTGCTTACCTCCATACGCCCCAGACCCTTTAGAGGAAGAGGTGGAGAACTGGAGGAAGCAGGTGGACCAAAGAAAACCAAGGAAGAGGATGAGGCATGGAGACCCACACCCCATCTTTAGGAATGTCGCCTCAAGGGTTTGAAAAGGGGGAGGAGGAGAGAGAAAGAGAGGGAAGGAAGGAAAGGGGGGGGGGGAAGAAATAAGCTGTAGCACGTTTGGCAAATTTGAACAGCAGGCTACAAGCCGGCTGCTGAGACAGGGAGAGAGAGACAGGGAGAGAGAGAAAGCACCAGGCTAGGGAAGATGGGAAGGCGGGGAAAAAATAATAATAATTGGAATGGAACTGAGAAAAGGAAGGAACCCCCCCCCAACCCCCAACAGTAGCATGGGGCCATTAACATGGAAGCTCCAGAGTCACTGGCACGACAGGGGACCCGGGAAGGGGAGGAGGGGGGGTCTCACACGGGCTTGCCCTCCAAGCTGATGACGCAGCTGCCTCCCAGCTTTTCCGCTAGACTCTGGCGGTCTTTAATGTCTTCTAGGCCGTTTGCTTGCCATTCGTGCTTGATCCCTGCGAGGGAGAGAGAGAGAGAGAGAGAGAGGAAGGTGAGATTTGAGGGGGTTGTCCCCACTCCGGCCCCTAAGGCTGGGTCTTAAGATTAGTTGGAATACAGCTGGAAGGGAGTTTGATCCTAGGTAGAGGCAGGTCTTTCTGTCTGGGCACGATGAGGATAGATCCGCAGAACAAAACTCCTCATCGGCGACAGGAAGGGCATCGGGCCATTCAAACACTCTGCTAGCTCCATTCAGCTGCCCAGACTCCACCCCCGATGCAAGGAATTATGATGATGATACAGCTGGAAGGGACCTCGGAGGTCTTCTAGTCCCACCCCCCTGCTGAAGGCAGGATACCAGGGACGGGCAATTTATTTTCCCAAGGGGCCGCGTGAGAAACTGGGACTGTGGCAGAGCGCCACACCAATAGGGCTGAGATGGTATGTAGGCATACATGTATGCACACATACTAAATTATTTTTAAAAAAATACCAGTGTCTTTCATAAAAGCAATCCATGCAGACCAGATATATTAAATTATTAAAAAAAACAATTAGCAGTGCCCTTCATAATAAAAGTCATCCATGCAGACCAGATAGGGGGAGCTGCAGGGCTGCATGTAGCCTGGGGCCATAAAAATTCTTTTTTTAAATTTATTTATTTTTAACTAAAAGTACTTTTAGTAAAAACTAAAAGTACAGGTAGTCAAACTTATGACAGTTCATTGAGTGACCGTTCAGTTAGAACAGCAGTTTTTTAAAAAAAGTGAGCAATGACCATATCTTTTTTAAATACTTCCCTGTGATCAAAATTGAGGCGCTTGGCACCCGACTCGTATTTATGACGGTGGCCATTTGACCCCGTTTCGTGAACCTCTGACAAACAGAGTCAATGGGGAAGCGATTCATTTAACAACCGAGTTGCTAACTGAACAATGGCAGTGATTCAGTTAACAGCTGGGGCAAGAGAGGTCGGAAAGAGAGAGCCAAAGTTAGTTCACCAATGTTACTTTGCTAACAGTTGGGCCCAATTGTGGTCGTAACTTGAGGAGTACCTGTGAACCATGCAAGTCAGCCAGTGACGGACGGAGACAAGCCAAAGGGGCGGATTTGACCAGGGAGGCGTAAAATACCCAGGTCTGCCTTATAATACTGTTATGTCCGATCCCTCACTGGCTGCTGACGGCTTCCTTCTGCCCCCACCCCCCCCAAATAGCAGAGAACAGAATCCTGGCTGCAGAAAATATTTAAATGCTGGAAAAACAAAACATTTTGACGTGCCCCCTTTTCCTACCACGTCACCCCCCCCCCCCCCGATATTTGCACTGGGAGATTGAACTGCTGGGGGAAAAAGAAAGACTGATGTACCCCAGAATCCCCCCCCCCACTAGAACTGGAGGAGCCAATCATAACTCATCTCCAACTTTTATAATTCCCGGCATCTTCTTGATGCTGGAAAAAAGGGGAAGTCCCTCTTTCAGACAGGTATAAAAGGGGGGGGGGTTTGAAAAGACCCAAATTTGCTGTACAGCTAGTCCCCGACTTACAACTAGGACCAGGAATTTTCATACCTAAGCAAGGCCGCTGCTAAACAAGCTGCGCCCGATTCTATGATTCTTGCCGCAGTGGTTAACCCCCCCATGGCTGCAAAGTGAATTGCGCAGTCGCTAAGCAAATCTGGCTTCAACCCACTTTGTCGGAATCCGCCGACAGCGATCCCTGCAGCCTTGGGCCCACGTAACACTTGTAAATCAATTATAAACGCAGTGTGTGCCAAGCACCCGAATTGCGCAATCGCATGATGGGATGAGAGGACTGGCATTTAAGTGACTTCAAGTGCCAGTGTCATTTCTGGACGGTCGCTAAGCGAATGGTTATAAGTCGAGGACTACTTGCAGTAGCAGTTCAACATAGGGTAGGGAGGAAAGTAAGACAGCTGAGGTGCTAGAAGACCCCTGAAGTTTTGGGAAGACAGCAGATTCAGAATTCGGTCGTCTTTCAGTTCTATCCAGAACCCTTTCTAAAATTAGGGGGTTTAAAAGTCCAGAGGGATCAGCCCAATTTGGGATATTACAGGTATTCCTCGACTTAGGACCACAATGGAGACCCCAAATTTATGACATTTATTGAGCAAGCTCTGCCCCATTTTACAACTTTTCTTGCCGCCGTTAAGGGAAACGTCGCATTTGTTAATAACACCAGTTGTTAAGTGAACTTTGGCTTCCCCTTTGATCCTTGTCCGAGGATCGCAAAAGGGGATCGCGGGACAAAGTAGGAGTTCCTTTGCCAAGGGTCCAAATTTTTGATCAGGTGACCAAGGGGAGGAAATGCAAATGTGTGAAAAAAAGGGTCCCAAGGCACTTTTTTTTCAGTGCCGTCGCAACTTCAAACGGTCACTAAATGAACTGTTGTAACTTGAAGGCGACCTATGTTTCATTCAACTTATTTCCTATTTCGAACGGCAGGTGTTGAGCCTCCCTCCAGCCAATGGGGAGCAGCAGAGAACTTTTCTCACACTGGGCATTCGTCAAGTAAGATGCCAACATGCCCAGGGAGAGATTGATTTGAGGGCAAGTCATGACTATGGGCACTCAGCTGGGTCATCCTGGGCCCCCAGCCAGAAGCCTGGTGGTACAAGCCCTGCCTCTACCTGTGCTGACACCTGCCAGCTCTCACCTGGGAATTTCTTCTTGAGGGCATCCTTGGAGCTGGCGTAAATCATCTTGCTCTTCAAAGGAGCGCTCTCGGGTGCCCTGCAGGGAGAGAGAGAGAGAGAGAGCAGGTTTCACACATCGGGTATGTTACTGGCCTCCTCCCCACCACCATTACACTGCCAGTTTGCCATTTATTTATGCTACCCGTATCTCCCTACACGAGAATCGTTCCTGTAGTGATGCCACGGAAAAAGCAGGGTTTTCAAAAAGAAGCAGAGGTCATTCATTAATAAATCCCCCAAACAGCAATAGCAATTAAGACTTATATGCCACTTCATAGTGCTTTACAGCCCTAGGTGGTTTACAGAGTCAGCCTCTTGCCCTCAACAATCTGGGCCCTCATTTTACCGACCTCGGAAGGACAGAAGGTTGAGTCAATCTTGAGCTGGTCAGATTCAAACTCCTGGCAGTGGGCAGAATTTGGTTGCAATATTGCATTCTAACCACTGGGAAGGAAGGAAGGGCAATAGCACATAGACTTATATACCACTTCACAGTGTTTTACAGCCCTCTCTAAACAGTTAAGTGTCAGCATCTTGCCCCCAGCAATCTGGGTCCTCATTTTACCCACCTCAGAAGGATGGAAGGCTGAATCAACCACAATTTGGTCAGGATCAAACTGCTGGCAGTCAGCAGAATTAGCCTGCCATGCTGCATTCTAAGAACTACACCACCATGGCTCAAACGGGGACAATTCTCAGGAGAAGGAACCCTTCACTATATCCTATATCACCCACTAACCCAGCATGAGCCTTGCTGCTTGGGAGATGGAACACGGGGAGTTGAGAATCTTCCCCACCAGGCCTCGTACCTGCTGTCAAGGTGACGGGAGGCGCACCTTTAAAATTAAATTGCTTATAGGAAGGCTGGAGGACAGCAGGATGTGGTTGAGGACCTTCCCCTGCTTTTCAGGGAGGGCCCAACTGCAATGGACAAGCTACAAGCCAAGCCAGCCCCAGACACCCCCTGTCTCCTGGTCCTCAATTATACAGATCATCCCAAGTTAATTATTGTTTTCTCGCCCCAGCTTAACACACTGGGAATGAAGCAGCCGTCTAGAAGTCTATTCCCCAGTTAGAGGTTGGGAGGGAGGGAGAGATCAGGCAGGATAAGGGGCTTCCTTCCTACAGTGATTGTTAAAGGGGGGGGAGCTCAATCTCTCACACACACACACACATTGAACCAATCTGGGAGGGGCCAGTCGTGGCCGTATCCCAACTCACTTGCTGATGGGAGGAAAATCACCTCCTTAATGGCACACAGCCAAGCAGCTTTGGTTACGGAAGGATGAAGCCAACAATTCAGACAAGAGGCTGGTAAAAAGGCGCCAGTCCTCACGCGCGCACACACCTCCAGCAAGGGGGCAGCCTAGGCAACTCATGCCTCTGAAAGCAGGCTTGGTTTAATGATCATCAGAAAAACTCCCGGAATAGTGGCAGAAAGAAGCTTGTTCTGATCAAGAGTAATTCAGCCTTTAGTCACCGAGAAAGGGGTCTTTAAAGGTGGAGGGGGGGGAGACATGGCAAGGAAGGAAGGACAAAGAGCAAGGAAGGGAGGAAAGAGGAAAGGGAAGAGAAAGGGAGAAAGGAAGGGAGTAGAGGAAGGAAGCCTAAAGAGCAAGGAAGGGGGGAGGAAGTAAAGGAGATGGAGGGAGGGAGGAAAAAGAGAGCAAGGAAAGAAAGAGAAGGAGGGAGGAGAAAGAGCAAGCAAGGAAGAAGAAACAGGAAGGAAGGAGAAAGATATAGAGGAAGGAAGAGAGCAAGGAAGGAGGAGGGAAGGGGGCCTCACCAGAAGAGGAAGACAAGGTCTTCCTTTTTGCTCTCCTTGGTTTCGTAGGTGGCGTCATAGAGGGCGTAGCGGCAGTCGCTGGGGGGCAGCATGGCGACGAAGTGCAGGTAAGGGTCATCGACGGTGTCTCCCAGGTCGCCCACCAGGATCTCCTTGCCGACCTCCAGGATGATCTTCTTCTTGTCCTCGCTCAGGCAGAAGATGACGGCCTTCTTGCGCTTCTTCTGCTCTTCCTGGGGGGCATGTTTGCGCACCTTCATGTCGTTGAACACTTGGATGACTTTGTCACAGACGGTGACCCCAGAGGCCTGAAAGGGGGGGGGAACAAGGGGAGAAACGCTCAGCAACGGCCCCCCAACGCGATTGCCACAACCACAGGAAGTCCTCAATTTTCAACAATAGAGCCCAAAATTTATGCTGCTAAGTGGAGGCATTTATTAAGTGACCTCTGCCCCATTTACAACGCCTGTTAAGTGAATCACTGCAAGTGTTAAATTAGTCAACCAACTCAGCTTTCCCTGTTGACTTTGCTCGTCAGGTCGCAAAAGGCGGTCACTGCAACAGTCACAAATGCAAGTCAAGAGTCAAGCATCCCAATGTAAATCACATGACAGTGAGGATGCTGCAACTGTCATTAGTGTGAACAAAAAGTCCAAAGTCACTTTTTCCACTGTCGTTTCTAACCACGGTCACTAAACCAATTGTTGTAAGTCGAGGACAACCTGTACTGAATGCCCTAGTGCTGCTTCTCAACCTGAGCAACGGGTGGACTTCGACTCCCAGAATTCCCCAGGTTAGCCCTTCTTCCACCATCCCCCATGACTTATGACTAGTACAACCAAGGTGGCATCCCACAAACCATGTGATCAAAACTCAGGCCCTTGGCAACTGACTTGTACTTATGACGGTTGTGGCATGGGGGGGGTAGGTGGGTGGTGTCACCTGATCGCCATTTGCAACCTTCCCGGCTGATTTCTGAGAAGCAATGGGGGAAGCCACATTCCCTTAAACACCTGTGGTGATTCACTTAATAACCACAGCAGAGAAAGGTTATAAAATCAGATGTGACCCGCTTAATAAACCATCTTTGTTTAACAATGGAAATTCTAGCCTTAACTGTGATCCCAAGTCGGTGACCCCTGTACAAGATTATGACAGGTAAGAAAGGAGTGGGAGATTCCAGGCACATGCTAAGTTTTATTAGTCATCGTTTGTTAAATCAGGTTTGCCAATCACCAGATTCACATAATATGCTAAACTAGAAAGCACAGCTAAACAAATGAGTTGCCGGGATGCTCTACCCTATTTTTGCATGATATTCCAATATATATATATTTGGGGGGGGGGGGGGGCTGCCACAAAGAAGAGAGGGTCCACCTATTCTCCAAAGCAGGCAGGACAAGAAGCAATGGATGGAAACTAATCAAGGCAGAGAAGCAACTCAAGACTAAGGAAAAATTTTCTGAAAGCGAGGACAATTAATCAGTGGAACAACTTGCCACCAGAAGTTGTGGGTGCTCCATCATTGGAGGTTTTTACAAAAAGATTGGCAGCCATTTGTCTGGAACTGTGTAGGATCTCCTGCTTGAGGAGGGGGTTGGACTAGAAAACCTCCGAGGTCCCTTCTGATTCTGGTATATCAAGACAAGGAATAGATTGCCATAAAAGGCTGTACCCGCCCATCTCTGCAACCTCAGAGTGCAAACGCTGGCTGCAAAAAGGGAACTGAGCGAAGTCTCTCTGTAGAAGACCCATTTTCACACAACGTGTTGTTGGGCTGGGCTTTTAAAGCAGGATTGGGTTATTCGTTGTTTGGGCCAGGAGCCCAGCCAATTGCGACAACCAAGAAGCAAGAAAATAGGGTTTGTGGGTTTCGGCATTGCATGTCATGGCAGCTCTCCATCCCAGGGGGAATAAAATCGTGATTACAGAGGCCAGGGAAAGTTTGACTAGTCTGTTGAGGGGGAAAAACCAGCAGGATGAAAGGGACACCTTCTCCTCCAGCTGGCTGCATCAAAAGTCTCCAAGCTTTTCATTAAAAAGGAGGCCTTTCAGAAGGACGCCGGCTGAAGAGGAAGCTCCCACCCTCGCGAGAAGAGCCATCCGGAGGCAAACTCAAGCTCTGACCAAAGAAGGCAGGAAAGCAAGGCGTGGCACCAGCCCAGAGAGGGAGAGAAAAGAAGGAAAGCAAGGACTGCCTTTGGCAACCCCCTCTTCCAGATTTCCCTGGGAGGAATCGGTAGCTTGCTGGGGAGGGGGGAAAAGTACAGGCCGAAAAGAGCAGGTGGCCTGAAGCTGCCAGATGGTGCTTGGGCTGCAGAAAGGGAAGTGGCGCCCTGCCGCAGAGAGAGGGGGAGGGAGGGGAGGCTGCCGAACGGGTGGCTGCAAAGGAGAAATGTCGAGATGGAAGAAAAGAATTCAGGATGGCAGAGTTGGAAGGGGGGGGGGGTTAACTAACCATAGAACAGAGGGTTGGAAGGGACTTCGGAGGTCTTCCAATCCAACCCCTTACTCAACCCAGAAGCATGGAAAGACAGCAAAATTGGGGGGGGGAGAGATCGAGCAAAGGGAAAAGCTGGGAACCACACTAAGGGGTCTTTGGGGGGGGGCTTTCTGAAACAATAGTACAGGTAGATGGCAATTCCACACTCTTTGTTTTCCTAAATATACCCCCAACACAGATGGATATTCTGTATTTATTGTCTCTTCCCATATATGGATGTTGCTCTGATTCCCCATCGCTCGCGGTGAACTGGGGAAGGACTCTGGCACTCACATCATACAGCGAAGGGCTACGTCCCTCAATTGTGACTGGGCCTACAGTTCCCATCATCCCCTGACCAGAAAGAAGTCCCGAACGCAGCGGCCCATGTTCCTCTCCTGCCCCTCCATTGTACCGCACACAGCCCTTTAGTGGCGCAGGCGTGCAAAGACACACAAGGGCCCATCCTTCTCAGCCATGTGTGGCCGGGGATAATGAGCCCCTTGTCTTCCACCAGCCATCTTGAGGAAGGAGGCCAGTGAATCCCAGGGATGGAAGTGGGAAATGACTGTTGGAAGAAAGCACACCCAGCATTTTGGGGGGGGACACCCCCAAAAGCCACCAGATTGCCCAAAAGCTGGCTAACGTACTGGCCAAGGCGACAAAACCAGGCAAAAGAGAGAGAGACAAATGGGGAGGGGGGTGAGAGAAATAGTAGACCCCTTTCTTCCCATTTGAAAAGACCAAGGGGATGGAGGGGGGAATGAAGCCATCAAGAAGGTACACTGGGGTTCACAGTTTTTCCTGCTAATTGTGGGAGGGGGGGCAAGGCAAAAAAGGGTAAAAAGAGGGTAACTTTGGGTCAGGAAATGAAAGTAAGCACTAAATATGATTTTTTTGGGGGGGGGGGGTTCAGGTTTAGGGGGACTTCCCCCCCCAGGGGAGGAGGGGAAAGATGATAGGGAAAGGTGGGGGAGAAAGATGGGGTTGCATTTTAGCTTCTCCCCATTGCCAGGAAGGCATTACCAAGAGCTGGGGGGGGGGGGGAGAGAGAAGGAATGGTTTTTCTAAGGTGGAGGGGGGGCACAGAGGAAGCCGTGGGGATGCTTCCTCTCTTACATTTGAGGGAGGGGAAGGAGACCCTCACCCCCAAATTGGAAAAAAAACATCTGAAACTGATCTGAGGGTGGGAGAGAAAAGGCACTAAAGAGGATGGAGGGGTGTGTGCACAAAGGCTATGAGGATACTCCTATAGCGCTATAGGAGGGGGGGAGAGGAGAAAGGAGACCCCCCACCTCCTAGAAACTGGGAGTCCTCAAAGGGGGGGGAGGAAAAATGTTCCTTTTAAAGTGGGGGGCACAGAAGATACTTTATGTCCCCTCATATTTGGGTGGAAGGAGACCCCCCCCAAAAAAAGCAATTGAGGAGAAAAAGGGACGGAGGAAGAAGATGGGAGGGGGAACAGAGACCCTTCAGCCCCTTGACTTGCAGGGGGGGGAAAGAAAGGAAGCCCCCCCCACAGAAACTGGGAGGAGTCCCCAATGGGGAGGGGGGAAGAAGGAATCGTTCCAAGGTGGGGGGGGGGGAACACACAGAGGATAACTTCATTTCCCCTCATATTTGGGGAGGAATCCCCCCAAAATTGGGGAGAAAGGGCACTGAGGAAGAAGATGGGGGGGGCATAGAGACCCTTCAGCCCCCTTACTTGCGGGGGGGGGAAACGAGACCCTCACACACACAAATTGGGAGGTGTCCTCAATGAGGGAGAGGGGGGAAGGACTCGTTCTTTCTAACGTGGGGGGGCACATAAAAGATAGCCATGTCCCCTCATATTTGGGGGAAGACTCCCCAAAATTGGGGAGAAAAGGAGGCGGGATAGAAATAGCACTGAGGAAGAAGATGGAGGGGAGGCACCGACACCCTTCAGCCCCCTGACTTGCGGAGGGCGGGGAAGGGAAAGAAATCTTAGCGTTGCTTAAAAAAAGATTTGACCCAGTCCACAAAATAGGCATAGCGTGAAAAGAACACTGTAAATAAAACATGAATTTAATTTTTTAAAACATTGGGAGAAGCAGCTCTTGGGGGGGGCAGAAAGGAGAGGGGAAAAAAGGGAATATTGGGGGTCTTGAGGAGAAAAAAAGCCCCGAGAATGAAACGAAGGAGAAATACCTCAGCAAAACCAAAATAGGGACCCCCCACCTCACAGTGGGGCTGCAACGGCCTCTCCCCCCTCCGCCTCCCTGAGGAAGCCCCCACAAAATGGCGGCCGGGAGACAAGATGGCGGCCTAACGTGTGAGGAGGGGGGGATGCGTGTGTGGAGAGGGGGGGGGGCGAAGCGGCGAGCCTTACCATGGCGCCGGGCGGTTGAGGCGGCGGAGAGAAGGAAGAAGAGGAGGAGGAGATGCTTTTCGGCGGTCCGGGCTGAGGCGGCAGGCGCGTCTCTGTCGCCTAGTCAGCTCCGCGGCGGCTTCGACTGGCGGTGCACGACTGGCGAGGCCCGAAAGGAACTGCGGCCCCGCCCCGCCTTGGCCCTTCCGCTTTAAGGCACCACCCGAGGAGGAGCCGCTTCCGGCCCGGCGCCGCGGAGCCTGTCGGGAAAGCGAGTCCAATTCCCCCCCCCACACACACACACAGAGTCCCCTCCGCCTTGCTTCTTGTTGAATGGAGTTTTGGGCGGGGCGAAGGGAGCGCGTGCGGCCGCTCGTTGCCATAGCAACGGGAAGCCATTCCCCCCCCCTCTCCCTCTGGCCTTGTCATTCTCTTCATTCCCAGTCACACACACAAAAAGGCCAATTATTATTATTTAAAAAATAAAATCAATCATTCTGTATTAGTTCCGCCGGAGATCACTAAAAAACAAAATATGTCTTTTGTCCCGCGCCTCGTGGGCGCTTGAAAAAGCTCATAGGAAGTCTCGGGGCTATATGGGAAATGTAGTTTTTTTTTAAAAGACACTGAAAAGGGAGGAAGAAGAGAAACTGGGGGAGAAAGCGATTTAATGAGATTTTTATTTTATTTTTTAAGGGGGGAAAGATGTCACTCGAGGCTTATTTTTGAAATTAGAAGACTTTCCCGATTATATGACAATTTAATTCCCAAATCTTCATGTAAGAGGCCCTGCTAAGCTTTTGCAGAACATAAGTGCTTCGTTTTCCCTTGCTAAATAATGCTTGATCTGATGCAAATCCAGCCTTACAGGAAAAAAAAAAGGGGGGGGGTGGAAATATTTTATTTTTCTCCCAGATCTTTGTTCACTTTTTCCCCCCCAACTTGATTTTGCAAGAATACTAGGAATTAGAACACAAAAGGGGGGGGGGGAGGCAGTTTCAAAAATCATTTTTTTAGCTTTAACAGATTAACAAGAGTTGGAAGGGACCTTCTAGGTCATCTAGTCCAACCCCCGGCTCAAGCAGGAGACCCTACACCATTTCTGACAGATGGCAGCCCAGTCTCTTCTTGAAAGCCTCCAGGGATAAAGCTCCCACAACTTCTGAAGGCAACTTCTGTTCCAGGTTGAGCTTCAGCACAGTGCAGGGTTTTTGTACATAAGAAAGTTACTTATAAGTTACTTATTCCTTTCTTTATTTCCGCCTGAAAATCATTTTCGTCAGGATTTGAGCCTAAAGCAATGTTTTCTCTGCTTCAAAAAGCGGAAGAGCCTTTTTTTTTTTTACATTAAATGTCAAAAGGATGTAAGCTTTTATTGATCGGCTGATTGATTATATTTCCACCAGCAACCTCAAGAGAGCAAAACAACCCACTTCACAATTTTTATCGCTACCACAACTCCCACACTGTAGCAGCACCCGAAAAAACCAGTTTCTGCACTGGCCCATCATTGCTTCAGAAGGAATGCGCTAAGCTAATACTTAATCCAAATTAAATAGTTTTCTAGGCTGCCTCGCAGCGTAAATGAAAGAAAACAGGCTGGGCTGGCAGAGGTGGGGGTGGTGGTGGGGAAACCTTGATCAAGATAACCGTAACCAAAAGCATGATTTACAAAAATGCATTTTGTAGGTCTTTAGCAGTGAATGTTTTGACTTACTCGGCCTTGAAATACAATTGAGCCAAAAATGTATGTTGTCATTTGTTAACTGGATTTCCCCCTGTTTTACGGAGCAAGAGAGGTAGAAGACCTGGCTGACATCCTATTTGATTGTTGCTTGTATAAGGGGCTAGGAGACGGGTACCTTGGTCTATATACCAAACGAAGGACCTTTTGGGATCCCCATATCAAAACAACATATTTTACATGCAGCCAGAACCTGAAAATAACATTTAACGCAGCACAGTTCTTAAACAAAATAGTTCGGTTGAGATCTGCATACATGGGACTGATTGGGGTAGATTGTATGGGTGACACAGTTATGTCATTTTATTCTATTTTACATATTCATGCATTAAATTATATTGTATCTTATCCTATAACTATTGTATTTTACCCTACTCTTGTTTTAAATTGTTTGTGTAGGATTTTATTGGTGATACGTGTTTGAACCTTGTGGTTTGATGTGGCCAACAAAGCTACAATCCAATCTAATCTGATCCCATTTTACAACCTTTCTTGCCATGGTTGCTAAGTGAATCACTGCAGGTGATCGGTTAAGTTGTTAAGTGAATCTGGCTTGCCTCATTGACTTTGTCCTAACTTAGTGACTGTTTGGAACGCCGTTGTAACTTTTGAACTGTCACTAAACGAACTGTCGGCGCACAAGGGCTCCTTGTACATTTTGGAGAGGGGGAGGACCAAAGCGGGAACTGGACTCTTAACAGCAACTGAGTATAATTCACCCTAAATTTGAAAAAATAAATAAAAATGAAAGGTCAATAAATGCTAAACTGGACTAGAGAGCAGAGCAAGTTCCACCAGATTTCCTAAAGATGAATAATGGGTGAAAAGCCAAGAAGATTGCCCCAATGACAAGCATTGATCAGAATCCAGTAGAGGCAACTAAACCAGCTCTCCAGCTCACTATTGCTGCAGAGGAGAAAGATATGGAAATAAAGACCGTAGCTTTGCAGTTTTAAACCCTTCTGCAAAATCCCCGCAGCCAGCCAAAAGAAGAGGGGGGAAAAAAACAGAGAGAGAGAAATAGAATTACTAGATTTTAACACACCCACAAAATCTGTTGTTACCCTAAGGTTGGCTTTTCCCAATCATAGAATAGGAAGAACAGACTACAGAAGAGTTGGAAGGGACCTTCTAGGTCATCTAGTCCAACCCCCTGCCCAATCAGGAGACCCTACACCATTTCTGACAGAGGGAAGTCCGGTCACTTCTTGAAAGCTTCCAGGGATGAAGCTCCCACAACTTCCGAAGGCAACTTCTGTTCCATGGGTTGATTGTTCTCCCTGTCAGGAAATTCCTCCTTATTTCCAGGTTGAATCTCTCCTTGTCTCCAGTTTCCATCCATTCTTCCTTCTCTGGCCTTCAGGTGCCTTGGAAAATAGCTTGACCCACTCTTCTCTGTGGCAGCCCCTCAAATGTTGGAAGATGCTCTCATGTCTCCTTTGGTCCTTCTCTTCCCTAGACCAGCCATGCCCAGTTCCTGCAACCATCATATTTTATTTTTGGAAAAAGAAAAGCAACAGGCATTCTTTGAGAGAGAGAGGGAGGGAGAGAGAGAGAGAGAGAGAGAGAGAGAGAGAGAGAGAGAGAGAGAGAGAGAGAGAGAGAGAAGGCACTCATAAATTATATGCCCTTTTTAGGGGGGGAAATTGACAGAGAAAAGAGTTCTAGTTTGCCAGCAGGAAAACTGCCCAGCTTAAAAAGAGCATGAAGCAGAAACAAGCATACCCTTAAATGTTTTGATTGTGGCTCTGCCCGAATTCACAAAAAAACCCTGCTTAACATCCAGCCAGCAGCATCCTTCTGTTGGAGTTTCCTTAGTTACTTCTTCTTTTTCCTCCTTTGACGCTCCACCATTCTTTGAACCAGGATAGAAGTGAGGGGGGGAGCATCGAAGATGGGGCTTTTGACCAAGATTTCCCTGTGCTTTTAACCTGGTTTGAGGCTCAGCCGGCCAAAGGAGCTAAAACCTTGCAGGGTTTCAATCCTGGGTCATTTCGAGCTGTTATTGCAAAGCTTGGTTCCTTGATGGTTCAGGCTGTACTGTGAAACCAGGAAGTGGGGTAATTCAGGAACCGAGTTAAGGTACTTGAGCTCTGCTGTGCAATCATTTATTTCCTAAGCGATGGCCTCTGCACAGTTTAGGAGTCTGGGGTTTTCCACTACGTTTTATGCCTTCTCTTCTCCCCTCTCCTTTCTGTTCTCTCTCTTCTCTACACTTTTCTCTCTTCTTTTCTTTCTCCTCTTCCTTTCCTTCCATTTCCTCCCACGATCTTTCCTTTCCTTCTCCCTTCTCTTCCCTTCCTCCTCTTTTTCTCTTCCCTCCTGTCTTTTCCCTTCCTCCTGTCCTTTTCCCTTCCTTTCCTCTTATCCTTTTCCCTTCCCTTTCTCCTGTCTTTTTCCTCCCCTTCCTCCTGTCTTTTCCCCTCCCCTTCCTCCTGTCTGTTGCTCTTCCCTTCCTGTCTTTTTCCCTTCCTTTCCTCCTGTCTTTTTTCCTTCCCTTCCTCCTATCCTTTTCCCTTCCCTTCCTCCTGTCTTTTCCCCTTCCTTTCCTCCTGTCTTTTTTCCTTCCCTTCCTCTTGTCTTTTCCCCTTCCTTTCCTCCTGTCCTTTGCTCTTCCCTTCCTGTATTTTTCCCTTCCTTTCCTCTTATCCTTTTCCCTTCCTTTCCTCCTGTCCTTTTCCCTTCACTTCCTCCTGTCTTTTTCCCTTCCTTTCCTCCTGTCCTTTCCTCTTCCCTTCCTGTCTTTTTCCCTTCCTTTCCTCCTGTCTTTTTTCCTTCCCTTCCTCCTATCCTTTTCCCTTCCCTTCCTTCTGTCTTTTTCCCTTCCTTTCCTCCTGTCTTTTTCCCTTCCCTTCCTCCTATCCTTTCCTCTTCCCTTCCTGTCTTTTTCCCTTCCTTTCCTCTTGTCTTTTTCCCTTCTTTTCCTCCTGTTTTTTCCCTTCCCACATTTCATTCAACCTGCTCCTATTCTCCCTTCCCCCCATGCTTCCTTTGTTTCAGCAGCCTGTATTTTCAAGGGGAAGCATTTAGAGGTTGGGGATTTTGCCACAGGTAAACAATTTGCAACTCTTCTGGAAGAGGAGAAAATCAACCTTTCCCCCATCTTCTTGCACACTTCCCCAAGGTTGAGCACAAAGGAGAGGGGGGGGGGAGAGGGAGAGGGAGGGAGAGAGAGGGATGCATCCTGCAATTAATTTTTAATTTGCTACTGCACAAAGAAAAGAAGGGAGGGGGGCAGAGTGGGTGGAAAGAAACCCTGATCCCCTTCCCCTTTCTTAACCATCACTGCAGTCTTCCCCATGGAGAAATTAGTTAGCATCCCTGTCCTTCCCACGTTGGCTCACGGAATTCGAACACAGAATAGAAATCAAATACTGTATGTTTTTCTTTTTAAAAAGCAGAATTCTGACTGTCCAAGCAAAGATGGGAGAAATAGTACCGCTTTATACCAGGCCAGGCGTGGAATGCTGCGTCCAGTTCTGGTCACCATGATAGGAGGACAGTTTTCCCCCCAAACGCCATCCCTCTGCTAAACAACGAATCCCCACAACACTGTCAAATTATCTACTAAGACTGTATTACTATTCTTCTTCTCTTCCTTCCTAGTACCTCTCTCTTCCCACTTATGACTATAACCGTGTTGCTTCTATCTTTCCATTTTATATTGCTTTATTTGTTTCCTAGTATAATTTGATTGCTTATTAGCAACCTATGAATATCACGGTTGTATCTCATGATTCTTGATGAATATATTTTATTTTTCTTTATGCACACTGAGAGCATCTGCACCAAAGACAAATTCCTTGTGTGTCCAATCACGCTTGGCCAATAAATAATTCTATTCTATTCTATTTTCATTCCATTCCTCTTTGACTCTGTATCTCTTCTCTTCTCCTCTTCTATCTCTCCTCTATTCCATCCCATTATCTATTATCATCTGTTTGTGTTCTATTCTATTCTAGTATTATATTGTATTGTATTCTACCTTCTATTTATATTGATACTGATAGTTCCCTGATTGCTAATTTGTACCCTATGACTATCATTAAGTATTGTACCTTATGATTCTTGATGAATGTATTGTATTTTATTTTTCTTTTACGTACACTGAGAGCATCTGCACCAAAGACAAATTCCTTGTGTGTCCAGTCACACTTGGCCAATAAAGAATTCTATTTTCTTTTCTATTCTATTCTATTCTATTTTATTTCATTCCATTCCTCTTCGACTCTGTATCTCTTTTCTTCTCCTTTTCTATCTCTCCTCTATTCCATTCCATTATCTAGTATCGTCTGTTCTGCTCTATTCTATTCTAGTATTGTATTCTACCTTCTATTCTATTTATATTGATACTGATAGTTTCCTGATTGCTAATTTGTACTCTATGACTATCATTAAGTATTATACCTTATGATTCTTGATGAATGTATTTTTTTTCTTTTATGTACATGAGAGCATCTGCACCAAAGACAAATTCCTTGTGTGTCCAATCACACTTGCCAATGAAGAATTCTATTCTATTCTATATTCTGTTCTGTTCTATTCTACCTATTCTATTTCTATTTTCTATTCTATAGAATAGAAATAGAATATTCTACCTATTCTATATTATTCTGTTCTATTCTATTCTATTCTATTCTACAAAAAAGATGTTGAGACTCTGGAAAGAGTGCAGAGAAGATCAACCAAGATGATTAGGGGGCTGGAAGCTAAAATATAAATAAAATAAAAGAATGAGGGGGTCCTTGGTGCTCTCTGAGCTTGCTGGTTTTCTTTCATTATCCTAACCAGGTAAAACCATCACCGCACTTATGATATTACTTAGTTAGGGGGGGCACTGATAATGCTACCAAGTTGGGTCAAGAGATGTCCTCAATAAAACAAGCAAGCTCAGAGAGCGCCAAGGACCCCCTCATTCCAACCCTGAGCTACAAATCTCAGAAGAAGTTGCCTTCGGAAGTTGCGGGAGCTTCATCCCTGGAGGCTTTCAAGAAGAGACTGGACTGCCATCGAAGAGCAGCCGAGATGGGGCACGAGGGGGAGAGGGGTCAGATTAGGAGAACCTCCATTGCTAGGAGCAGTGGACGTTAGAAGAAAGAGCTTGTTGCTCCATAAAATTTGGAGGGGGTGGGGAGTTCGATCCTAGGTAGAGGCAGATGTAGGGTCTCCTGCCTGGGCGGGGGGTTGGACTAGATGACCTACAAGGTCCCTTCCAACTCTGCTAATCTGTTAAAGAGGACTAGCCGTATGAAGTTCCTTATTTCTCTGACTGACAGCTGGAGGGCGTGTTCGGCCTCCCCATCGTGCCCGTAGCAACTCTGCCCAACTGGCCAAGCATCCAAAGGTGTCCCATGCGCAAACCTTGGGCATGTGGGGTGAAGCCAGCCCCTGTTGTGGGCCGATGAATTGCCCCATTGTGCGACCGCAGCGAAACGGAGGCGTTCGGCGAGCTGCCTTGTGCCTTTTGAGAGAAAGGGTACTTTTGTGCGGAGAAAGGCAGAAGGAACTTTTTAATTTCTCCTTCCATTCATTCCTTGATTCGGGCACCCCCATCGCGCATGCCCGCGAAGGTGTTTCTCAGTGAGAATCTTGCGGCTCGCTCAGCCTTTTCCTTCCCGAAACACCGCTAAAAATAAAAATAGAACAAACAGACGCCACCGACGAAGGAGCTGAACAAAAATAAGAAAATCAAAACACACGCCCAGCACTTTTCGGTTAAAAGTGTGTTGGGTTTCCTGGTGGTGCTGGATTATTTCATACGGATCTCTTCCACCAGCCCTCTCTCTCTCTCTCTCTCTCTCTGTTTCTCTCTCTCTGTCTCTCTGTTTCTCTCTCTCTCTCTCTCTCTCTCTGTGTCTCTCTCTCTGTCTCTGTTTCTCTCTCTGTCTCTCTGTTTCTCTCCGCTTCTCTCTGTTTCTCTCTCTGTCTCTCTCTCTTTCTCTCTGTCTCTGTGTTTCTCTCTCTATCTCTGTGTGTCTGTTTCTCTCTCTGTGTCTCTGTTTCTATCTGTTTCTACCTCTCTGTCTCTGTTTCTATCTCTCTGTTTCTATCTCTGTCTCTCTCTGTGTCTCTCTCTGTTTCTCTCTCTCTGTTTCTTTCTCTGTCTCTCTCTGTCTCTCTCTCTCTCTCTGTTGCAAAAATGCAAGTTTTCCCCGCACTCCTGCCGAGCCATAAAGAAGGAGGGTATCTCTTTGGTAAGTTTCTAGCCCCCTCCTGCAAAATGGGAATTCAGTTTCCATTCTTGTACAAAAGCAACACAACTCTTTTGAGTTGTGAGTCTCAAGCATTACACACACACACAAACACAAACCTCACACACCCCAGGCTGCCCCATCCTAACTCCCTAAATTGTAGGCGCCCCATCACTGGAAGTTTATTAAGAATAGACTAGACAGCATAGGGTTTCCTGCTTGAGCAGGGGGCTGGACTAGAAGACCTCCAAGGTGCCTTCCAGCTCTATTCTGATTCCTTGGATGCTCAATAGGCAGGAAGGTGTTGTGCAAAGTCGCAAAGCGAGGAGGCTGGGTTCACACAATATGCTCAACTCTTAACTTGCTCTTTCTCTGTTCAAATGCTCTTATTGACACAGCCAGCCGGATTTCCATTCCCCACCCCCCACTTCTTCGCACTCTTCCTCAATGCAGTTGTGCAAAAGCAGGCTTGGAGAGAAGTGTGTGGAAGGTTGAAAGGAAGGGGGGCAGAAAAAAAGAGAGGGGATGGAGAAAAAGAGTGAGTGAGTAAGTGAGGGAGAAAGAGAGAGGGAAAAGAGAAAAAGAAAGACAGAGAGAGTGCGAGAGACAGAGAGAGGGGGGACACACAGAGAATGAGAGAAAAAGAGAGACACAGACAAAAAGGAAGGGAACGAGAAAGAGACAATGAGAAAGAGAGGAAAAGAGAGACAGGCAGAAAAGGAATGAGAGAGAGAAACAGAAAAAGAAAGAAAGAGAATGAGAGTGTGAGAAAGAGAAAAAAGAGAGAGAATAAGAAAGAGAAAAAGAGAAAGAGACGGTGAAAGAGAGGGAGAGACAGAATGAGAAAGAGAGTGGCAGAGTAATAGAGAGAACGAGAGAGAGAGAAAGAAAGGGAATGAGAGAAAAAGAGAGGCAGAGACAGAAAGGGAATGAGAGAGAGAAAGAATGAGAGACAGAAAGAATGAGTGAGTGAGTGAAAAAGAGAGAGAGGAGAGGAGAAAGAGACAGAGAGGAAAAGGAGGGGGAGAGAGTCAGAAAGAGAAAAAGAAAGGGAATGAGAAAGAGAGAAAAAGAGAGGCAGAGACAGAAAGGGAATGAGAGACAGAAAAAGAATGAGAGAGTGAGTGAAAAAGAGAGAGAAAAGAGAGGGGAGAAAGAGAAAGAAAGAGACAGAGAGAAAAAGAGGGAGAGAGACCGAATGAGAGAAACAGAAAGGGAATGAGAGAGAGAAAGAGAGAGACAGAAAGAGAAAAAAGAAAGGGAATGAGAAAGAGAGAAAAAGAGAGACAGAATGAGAAAGTCAGAAAGAGAAGGAGAGACAGGAGAAAGAGAAGGAGAAAGAGAGATAGGGTGGGGAGAGGGGGCTTGTGCAACGGGCACGCGGCTGCTTGTGCAACGCGGAGAGCGGGCAGGCGAAGCGGGGAACCGCTCAGCCCAGCCCGGGCCAAGGCGGCTGAAGCGCCGGGCGAAGCGCCGGAGCGGAAAACAAAGCGGGGCCGGGCGAGGAAGAGCCGCGCGCCCGCCTCCCCCTCCTTCCTTTCCGCGAGGCTGCGAAGCGAGTCCAAATAAGGTGTGATCGAGCCCCGTCAGCGACTCCTTTCCCGCAGCCCGATTTGCCCTTATATGGGCATTTGGAGCGAGGGCGCGGAGGAGGCGCAGCGCCTGGCACACGGGCGCCCTCCGGCCGCCTCGCCCGGGTACCGCAGTCGGGAGGGCGGGCAGCGCACGGGGCGGAGCGGGCTGCAAAAGGAAGGGAGAGTGGTGGAGGGAGAAAGATGGATGGATGGATGGACAGAGAGGGATGAAGGAGGAATGAATGGATGGAGAGAGGGAGGGAGATGGAGGGAGGGAGAGAAGGATGAAGGGAGGGAGAAATGGATGGATGGAGAGAGAGAGGGAGATGGATGGATGGATGGACAGAGAGGGATGGAGGGATGGAGAGAGGAATGAAGGGCGGAGAAATGGATGGATGGAGAGAGGGAGGAAGATGATGGATGGATGGGTGGGTGGGTGGATGGGTGGACAGAGAGGGATGGAGATTGGGATGAAGGGAAGGAGAAATGGATGGATGGGGAGAGGGAGGAGATGGATGGATGGACAGGGAGGGAGAGAGGGATGAAGGGAAGAAGAAATGAATGGATGGAGAGGGAAGGAGATGGATGGATGGATGGGTGGATAGAGAGGGATGGAGGGATGGAGAGGGGATGAAGGGAAGGAGAAATGGATGGATGGAGAGAGGGAGGGAGATGGATGGATGGATGTACAGGGAGGGAGAGAGGGATGAAGGGAAGGAGAAATGAAGATGGAGAGGGAGGGAGATGGATGGATGGATGGATGGACAGAGAGGAAGGGAGATGGATGGATGGACAGATGGAGGGATGGACAGAGGGATGAAGGGAAGAAATGGATTGGAGAGAGGGATTGATGGAGAGATGGAGGGTGATGGATGGATGGATGGACAGAGAGAGAGGGATGGATGGATGGAGACGGAGGGAGGGATGGAGAGGGAGAGGGAGGGAGGGATGCCAACTTTAAGTGGGCAGGACTTCAACTCCCAGAATTCCCTAGCCATGCTTTAAGATGGGTGGAGTTCAAACTGCTTAACCTGATTCACTTAACAATTGCTGGGAACCGAGGCACAAAAAGTTGTAAAATGGGGCACGACTTACTTAACAACTGCCTTGCAAAAGATTCCCTTAGACACACACACCCAATGACACTGGAGGTTTCTAAGAAGAGATCGGACAGCCATTTGTATGGAACAATTTAGGGTTTCCTGTGCTTGAGCAGGGGGCTGGACTAGAAGACCTCTGAGGTCCCTTCCAACTCTATTATTCTGATCCCCAGCCACAGGCCATGTGGGGCCCAGGCTGATAAAACTCCAAAACTTGAAAGGGAAACCTGCAGAAGTTAAAAACCTGTCCCCCCATGAAATCATCTTTCCAAGCAGCCTCCATGTTTCCTGTGTTTTTCCCCCCACCTGGAATTGAACTCAGAAGGACGTGTCTTCTAACACTACATAACGAAGGTCTCCCGCCTTCAGGTAGAGCCACAACAGGAATCCCAAAGCTCTTTCATGACATCATCACCCAGCAAGAATCAACCAAGCCTGGGACTCAGGACATTGCCCCTGCAATGACCCCGTGGGAGCCCGACAACCAATCAGAATGCAAGCTGAAATTCAAAAGCCCGGAAAGGGCATAAAACTGAGCCACTCTCAGCATCTTTCCCCGTTTTTTTCTCTCTCTCTCCACCCAACACCTTCAAGATGTATGATCCTGTCCACCATTAAACCATCTTTCCAAGCAGCCTCCATGTTTCCCGTGTCGAACTGAACCCAGAAGGGCATTTCTTCCATTCTTCGCTTCCATAAACCCGTCCATCTTTTCAAGCAGATTTTCATTCTTTATCCTTTGGGGAGTTTTCATTTTCCTCTTTGCTCGATGAAACCCTTTCCCCCCACCACCCCCCAAAAAATCATTTCCAGGGTTAAGCAGATTAAACACCACGGAAGCAAGGATGCCAGGAGACCACGATAAACGTGATTTCTGGCAACGCCCTCCAACAAAACCTTTAAACCTGCCCAAACCGATGAAAAGGTGTTTTTTTTTTTTAAACAAGACAGATTCAAATCAAAACAGGGCGAGAAGGCCAAATATGGGGAAATTCTACAAATGTTGGGCGTGGCTGTGAAAGAGTTAAAAGCATCATTGCTGGAAGGAGGGGGGGGGAAAAACAGGGGGTGCCCCTACTTTCCTTGTGCCAGTCAACAAGGGCTTAGTTTTCTTAACGTTAATTCCAGGCTGTGGCTTTAAATGCCAGCCTTTTCTCCCAAAGTACAAATTGGCAGAGCTTAAGGCATTAAATCAGATCAAAGGCAGAAGACTAACATGCGGCTTCGGTAAATAGTGGGAGAATTAGTTTAAAAAGCTGGTTAAAGCATAACTAATCCGAAAGCCGGAAGAGTGAAAATGCTTGGAATAATATTTCTTTCTAACTGGATACCTGTGCTCTGCTACAAAATTATGTGATCGGGCTTGATAAATCAACACTTAACAGCTTGAAAATTAATGAGTAGTTACGATCTGCCTCTCCTCTCCCCTTTTCTCCCTCAGGCTGGTCCCATTGATCCTCTCCTCTCCACTTCTCTCCCTCAGGCTGGCCCCATTGATCCTCTCCTCTCCACTTCTCTCCCTCAGGCTGGCCCCATTGATCCTCTCCTCTCCACTTCTCTCCCTCAGGCTTGCCCCATAGAGGCTTCTCCTATCTTATCCCCTTCTCTCCCTCAGGCTGGTCCCATTGATTCTCTCATCTCCCCTTCTCTTCCTCAGGCTTGCCCCACAGAGGCCTCTCCTATCTTATCCCCTTCTCTCCCTCAGTCTGACTCCTTATCATCAGAATGTTTTTCAGGTGGGAAGGGGGAGTAGAGTGTTTAAATTGTCAGGCTGGTTGAGTCACGAACTGGCCATGCCAATTCAAGTGGCAGTTGGAACAGAGTTCCTTTCAGGTGGGGAGGGGGAGTAGAATGTCTTAACTCCTTAGCATCAGAGCGTGTTAATCATAACATAAGAAATGCAAATGATCTGGTGGTCATTTTGAAAAATCCTTTCTTAGCGAGAAGCTGCTACGTGCCAAATTTCACATTTGTAGGCTTTACGGTTCTGGAGATTTCGTGATGATGTGTGAGTGGTATTTGGCTTTTATATATATATGGATTTGTGATTTCTTCAGTGAAAAGGACCTTTCAGCAGGTGATGGGAAAGAGACCTCTGTGCTGAAAAGCAGGGTATAAATAGATTTGCTATTATTATAAACAGGAACAAGCAGCTACGCTTTTAAGCAGGGTAAGAAGCTTAGCTAGAGACCAAGCCACCTCTCCAAAAAACTTCTGATTCTATCGAACAGTTACTACTTGTTGTCCAGAATATGGCTAACTCTCTACATAGTATTTTGAAAATATATGAGCAATATTTAATGCAATCTTAGCATTTGAAATAATACAAAGTAGCTCGGGTATTAGATTTTGGCAGTGGATTGTTTAGTTTATGAACGTTTCGTTACCAGATTGGATAAGACAAATTCCTTGTGTGTCCAATCACACTGGCTAATAAATTCTATTCTATTCTATTCCATTCTAAATCCATTAATCCTACTCTATTCTCTCTATTCTATTTTATTCTATTTTCTCTTCTCTTCTACTCCATTCCATTCCTTATTCTATTCATTCTCTTCTAATTCTATTTATTCTATTCTCTCTATTCTAGTTTATTCTCTATTCTATTCTATTCTATTCTATTCTATTCTATATATTCTACTCTATTCCCTATTCTATTCAGAATTCTGGGAGTCAAAACCCATCAATTCTGGCTTGGGAATTCTGGGAGTCAAAACCCATCATAAAAGTTGCAGAGGTTCAGAAACACTGACTGAAGAACCTGAAATAATTACCAAGTGTCTGTTTTCCCAGAATGCCCTGCTTTAGTGTGACATGCTGGATTGGGAATTATTGGGAATTCTAGGAATTAAAGTCTTATAACATCCTAAAGTTTGAAAAACACTGATTTAAAATATTCCAGGTAAGGCTGGAGAGGACAGAGGGATTTGTGATGCTTTTATATTTAGAGTTTGCTTTATATACAGCGTAAGATGGGCCAAGTGCAGTAAAATACTGATTTTTTTAGTATATTCACTGCAAAGAGCAATTTGGAGCATGGGTGAAATCAGCAAGGACCTCTCTATTTTTTCTATCTCTATAGCTTCCTCCAAAGAGGAACCAAGAGGACGAATTGCGCCTGCGCCGCCCAATCGGCGGACAAACTGCGCCTGCGCCGCTGCTTCAGCGGACATCCGCTCTACCCGCCTGCAACTCTTTGGTGCAAAAAAACTCGATGGTTTCCCGTTTTTAAAAGAACGAGAGCGCGAAAAGAAAAGAAAGCGGGGGAAAAAAGCCGCCGCCGCCCTTTGAAAAAAATGCCGAAACCGCCGCAGGAAGGCCCGAATCCTTTATTTACGCGATGGCTGGAGGAATGGCGCAACCAGGCTGCGGAGAACGGACGCCTCAAGAGCCAACGCGCTTATGAACGCGTAAGCCCCGCCCACCGCGGCAAGCCCCGCCCACCGCGGCAAGCCCCGCCTCCAATGAGTGTCTTGGGACCAAATTTCCTATTGTCTGTAGAGTAATGAAGAAAACTCTTAATATAGCAATTAGAATAATTACTAGGAAATTAATTATAATAAAAATGCAATAATTAGCCCAACTTTTGGTACAAGGCCCTTTACAATAGTTGTTAGTATAGAAATCAATGTAATTATGCAGGAATTAGCATATCTATTAGTACAATTCGCTTAATAAGAGCAGAATTTTGAGTGTAAGTGAGATTAGCGTAACTATTTGTTTTTTTTTAATTAGTATATTAATTAGATCGGTCAGAATGGGTCATCGTGGCTATATTAACGCCGTTAAGCCAATAATTTATAATGTCTTCATGTTCATCATTCATCATACCAATGTCAGTGTGGATCGGAAAGGCGGGGCTAATGTAATAATAGTGATACCTTGATGACTGCTAATGAATCATGAAATTAAAATTTTCATGTATTAAGGGGCGTAGGGTTTACTGCCTAACCAGGGGTTAGACCAGAAGACCTCCAAGGTTCCTTCTAACTATTCTATTCTATCCTATTCTATTCTATATTCTATTATATTTTATTCTATTCTCTATTCTGTTCTATTCTATAGTCTATATTCTCTATTCTATTCCATTTTATTCTCTATTTATTCTCTATTATATACTTTCTATATTTATTCTATTCTCTATTCTATTTATCTATATTCTATTCTATCCTCTATTCTATTCTCATATTCTATTCTTTTATTCTATATTCTGTTCTGTATTCTGTTCTTTCTATATTTATTCTATTCTATATTCTATTCTGTTCTATCCTATATTCTATTCTATTCCATTCCATTCTATTCTATATTCTATTTTATTCTATATTCTATTCTATATTCTGTTCTATTCTCTATTCTATAGTCTATATTCTCTATTCTATTCCATTTTATTCTCTATTCTATTCTCTATTATATGCTATTCTATATGTATTCTATTCTCTATTCTATTTATATATATTCTATTCTCTATTTTATTCTCATATTCTATCCTTTTATTCTATATTCTATTCTGTATTATGTTCTTTCTATATTTATTCTATTCTATATTCTATTATGTTCTATCCTATATTCTATTCTATATTCTATTATATTTTATTCTATATTCTATTCTATTCTCAATTCTATTCTATTCTATAGTCTATATTCTCTATTCTATTCCATTTTATTCTCTATTTATTCTCTATTCTATTCTCTATTATATGCTATCCTATCCTCTATTCTATTCTCATATTCTATTCTTTTATTCTATATTCTATTCTGTATTATGTTCTTTCTATATTTATTCTATTTTATATTCTACTCTATTCTTTTCTGTTCTATCCTATCCTCTATTCTATTCTATTCTATTCTATTCTATTCTATTCTCTCTTCTCTTCTTACACCTTATTGATGGTTTAAGGAAGCCAGCTCCTTCAATCCACTCACTAGGAACAATTTCAGTGATCCTTAACTGATCACAATTATCTGTCTCTCTTTGTCCTTTGCAGGCCCTAAGCTCCCTCCGCAAATATCCCCTTCCTCTGCACAGTGGCCGTGAGGCTCGGATCCTCATGTATTTCGGGGAGAAGATCTGCCGTCAGCTGGATGAACAGCTGGAGAGACACCGCAGCACCCAGGACGGTACAGCACTAGAAGGGGAGAGGCCTGTGCTCCCTGCAGGTAGTTCTCAAACTTACGACCGTTTGCTTAGCGACCGTTCGCTAGGACCCACCCCAGGCTACTTATGACCCAGGTTCAGATAGGAGGGTCCCATACCCATGTTCACACCAGTGGTGGGTTCCGGACCCCAGTGCAGACAAAAGAAACCCCAACTCCCCCCTTAGTTTGCTTTATTGTCATTGCACCTCGTACCATGAAATTAAACGCTATCTTCAGTGTACATTATAACCATCAAAATAAAAACACAAGCACACCTCCTTCACATGATATAGAATTGAAATGGAAAACTCCGATATTGCATTAATATTGCACTGTACCGTAGAATTCAATATAGTTACTGCCCAGTGGTGGGTTTCAAAAACTGTTCGAACCTACTCTGTGGGTGTGGCCTCCTTTGTGGGAGTGGCTTGCCGCCCATGTGACCGGATGGGAGTGGCTTGCCGCCCATGTGACCGGATATGAAGATGCCGATGACACTTGTCAGAACCACCTTAAATTACCTCCCACACAGCACTGGCGTGCATAAGAATATGATGTAAACTTGTTTTTTTTAAAGGCATCTTTGGTTTGCGTTAAAACAACTTCAACACACGCAATGTTCTGATTGCACCACAAACGCAGGAGTCATCCTTACCTTTCACAGAGGCACTGAGTTTTATAAATAGGAGCATGATAGTGTAGAATAATCATTTCCAAGGACCAGTGGTGGGTTTCAAAAAACTTTGGAACCTCTTCTGTAGGTGTGGCCTGCTTTCCGGGTCCACTGGTGGAACCTCTTCTAACCGGTTCGGTAGATTTGACGAAGCGGTTGTAGCGAATAGGTGCGAACTGGTAGGAACCCACCTCTGTTAATGCCCCTGGGAGAGAAGCTGTTTTTCAGCCTGTTTGTCCTGGTTTTTATTGTCCTATACCGGCTGCCAGATGGTAATAGTTAAAAAAAAAAGGATGCCCAGGATGAGATGGATCTTTAAGGATGTTTTGAACTTTCTTAAGGCACGGGGGCTATAAAGCTCTTCCAAAGAGGGGAGAGGGCAACCCGTGATCCTCTGGGCCATGACGTTGAATCTCTGGAGCGCTGGAGAGCCGAGGTGGCGCAGTGGTTAGGGTGCAGTACTGCAGGCCACTTCAGCTGACTGTTATCTGCAGTTCAGCGGTTCTAATCTCACCGACTCAGGGTTGACTCAGCCTTCCATCCTTCCGAGGTGGGTGAAATGAGGACCCAGACTGTGGGGGCGATATGCTGACTCTGTAAACCGCTTAGAGAGGGCTGAAAGCCCTATGAAGCGGTATATAAGTCTAACTGCTATTGCTATTGCTATTGCTCTCCTATCTGCTCTTGTGCAATTGGCAAACAAGACACAGTTGCAATGCTGAAATTATGAAGAATTATGAAGAAGAAACACCTGACGAAGAATGGCTTCGCTTAATGACGGTTGCAAAAACAAAAAGTTTTTAAAAATCAGGGTGACTTGGAGACACGATGAATGACCAGGAACAATTGAGGCTGTAAATCTGGGCTCAATGACAGTTTTAACGTGAAGGATTACCTTATTTAGGTAGGCATCAATTATATACAGGACTTGTGAAACATTATTTCAAGGAGTACAAGTAGTCCTCGGCTTACGGCCGTCAGAGTTACGATGGCACTGAAAAATGGGACTTTTGAGCGTTATGACCGGTGTGGGATTCCCCATAGTCACATGATCAAAATTTAAATACTTGGCTACTGACTCGTATTTCCAACGGTCACAGTGTCCCGGGGTCACACGATCCCCCGTTGTGACTTTCGGACAAGCCAAGGCAATGGGGAAGCCAGATTCACTTAACAACCATGTGACTAACTCAGCAACCGCAATGATTCACTTAACAACCGTGCAGCTAACTCAGCAACCGCTTTGATTCATTTAACAACCGTGTGACTAACTCAGCAACTGCAATGATTCATTTAACAACCAAGCAACTAACTCAGCAACTACAGTGATTCATTTAACAACCATGTGACTAATTTAGCCAACCGCAATGATTCATATAACTGTGTGGCTAACTCAGCAACCGCAACGATTCAGTTAACAACCATGCAACTAACTCAGCAACCGCAACGATTCATTTAGCAACCGTGCGACTAACTCAGCAACCGCAATTATTTGTTTAACAACCAGACGACTAACTCAACAACCGCAACGATTCATTTAACAACCTTGGAACTAACTCAGCAACCGCAATGATTCCTTTGACAACCAGGGCGAGAAAGGCCAGAAAATGGGGCAAAGCTCCCTTAACCAATGTCTCTCTTAGTGACAGAACCTTTAGTAAGTCGAGGACTACCTGAATTAGTTTGTGTTAATTTTTTAATTTTCCTTTTAAAAAGCTGGAATAAAAATTGACATACCTCAATAGCAATAGCAATAGCAGTTAGACTTATATACCGCTTCATAGGGCTTTCAGCCCTCTCTAAGCGGTTTACAGAGTCAGCATATCGCCCCCCACAGTCTGGGTCCTCATTTCACCCACCTCGGAAAGATGGAAGGCTGAGTCAATCCTGAGCCGGTGAGATTAGAAGCGCTGAACTGCAGATAACAGTCAGCTGAAGTGGCCTGCAGTACTGCACCCTAACCACTGCGCCACCTCAAGGCTCAGTTGAAGGCTCGGTTGAAAGAGTATGGAGGAGAAGACCTCCACGGTCCCTTCCAACTCCGATATTCTATTCTGAAGGCTTTGTAACACCCATTCCAGGTGGGGCCGTCCTGCAATCTTCTTGCAAAAGCTGGGAAGGCATTGACGATCCAATGTCCAGCGATAGGCCAGTGCTGCCACCTGCCCTGTCTTCCCGGGAGCCAGTCCAATCTCAAGAGCAATGCTCAAAGGTGAGAACGTCGCGACGTCGGTTCAGCCATTCGGGTATTTTTTTGGGGGGGGGGGGGGGCGTGGCGTTGTAACATTTGGTGCCTGCAGGTGATTCGTGATGGACAGGGGAGAGGAGGGAACTTGGAGTCGCCTGGAGCCCGAGATGGGCAGCAAAAGAGACACACCTGATTTTTTATTTTTGTTTTTTTCATTTGCAGAAAAAGCAGACTGTGCCACGGCATCGGCCCCGGGGTTACATGCCCACTCGGCGATCTCCAGCGTATGCTGTACTGTTGGCACTCTATCACAACACCAAGGTAAGATACAGCTGATCGGATAGGATAGGACAATGAAGAATAAAATAAAATAGAACAGAACAGAATATTGAAGGATAGGATAGCAATAGTAGCAATAGCAATAGTTAGACTTATATACCGCTTCATAGGGCTTTCAGCCCTCTCTAAGCGGTTTACAGAGTCGGCATATTGCCCCCAACAACAATCCGGGTCCTCATTTTACCCACCTCGGAAGGATGGAAGGCTGAGTCAACCCTGAGCCGGTGAGATTTGAACAGCCGAACGGCAGAACTGCAGTCAGCTGAAGTAGCCTGCAGTGCTGCATTTAACCACTGCGCCACCTCGGCTCGGATAGGATAGGATAGATTAGAATAGAATAATGAATAGAATAGAATAGAATAGAATGAAATAATGAATAGAATAATGTAGGATAGAATAGAATAATATAGGATAGGATAAATAGAATAGAATAGAATAATGAAGAATAGGATAGGATAGAATAGAATAGAATAATGAAGAATAGAATAGAATAATGAATAGAATGGAATAGAATAGAATAACGAAGAATAGGATAGGATAGAATAATATAGGATAGGATAGGATAGAATAATGAAGGATAGGATAGAATTGAATAGAATAATGAATAGAATAGAATAATATAGGATAGGATAGAATAATTGTGCACCGGCTCTTAGCTCAAGAAGTTTAAACGGGGTGAATTCAGGCTCGAATATAGAAACAAGGACGCAGCGCTGGAGGTTGTGTTGAGTGTTTGTTTTTGGGATTCCTTTCTTAGAAACCTGAGTCCCGGGGCTATCTGAGCAAACCAGAACTGCAAAAAACTGCACAGCCTCTGTGTGATAGATCTTTTTTTCTGGTAAGCTGATTCCCTCCCTGCTTGTTATTGCACCAATTAATGAATGATTAATTGATTCAATTTATTGAAGAGTGTGTGTGTGTATGTATGTGTGTGTTTTCAAATCAGTTTTGGTCTCCTGGTCCCTGTAACTTTCTTGGCAAAGTTTTCTGCCATTGCCTGCCTCCTAGGGCTGAGAGAGAGTGACTGGCTCAAAGAGAGTGTTCTTGCTTAAGGCGGGACTAGAACTCACCATCTCCTGCTGATTGGCCCAAAGTTACCTAGTCAGTTTTCATGCTTAAGGTGGGACTAGAACTCACTGTCTCTTGCTGATTGGCCCAAAGTTACCCGGTCAGTTTTCATGCTTAAGGTGGGACTAGAACTCACCGTCTCCTGCTGATTGGCCCAAAGTTACCCGGTCAGTTTTCATGCTTAAGGTGGGACTAGAACTCACCGTCTCCTGCTGATTGGCCCAAAGTTACCCAGTCAGTTTTCATGCTTAAGGCGGGACTAGAACTCACCGTCTCCTGCTGATTGGCCCAAAGTTACCTAGTCAGTTTTCATGCTTAAGGCGGGACTAGAACTCACTGTCTCTTGCTGATTGGCCCAAAGTCACCCAGTCAGTTTTCATGCTTAAGGCGGGACTAGAACTCACCGTCTCCTGCTGATTGGCCCAAAGTCACCCAGTCAGTTTTCATGCTTAAGGCGGGACTAGAACTCACCGTCTCCTGCTGATTGGCCCAAAGTTACCCAATCAGTTTTCATGCTTAAGGCAGGACTAGAACTCACCGTCTCCTGCTGATTGGCCCAAAGTCACCTAGTTGGTTTTCATGCTTAAGGCGGGACTAGAACTCACCGTCTCCCAGTTTCTAACCTAATGCCTTAATCTGACTTAACCAAACTGACTTGATTGATGGCAGCAATAGCATTATTGTATGATATTGTATTAATAATTCTATTGCTATTTAGGCTAACAATTCTCCTGCTGATTCCTCCATTATAGGCCGATCCTGGAAGTAAGAACAGCGCCTGGTCGGCTGTCAGCACTCTGATTCGCAAGGAGCTAGTCCTCAAGACTAACATTCCAGCCAGGTTGATTATGTTGTACTAAAGAGTTGGGAGGGGGGAGAATCTGCCTGCACTCGATTGGTTTTCTTGAACTTGGAGAGAGGTCCTGTTTTAAGAGCGTTGGCCCAGATGTTGACAATCTATGCTTGTACGTCCAAGAGAGAATGGGGAGATGGGTGGATAGGTGGGTGGATGGATGGAAGAAAGGAAGGATGGAAGGAAGGATGGAGGGATGGATGGAAAGAAGGAAGGAAGGAAAGATGGAACTAAGGATGGAAGGAAGGAAGGATGATTGGATGGTTGGAAGGATGGATGGATGGAAGGAAGGATGGATGGATAGATGGATGAATGGAAGGAAGGAAGGAAGGAAAGATGGAGGGATGGATGGAAAGAAGGAAGGATGGATGGAAAGAAGGAAGGAAGGATGGATGGAAAGAAAGAAAGGAAAGATGGAACTAAGGATGGAAGGAAGGAAGGATGATTGGATGGGTGGAAGGATGGATGGATGGTTGGAAGAATGGATGGAAGGAAGGAAGGAAGGAAGGATGGAGGGAGGGAGGGAGGGATGAATGGAAGGATGGATGGATGGATGGAAAGAATGAAGGATGGATGGATGGAAAGAAGATAGGAAGGAAAGATGGAACTAAGGAAGGATGGATGGAAGGATGGATGGGTGGGTGGAAGGATGAATGGAAGGATGAATGGATGGAAGGAAGGATGAATGGATGGATGGATGGATGGATGGATAGATGGATGGATGGATGGATGGAAAGAAGGAAGGAAGGATGGATGGAAAGACAGAAGAAAGGAAAGATGGATGGATGGAAGGAAGGAAGGACCAATGGATGGGTGGAAGGATGAATAGATGGAAGGAAGGGTGGATGGATGGATAGAAGGATGGAGCTTTTCAAATCCCCAAGAAGTTATTTAAAAGGTTTCATCATGAGAGAAGCACCAATCTAGGGTTAAATTTGCTTTAGGATTATGTTTATTCCCCCTTTTTATTTAACTATTTATTGATTAAAGTTTTAATGGAACACGTAAAATCTCGCAAGCCCACGGTTAAAAGCATACTTAAAATCAGAATTAAGAACAAAAGTACCAATGTAACACGTTAGAAGCGAAAACCAAAGTTTAAACGTTCAGAAGGGCTACCATTGCTAGTGGGGGTTGAGAGAAGGGATTTCAAGAGAACTGGGCCCCAAAAACTAATTTGGACTTGCAAACTTTTCCCAACTCAGATATTCTCTGACCGAAGCGGGACTGACTGTAGCCCGGGAGTTGTGGGCCTCCGAAGAACCAAAGGAAAACAATTCCAGCACCCCAAAAGCCACAGCGCCCCAAAGTGGAGAAACCGTCGTGCTTTTGGAGGAAAACGACGGAAGCTCATCGGAGTGTGAAAATTCGGACAGCAGCCTCGCCAACAAATACAGGTCATTCCTCGACTTAACGCCCACAAACGACACCGGAATTTCCACGGCAAACAATTTCCATATTAGGATTGTTTAAAAATGCCATTCCAAAAATTTCCACAGTTTATCGGCACCCCCCCCCCCGCAACGCGTTTGCTTTAATGTCCGTGGCGTTCGCTTAACGACGGCAGATTCACCTCGTCATGGTAGCGATTTGCTGAAAAATAATGACCAAAAAAAGCCGTAACGTTGGGCCAGCAATGCAATGAGCCATTTTACCATCGTCACGACTGACAGAAGGAAGGATGTATGTATGTATGTATGTATGTATGTATGTATGTATGTATGTATGTATGTATGTATGTATGGAAGGATGGAAGGATGGAAGGATGGAAGGATGGATGTATGGAAGGATGGATGGAAGGAAGGATGGATGGATGGATGGATGGATGGATGGATGGAAGGAAGGATGGAAGGAAGGAAGGATGGATGGATGGATGGATGGATGGATGGATGGATGGATGGAAGGATGGATGGATGGATGGATGGATGGATGGATGGATGGATGGAAGGAGGATGGATGGATGGATAGATGGATGGATGGAGGGAAGGAGGATGGATGGAAGGATGGAAGGATGGATGGAAGGATGGATAGATGGATGGATGGATGGATGGAAGGATGGATGGAAGGAGGATGGATGGATGGATGGATGGATGGAAGGAGGATGGATGGATGGATGGATGGATGGAAGGAAGGATGGATGGATGGATGGATAGAAGAATGGATGGATGGAAGCGAATGGATGGATGGATGGATGGATGGATGGATGGATGGATGGAAGCAAAGATGAATGGATGGATAGAAGAATGGATGGAAGGATGAATGAAATAATGGATGGAAGGATGGGAGGAAGGAAGAACGAATGGATTGAAGGAAGGATGGATGGAAGAAAGGAAGGAAGGAAGAATGGATGGAAGAAAGGAAGGAAGGATGAATGGATGGATGGAAAGATGAATGGAATATTGGATTGAAGGAAGGAAGGATGAATGAATGGCTTGAAGGAAGGATGGAAAGAAGGAAGGAAGGAAGGATGGAAGAAACCGAAATTTCCACTGCAAACAATTTCCATATTAGGATTGTTAAAAAAAGCCGTTCCAAAAATTTCCACAGTTTATCGGCAAAAACCCCCGCAACGCGTTTGCTTTAACGTCCGTGGCGTTCACTTAACGACGGCAGATTCACCTCACTGTGGTAGCAATTTGCTGAACAACGACCACAAAAAAGACCCATAATATTGGGCCAGCGATGCAAGGAGCCATTTTGCCGTTGTCCCGACTGAACGACCCTAGTGGGCAGGCTCCATTGCGGTCGTAAGACGAGGACTACTTAAAATTTCACCTGGCCCAGCTGTCATCTCTGCTGTTTTCTTTTTCTTCTTAGATCGCGCTGCGAAGGGCCTGACCCTGAGTTGTCGAAACCCCAGTTTGTTCTGCACCCTGGGCACTTTGAGGTGATCCTCTGCGTGGATTTCATCGAGACCACGGGGTGAGCAGCTGTGACGCTACAACCACATCATATGGTGGTTTTAGGAACTGGGCCTGGCTGATGTGGAGAAGAGAAGGACTAAGGGAGACAGGAGAGCATCTTCCAATATTTGAGGGGCTGCCCCAGAGTGGAGGAAAGGGGTCAAGCTATTCTCCAAAGCACCCGAAGGCCAGAGAAGGAAGAATGGATGGAAACTGAACAAGGAGAGATTCAACCTGGAAATAAGGAGGAATTTTCTGACAATGAGAACAATCAACCCGTGGAACAGAAGTTGCCTTTGAAGGTTGTGGGAGCTTCATCCATGGAAACTTTCAAGAAGAGATTGGACTGCCATTGGTCAGAAATGGTGTAAGGTCTCCTGCTTGGGCGGGGGGCTGGACTAGATGACCTACAGGGTCCCTTCCATCTCTGTTAATCTGAATCTAACTAAGAGGATGAGGGGACTGGAGGCTCAAACATACAAAAAACGGTTGAGGAACTGGGCATGGCTGGTCTAGGGAAGAGAAGGACCAGGGGAGACAGGAGAGCATCTTCCAATCTTTGAGGGGCTGCCACAGAGAGGAGTTAGGGGGTCAAGCTATTCTCCAAAGCACCTTTGAGGGTCAGACAAGGAAGAATGGATGGAAATGGAACAAGGAGAGATTCAATCTGGAAATAAGGAGGAATTTCCTGACAGTGAGAACCATCCACCCAAGGAAGAGAAGAGCTTCATCCCTGGAAACTTTCAAGAAGAGATTGGACTGCTATTGGTCAGAAATGGTGTAAGGTCTCCTGCTTGGGCGGGGGCTGGACTAGATGACCTACAGGGTCCCTTCCATCTGTTAATCTGAATCTAACTAAGAGGATGAGGGGACTGGAGGCTAAAACATACGATGAACGGTTGCAGGAACTGGGCCTGGCTAGTCTAGGGAAGAGAAGGACCAGGGGAGACAGGAGAACAGCCTTCTAATATTTGAGGGGCTGCCCCAGAGAGGAGGAAGGGGGTCAAGCTATTCTCCAAAGCACCCGAAGGCCAGAGAAGGAAGAATGGGTGGAAACTGACCAATTCAACCTGGAAATAAGGAGGAATTTCCTGACAGGGAGAACAATCCACTCATGGGACAGAAGATGCCTTCGGAAGTTGTGGGAGCTTCATCCCTGGACGCTTTCAAGAGGAGACTGGGCTGCCCTCTGTCAAAAATGGTGTAGGATCTCCTGCTCGGGCAGGGGGGGTTGGACTAGATGACCTCCAAGGTCCCTCCCAACTGTGAACCTGATTACCTATATGTAACATGTACGGGTTATGTTGGGTAAAACGTTGGGTAATGAAACCCCTGCAAGAAAAGCACCAAGCTCCGAGAGCACCAGGGACCCCCCACTGTCGTCCTCCTCCTCTTCCTCCTCCTCCTCCTCCCTTTTAGCACTGATGACGTTCTCTAGATCGGTCGTGAAATGTCTGCAAGAAAAGAAGGGAAAGTAAAAAGTATTTCCCCTTTAAAATAGATTGTGAAAAGCGTTTTCCCTCCCCTTCTCGCCTTCAGCGGCCCCGCGTCCCGTAAACAGGAGCTGGTGCGCGAACTTCAACGTCACAACGTCCCGTTTAGCATCCGGAAGCTCCACGTCGGTGATTTCCTCTGGGTGGCCAGAGAGAGGGGTCCCCGCGGAGCAGGTGGGTGAGAATTCCTGGCGGGGAGGGTAGGTGGACCCTAAACATTTCTTCCTGAATGGAAGAACTCCGCTCTCGGCTTCCCTTAAGATTAAAACTCCCGTTCGAATCTCCCTTTTTCTTCAGAGGAGCTGCCGCCAACCACGGTTCGCGAGCTGGTTTTGGACTACGTGGTCGAACGGAAACGGATGCCGGATTTATGTGGTAGCATCATTGACGGTCGCTTTCGGGAACAAAAGGTAGCGGCCTCCTAATTCCGGGTTTTACAAAGCAAGGGGAGAATGTTAAATTTAACCTAGAATTCAATTGTAACTGGAAACCCATTCCAAAAATCTATAGCTCAGTTTTATCAAAAAATGAGATTTCCAGTACAGGTAGTCCTTGACGTAGGACCACAATGGAGCTCAAAATTTATGTTGTTAAGCGAGACACTTAAGTGAATTTTGCTCCCTGTTCTGACCGAGGCTTCCCAAGAGCCTGAAACCAACTCCTTGTCCTGACGAAAACTCCTTTTATTAATCTGCAGTGAATTCTGCTCATTCATAGCTGGCAAAGTCTTTAAAAGGAGGATTTACGGTCACAGACCTTATCTGACTTGGAGAGCTGCCAGGCCGAGATCTGCAGAACTTGGCCAGCAGTCTCCGAGAGTCCCGAACCAATGAAGCGAACTCATGGTCTCCTGCAAACTCCACTCCCCTTTCGCTCCTCTTTTATTTCCTCTGGGAGGGGCCATTCACCGTCCACCTGTGGCCTTCCTCCCAAGTCGATCCTTGTTCTTTAGCTCTTCCCTTCGTGTCTGGCAGCTCTGCGCATGCGCACACTGGGAACAGGCTCCAGTCAATTCCATTTATTGCAGCGATTTGCTTAACAACCATATATATATGTATGTGTATGTATGTATGCATATATATATGTGTGTGTGTGCGTGTAGGTCTTTGGTTATTCGGGTTTTCTCCCGCGTAAATTGGAAGTGTCTTGGTGACGTTTCGACGAAGTCTCATTCGTCATCTTCAGGCTTGTTTGCTCGGCTTCGTGCTTCCAGGCCAGAGAAGGATTGCTCCTGGAAGCACGAAGCCAAGCAAACAAGCCTGAAGATGACAAATGAGACTTTGTCGAAACGTCGCCAAGACACTTCCAATTTTACGCGGGAGGAAACCCGAATAACCAAAGACCTACATACTAACCTAGAGCCAAGGTGGCGCAGTGGTTAAATGCAGCACTGCAGGCTACTGCTAGATCAGCAGGTCAGCGGTTCAAATCTCACCGGCTCAGGGTTGACTCAGCCTTCCATCCTTCCGAGGTGGGTAAAATGAGGACCCGGATTGTTGGGGGCAATATGCTGACTCTCTGTAAACCGCTTAGAGAGGCCTGAAAAGGCCTATGAAGCGGTATATAAGTCTACTGCTATTGCTAAGTCTACTGCTATAACCACCCGCGAAAACCTCAGAAAACACACACACACACACACACACACACACATATATAAGAGCCAAGGTGGCGCAGTGGTTAAATGCAGCACTGCAGGCTACTGCTAGATCAGCAGGTCAGCGGTTCAAATCTCACCGGCTCAGGGTTGACTCAGCCTTCCATCCTTCCGAGGTGGGTAAAATGAGGACCCAGATTGTTGGGGGCAATATGCTGACTCTCTGTAAACCGCTTAGAGAGGCCTGAAAGGCCTATGAAGCGGTATATAAGTCTACTGCTATAAGATTTTTTTTACAACCCCTGGTATGCCCAAATATGGGAGGAAGATCACTACTTCCATTCTCTGTCCTTCGGCTCGTCACAAGAGACCATCCAGGCAGAAACCCAATATTTTTTACTGTTGCCTTTTTGTTACATTTTGTTGTATTTGTGCTGATAAATAAATAAAGGGAGACTAGTATAGATCTATTTCAAGCTATTTAGCTCTCATCAGCTAGCCATACCCTTACTGGGATTGGAACCTGGGCTATATTACATACTAGGCAGAGATCTTAGCCATTAGGCCACAGGCTCTTATCATATATATATATATATATATATGCAGGCACAGTCACATTATAACTGTCTTAACATGTCTTAGTAATAGATCTTCCAGTGCCAAGTCAGGTTGGGAGGGTTACCTGTTCGTCTTCCCTTTGTGATTTGATCTCTGGTTCCTAACCATCTCTCCACCCCTCCCTCCTTCCTTGGTCACGATCCCGAATTCAGTTCCGCCTGCGACAGTGCGGCCTTTCCCATCCCATCTACCTGGTAGAAGATGCGAATTCCGCGCAGCACCTGAGCCTCCCCGAAAAGACTCTGCAACAAGCCATTGTCAATACTCAGGTGAGAGGCTCCCCTGCGGAGGGGATTCCTTGGGTCTCAAACTCCAGAGGCAACGAAGAGGATTAGGGGCCTGGCCCCAGATTTTGCTTCTCCTTTTAACTTGTTCCTTTTAGCTGCATTAGTGGCGTCTCCGGAAGGGTTTTGAGGGACATCAAGGAGATGCCCAGGATCATCAATCATCTTCATTTCTCACAGGTGATAGACGGCTTCTTTGTCAAACGTACCGGTGACGTTCGGGAATCTGCTGCCTATCTGACCATCATGACCCGTCATTTGAGCAGACAGTACGGGGTGAGTTTGGAGCAATATGAATTCCTTGACCTTCATGAGGACTAGCCTCTTTCCTTTTTTTTTAAAGCTTAATATTACATTGATTAAAGCAATATTTAAAATATGAGATCATTTTAACGGAATGGAATTGGAATAGAATAGAATTCAGAATGGAGTAGAATTCAGAATAGAATAGAATAGAATTCAGAATAGAATAGAATTCAGAATAGAATAGAATTCAGAATAGAATAGAATTCAGAATAGAATTCAGAATAGAATTCAGAATAGAATTCAGAATAGAATTCAGAATAGAATTCAGAATAGAATTCAGAATAAAATAGAATTCAGAATAGAATAGAATAGAATAAAATAGAATTTAGAATAGAATAGAATTCAGAATAGAATTCAGAATAGAATAGAATTCAGAATAGAATAGAATACAATAGAATTGAGAATAGAATAAAATAGAATAAAATAAAATAGAATTTAGAATAGAATAGAATTCAGAATAGAATTCAGAATAGAATTCAGAATAGAATAGAATTCAGAATAGAATTCAGAATAGAATTCAGAATAGAATAGAATTCAGAATAGAATTCAGAATAGAATTCAGAATAGAATAGAATTCAGAATAGAATTCAGAATAGAATTCAGAATAGAATAGAATTCAGAATAGAATTCAGAATAGAATTCAGAATAGAATAGAATTCAGAATAGAATTCAGAATAGAATTCAGAATAGAATTCAGAATAGAATAGAATTCAGAATAGAATTCAGAATAGAATTCAGAATAGAATTCAGAATAGAATTCAGAATAGAATAGAATTCAGAATAGAATAGAATTTAGAATAGAATAGAATTCAGAATAGAATAAAATAGAATAGAATAGAATAGTAGAATCAGAAGAGACCTTCGAGGTCTTCTAGTCCAACCCCCTGCTTAAGCAGAAGACCCTATACTTAACCCTAACCCTATATACTATATTTTATTTTCTTCCATCCCCATCTCAATTATCAATTGCTTTTAATATAAATGCAAAATTCAGAGAAAGGAGGGGATAGACCCCTGAAGTTAAGCTATTTTTCTGTATAAAACAATATTTCTCAACTGCTTGTAAAGACACAGAGCAAAGGGTGGGGGACAAGACAAGTTAAAGATAGGAGCTTCCCTCTAAGAATTATCATTATCATTAATATCGTTAATATCAATATCAATATTAACTTTTTTTCCGCTGAAGGACAAAACGCTTTTGAGCTGTACCAAGCAGGAACTGGAGGACAAGCGCCCCCTGCAGCCCAGGGAGGGTACCTGCAGGCTTCTGACATTTGCTGAATTTAACGAAGGAGCTATAAAGAACAAGGTGAGGAATCTGGAAAACAAACAAGTAATCAGGTTAACAGAGTTGGAAGGGGGCTTGTAGGTCATCTAGTCCAACCCCCCCTGCCCAAGCAGGAGACCCTACACCATTGCTGACAGAGGGCAGTCCAGTCTCTTCTTGAAAGCTTCCAGGGATGAAGCTCCCACAACTTCCGAAGGCAACTTCTGTTCCATGGGTTGATTGTTCTCACTGTCAGGAAATTCCTCCTTATTTCCAGGTTGAATCTCTCCTTGGTCAGTTTCCATCCATTATTCCTTCTCTGGTGCTTTGGAGAATAGCTTGACCCCCCTTCCTCCTCTCTGTGGCAGCCCCTCAAATTTTGGAAGGTTGCTATCCTGTCTCCCCTGGTCCTTCTCTTCCGTAGACTAGCCAGGCCCAGTTCCTGCAACCATTCATCAGATGTTTTAGCCTCCAGGCCTTTGGTCATCTTAGATAGATTCAGATGAGCAGAGTTGGAAGGGACTTGTAGGTCATCTAGTCCAACCCTCTGCCCAAGCAGGAGACCCTACAGCATTTCTGACAGAGGGCAGTCCAGTCTCTTCTTGAAAGCTTCCAGGGATGAAGCTCCCACAACTTCCGAAGGCAACTTCTGTTCCATGGGTTGATGGTTCTCATTGTCAGGAAATTCCTCCTTATTTCCAGATTGAATCTCTCCTTGTTCCGTTTCCATCCATTTTTTCCTAGTGCTTTGGAGAATAGCTTGACCCCCTTCTTCTTTCTGGGGCAGCCCCTCAAATATTGGAAGATGCTATCCTGCCTCCCCTGGTCCTTCTCTTCACTAGTCAGAATCTGGCCTAGGAGTAGCAAAATTGCAAATAGCAAAACCGATTCTCTGCCTGCTCTTCCAATTCGCGCTATGTACAGAGCTAGTGAGAGCAACAAACCCAGTCAGACATTTCCAACTTTTCCAGGGTACCTATATTTATTTTTATTTTATTTTCTTTCACTAGGCACAGGTCTGGTGGCCTGATTAAGCCCCTTGCACAATTTAGTCCAGATATTTCACTAAAAAGCAAGGGAAGAAAGGTTCCCTCTTGCCGAACCAGGCTGCGAGCTGCGTTCACACAATCTTTTGAATCCCGTTCCCGCTTCTATTCCTTTTTCCCAGGCCCAGACGGTGTACGAAGTCTTCGCGAGGCAGTTAATGCAGATCAGCGGCCTCAGCGGAGAAAAGGCGGCTGCCATTTTGGAAAAATACAATACGCCCGACAGGTATGAAGATTGGGAAGAAGGCAGCGGGGGCTGGTTAGTTTTGTTAACCCGGATTTCACAATAATGTGGGAACTAAGGCCATACCTGCAATTTCCCACCCTGCAAGGAGTAGTGAAAATAGCTTGCTTCCGTTCTTAACTTCTCGAAGGTTAAGATTTGGATGATAGGAAAGATGAGTTTGTGATGACGAATTTAGATCAGTGTTTCTCAAGCTTAGCAACTTTAAGAGGGGTGGACTTCAACTCCCAGAATTCCCCAGCCAGCATGCTTTAAGATGGGTGGACTTCAACTCCCAGAATTCCCCAGCCAACATACTTTATGAGGGATGGACTTCCGCTCCCAGAATTCCCCAGCCGGCATGCTTTAAAATGGGTGGACTTCAATTCCCAGAATTCCCTAGTCTGCATGTTTTAAGATGGGTGGACTTCAACTCCCAGAATTCCCTAGTCTGCATGTTTTAAGAGGGATGGACTTCAACTCCCAAAATTCCCTAGTCTGCATGTTTTAAGAGGGATGGACTTCCACACCCAGAATTCCCCAGCCAGCATGCTTTAAGATGGGTGGACTTCAACTCCCAGAATTCCCTAGTCTGCATGTTTTAAGAGGGATGGACTTCCACACCCAGAATTCCCCAGCCGGCATGCTTTAAAATGGGTGGACTTCAACTCCCAGAATTCCCTAGTCTGCATGTTTTAAGAGGGATGGACTTCCACACCCAGAATTCCCCAGCCGGCATGCTTTAAAATGGGTGGACTTCAACTCCCAGAATTCCCTAGTCTGCATGTTTTAAGAGGGATGGACTTCCGCTCCCAGAATTCCCCAGCCAGCATGCTTTAAGAGGTGTGGACTTCAACTCCCAGAATTCCCCAGCCAGCATGCTTTAAGATGGGTGGACTTCAACTCCCAGAATTCCTCTGCTAGCCAATTCAAGGTGATTTAATCCGCAACCCTCAATACGGTATAAACCTGGCTAACTAATTTAACACTTCAACACTAACTAAATACGTGTGGATGTCAACATTGTGTTAGTTTAACCAACTTCTCCCTTAGAATGGTAGTTCCATTGTATATTTTTGTGTTCTATTGTTTTATTCATTCCAGGGAAGGAATAATAGAATAATATAACATAAGCAGGATATGGTATGAGCGATAACGTTCTGTATTATTCCTTTATTTATTCTGGATGGTGTGATGGCCTAGAGGTGGTGTTCTCGCCTCACAATCAGGAGGCTGTGAGTTCGGTCCTAGCTAGAGGCAAATATTTCTCTCTCTGGGTGCAAAGAGGATATAATCTGCTGAATATAACTCCTCATTGGCGACAGGATGGGCATCCGGCCACTCTGCAAGCTGCATTCAGGGGCCCAGACTCCAACCTGATGCAAGGGATTATGGGCTTGTCAAATGAAGACGATGTGGAGATCACCATAGAAATCTTCAAGCTGCCCAGGTTGAGGGACACGACCCCCCCCCACTCCCCCGTTCAATTTTGGAGCCAACCGGAAGTCCGGTTTCCCCACCATAGAGTCTCCTCCTAGCGCAGCGTCCTTTTTCCTCTACCTGTCCTAAACGAAAGTCCTATCAATTGTGGAGCTGACTGTAAAACTTGCCATAGTCCCTCCTCCTGGCGTGTCCTGCTTCTTCCGCCCCCCCACCCCACCCAAACCGGAAGCTCCTCTCAAAATTGTGGTGCCGACTGGTGGCAGGGAGCTGCTGCAGAGGAATGAAGAGCCCCACGCGGCTCCAGAGCCGCACATGGCCAATCCCTGTCTTAGAGGCTGGTTGCCGGCGGAACAGACCATGATGTAACCTAGTTTAAAGCCGCATCCTACATGGTGAAGAGAAAGATTCACATGTATGATGAAACGTGGAGGGATTTTTCAGCGGTTGGGGGCTGATGACTTCCCCTGGTGTTCTTCTTCCTTCTCAGCCTGATGGGGGCTTACGCTGCGTGTCCAGATGCAGAAACCCAAGAGCATCTTCTGAGTACCATCAAGTGTGGCCAGCTGCAGAGGTGAGGATCGGAGCTGGTGGTCTTTCCTCTCTTCTCCCCCTCCCCCTCTTTACACAAGCTCCCTCAGCCCCCGCCCCTAAATATGGGTGGTCCTTGACTTACGACCACAAATTGGTCGCTTCGGTGACAAATGTATGTTAAGGGAGTTTTGCTCCATTTCACCACCTTTCTTGCCACCATCGTTAAATGAACCACTGCGGTTGTCACGTTAGGGACACCGTTGTTAAGTGCATCTGCCCCCCCTGACTGCCAGAAGGCCACCAAAGGGGAATCACATGACCCCGGGAAGCTGACACCGTCATAAATGTGAGACCGAGGTGGCCGAGCGCCCGGATTTTGATCACCCGACTGCAGGGACGCCACAATGGTCATTAAGGGTGAAAAATGGTCCTAACAAATTCCATTTTTTTCAGTGCTGTTGTAAATTCAAACGGTTGCTAAGCAAACCGTTGTTAAGGCGAGGACTACCTGAACTAAGCAAGGGGCATATTAAGTGAGCCCCTTGATTTTTACGATTTGTTTTTTTGCCCTGGTTGTTAAGCGAATCACTGCAGTTGTTAAGCGAATCACTGCAGTTGCTATTAAGAGAATCCAGTTTCCCCCATTGGCTTTGATTGTCGGAACCTGGCGGGGAAGGTGGCAATTGTGTAATAAATAACTGGAGGTTTCAACTGTCACGAGGACATGCCAGTTTCCAAGTGTTGATCATGGGACTTCTGGTTTCCAGCCAAATCATGAACATGGTTTGCTTAACGACCGCCCCACTTAACGACCGCTGCAAAAAAACAAGTCATAAAATGCCCTGCCCGAGCAGGGGGTTGGCTAGAAGGCCTCCAAGGTCCCTTCCAACTCTGTTATTCTATTCTATTCTATTCTATTCTATAATCGGGCCGCGTTTGTGTCCGACCCCTTGTGCAACCATCCTGACTTACGACCACGATGCATCAACTCCACCGTGGTTATAAATCAAGGACTAGCCATCAGCCGATGGGGGATCGTTAAGGAGAATTGCGCCCTGTAAATTGGACTGATTAATGAATACTTGAATTATTGCCTTTTGCAAACATCCTTAAGTCTTGTTCTTCTTGTTTTTCCTACAGAAATCTGGGCCCTTCCCTTAGCAAGACCTTGGCTCAGCTGTACTGCACCCCTGGACCGCTGCCTTGAACATTGGAGAGGCTGTGAGAAGTGTGCATTGTGCATTGTGTGTGTGTCAGGGTGTGTTTGGGAGAGAAATAAAATTATGGCTGTGCTGTCGATGAAGAGAAAGATTTCCCACAATTTGTCACCTTCTGATAAAACAGGAAAGGCGCGTGATTCCACAATCACTTGGCAAGTTGTTTTTCCCAGCTTGCACTTTCTTGCACAACCAGGGAGGGAAGAGTTTTTCCATCTCACACACACACACACACACACACACACACACACACGGCTGCCTACCTCTGTCCTGTTGGATTGAAGAAAATATATGACCTCACACACTAACAAAATCCTAATTGTCTTAATACTCCAATAAAGTTTCTAATGGTTTTTAACAACAAGACTTGTCACTTTTCTCCCTTCCATCCTCCTTCCTTCCTTCCTTCCTCTCTCCCTCTTCTTCACACAATGCCTCCCTCCTTCTTTGCTCCTTTCCTTCCTTCCTTCCTTCCTTCCTCCCTCTCTCCGTGTCTTCCTTCCTTCCCATGCCTCCTTCCTTCTTTTGCTCTCTTCCTCTCTTCCTTCCCAATCTTCCTCCTTTCCTTCCCAATGTCTCCTTCCTTCTTTCCGTTCCTCTCTTCCTTCCCAGTGTTCCTCCTTCTCTTCCTTCCCACAATCTTCCTTCCTCCTTCCCACAATGTCAATTTCCTTCCTACTTTCCTTCCCTCCATTCCTCTCTTCCCAGAATATCTTCCTCCCTCCCTCCCCACAATATCTTCCTTACTTCCCACAATGTCTCCTTCCTTCATCCCCTCGGTCCCTCTTTCTTCCCACAGTCTTCCTCCCTCCCTCCGTCACAATCCTTCCTTCCTCCCTTCCTTTCCACAATGTCTCCTTCCTCCTTCCTGTCCGTTCCTCTCTTCCTTCCCACAAATTCTTCCTCCCTTCCTTCCCACAATATCTTTCCTTCCTTCCCTCCCTCCCAATTGCAAATTTTGGTCATAAATCAAGGATTACCTACAGTTGACAAATGCAGGAAAAGAGAATTCCTGGTCTAATACAGGTGGGCCCTTTTCCAATTTCTTATACTCTCCCAAGCCATCATAGGTGATGCCAGTCAACTACGGTTTCTTTAATAAACCATCATTTCCCGAACCATGTTTTAGGATTCCACATAAGCCAATATTTTTTTAACAAACCCTCTTTGATTGGAATTGGGGCTTAAAAGAACATTAGGAAGGAGCTGGATGATTATTATTCTTTTGAAAAAACAAACAAACCGAAATTACTGTTTTAGGATCCCCAATAAAATTCAGATTTAAGGATGAGTTCATTTGTTTGTTTGAGGCTTTCAAATATTTACAGGCGGGACGAGAGAAAAATAAACAGTTCGCAATCCTCCTTTAGCCCCATGACAACGGCAAGAATTTGTAATATTCGAATGGCAAATATTATTTCTTAATCTCGAGAGTCCAAATTAATGTCTGTTTTTAGTCGTGATGCTTTAATTCCACCCGGGATTTTTCATACTTGGGGAGAACAAATTAAGCTAAGCTCTTGAGGCTATTTTCAGTCACCTCATGAAGTAACTACTCAACCCTGATTCATTCCGAAATAGTAGGTTAGGTATATATAGGGAGTCCTTGATTTACGGCCACGATCGAGACCAGGTTTTTTGTTGCTGTGAAGGGAGCTGTGCCCAATTTTATGACTTTTCTCACTCTGGTTGCGAAGTGAATTTCTGCGGTTGTTAAGTGAATCGTTAAGGGAATCCAGTGGGACCGTGTCGCCCTGGGAGGCTACATGCCAATTGCCAAGCAGTCATATTCGGATCACATGACCACGGGGGATGCAGGGATGGACACAAGTCCGAGGATCAGTCGTACGTCACTTTCGTCAATGCTGTTGGACTTTTGAACGGCTGGAAGACGAAGGCGACCTGATAGGATTCTCAACCTGGGCAAGTTGAAAATTGGTGGACTTCAACTCCCAGATTTCCCCAGCCATCATGGTGTGTGGAAGCCCAGCCCTCGTAAAGCATGCTGGTTGGGGAATTCTGGGAGTTGGAGTCCACCCATCTTAAAGCATGCTGGCTGAGGAATTCTGGGAGTTGAAGTCCACCCATCTTAAAGCACGCCGGCTGAGGAATTCTGGGAGTTGAAGTCCATCCATCTTAAAACAAGCTGGCTGGAGGATTCTGGGAATTGAAGTCCACCCATCTTAAAACAAGCTGGCTGGAGGATTCTGGGAGTTGAAGTCCACCCATCTTAAAACAAGCTGGCTGAGGAATTCTGGGAGTTGGAGTTCACCCATCTTAAAACAAGCTGGCTGGGGAATTCTGGGAGTTGAAGTCCACCCATCTTAAAGCACGCTGGCTGGAGGATTCTGGGAACTGAAGTCCATCCATCTTAAAACAAGCTGGCTGGGGAATTCTGGGAGTTGAAGTCCACCCATCTTAAAGCATGCTGGCTGAGGAATTCTGGGAACTGAAGTCCACCCATCTTAAAACAAGCTGGCTGGGGAATTCTGGGAATTGAAGTCCACCCCTTAAAACAAGCTGGCTGGAGGATTGTGGGAATGGAAGTCCATCCCTCTTAAAGCTGCCATGCTTGAGAAACATAGGTTGCTAAGAAGGCAACCTATAAGCCTTGTAGACTTCAACTCCCAGAATTCCTCAGCCAGTTGTGAATTCCACAAGGCGTAAAATTGCCATAGTTGCAGACCCTGTGAACTAAGGAGCCTCTTTCTGATCGTCTGCCATACGAACAGAAGCCTCATCCTACTCAGCTCCCACACCGAGCAAGATTGACCTCGTAGGTCCCCCTTCTGTTTGTTCTTCTACTCTCCCCTTCCCTAAAACCCTGCTAACTTTACCCAAACTTCTCCAAAAGCCACCCGATTGTTGTGGCCCACCAGCAGAGCTGGCAGCGGATTCGGACAGTGAGGAGGTTGGAGAGGAACCTGGGCCAGTCCTGGAGTCTGGGGAAGGCTCGGAGGAGGGCTCTGTGTCGGAGGCAGAGAGGGGGCCAGGGCCGTCTGACAGTTATCAGCTGCCTTCGTAGTGACACATCAGTGAGGCAGAAGAACAGCTGGAGCCTGTTCCCAGTGTGCGCATGCGCAGAGTTGCCAGACGAAGGGAACAGCTAAAGAACAGGGGTCGACTTGGGAGGAAGGCCACAGGTGGATGGTGAATGGCCCCTCCCAGAGGAAATAAAAGAGGAGCGACAGGGGAGTGGAGTTTGCAGGAGATCATTAGTTCGCTTAATTGGTTCGTGACTCCGAGACTCCTGGCCAAGTTTTGCAGATATCAGCCTGGCAGCTCTCCAAGCCAGAGAAGGTCTGTGACTGTAAATCCCCCCCTTGAAAGGCTGGATAAAGTAAATAATAAAGTAAATTAATAAAAGGGGTGTTTTTGTCGGGACAAGGAGTTTGCTTCATGCTCTTGGGAAGACTCGGTCAGAACACTGGTTCTACAATTGCTCTTTTGAGTAAAGCTACTCTTCCCACGGCTGACAACTAAACCCGAGCCATTTTTTCCCAAGGGGAACATTTACCAGACCTGCGGTCCCATTTCAAGCCCTCCCCAAACCAGCCAGACCCCAAAAATTCCCTTGTTTGCTGTCTCTCTTTTTTCCAGAAAACAAACTTTTTACTAAACCACAGTCTTTTTTTCTCTCTCTCTCTCATTTCTCTCTTCCAACCAGAGAAATTTAAAAAAAAAATGGAATTCTGCTGAAATGTTCACAAGGTCCTCCCTCCATCCCAAGGACAGGGGAGGGTTATTCTATCCCACTTCCAAGTTGTTCTCTCCCCCGGGGGAATAAGGAGATAAGGTGGAGTCATCGGCCTGGCGTTACGGGTCAAGGAACTGATGCTAAGAAAGGGTGGGTTTCATCCAGGATGAGCTACGGATCCGGTTGTGCGGGACCTGTCCAGATCTGGCAATTGGCGATTCTTGGTGGACCGTTGGCTGGGGAAGTCCATGAGAGCATCGGACTCCATTTTTCATATTCGATTGTTTCTCCATCATGGGACAGGCGTTTCTGCAACGGAGAAGGGGGGAAAAAAAGAGACCAATGGGATTTTCACGCTCTGAACTAAATTTATTTTGTCGTTGTAGAACCTGACATACAGGTACAACAGTTTGCCTCCCGAAGTCACAGTGGCTCTGTCACTGGAGGGTTTAAAGAAGAGACTGGACAGCCAGTATAGAATAACAGAGTTGGAAGGGGCCTTGGAGGTCTTCTAGTCCAACCCCCTGCTTAGGCAGGAAACCCTACACCACTTCAGACAAATGGTTATCCAACACCACCTTTAAAACTTCCAGTGTTGGAGCATTTACAACTTCTGGAGGCATTGATCAATTGTTCTTATTGACAGGAAATTTCCCCTTAGTTCTAGATTGTTTCTCTTCTGGATTAGTTTCCACCCATTGCTTCTTGTCCTTCCCTCAGGTGCTTTGGAGAATAGCTTGACTCCCAAATCTTCTTTGGGGCAGCCCCTGAGATATTGGAAGACTGCTATCATGTCTCCCCTGGTCCTTCTTTTCATGAAACTAGACATTCCCAGTTCCTGCAACCATTCTTCATATGTTTTAGTCTCCAGTCCCCTAATCCTCTTTGATGCTCTTCTCTGAACTCTGAACTCTTTCTAGAGTCTCCACATCTTTTCTACATGTGGCGACCAAAACTGGATGCCATATTCCAAGTGTGGCCTTACCAAGGCCTTATAAAGTGGTATTAACCCTTCACATGATCTTGATTCTATGTTAATGCTGCCTAGAACAGTGTTGGCTTTTTTGGCAGCTGCTGCACATTGCCAACTGCTGAATGCCTAACTCGGTATGCCTTTCCTGCCTAAGCAGGGGGTTGGACTAGAAGACCTCCAAGGTCCCTCCCAACTCTTCTATTCTATTCTATTCTCTATTCTATTCTCTATTCTATTCTCTTCTATTTTCTATGCTATGCTTATGCTATTCTATGATATTCTATTCTGTTGTATTCTTTTCTTCATTCTCTTCTCTTCTCTGCTATTATCCATTCTCCTCTCTTCTCTTTTCTTCTATTTTCTATGCTATGCTATGCTATTCTCTATTCTATTCTATTCCCTCTTCTAATTTCTATGCTATGCTATTCTATTCTATTTTCTATGCTATTCTATTCTCTGTTCTACTCTATTATATTCTATGCTATGCTATTCTGTTCTATTCTCCATTTTCTTCTCTTTTCTCTTCTCTCTCTTTTCTCTTCTATTTTCTATGCTATTCTATTTTCTATGCTATGTTATTCTATTCTATTTTCTATGCTATTGTATTCTCTATTTTACTCTATTATATTGTTTGCTATGCTATTCTGTTCTGTTCTCCATTCTCTTCTTCCCTATTCCATTCTCTTCTTTTCTCTTCTATTTTCTATGCTATGCTATGCTATGCTATGCTATTTTCTATGCTATTCTATTCTATTCTATTTTCTATGCTATGCTATTCTATTCCCTCTTCTCTTCTATTTCCTATGCTATTCTATTATTCTATTTTCTATGCTATGCTATTCTATTCCCTCTTCTCTTCTATTTTCTATGCTATTCTATTTTCTACTATTCTATTTTCTATGCTATGCTATTCTATTCTATTTTCTATGCTATGCTATTCTATTCCCTCTTCTCTTCTATTTCCTATGCTATGCTATTCTATTCTATTTTCTATGCTATGCTATTCTATTTTCTATGCTATGCTATGCTATTCTATTCTCTATTCTATGTTATTCTATGCTATGCTATGCTACTCTCTCTGCTCTTCTATTCAGCACAGACTCTAACCTCAGCGCTGTGCATCTTTTCCACTCCACCGGACACCCACAATCCCCTTTCCATCCTATTCCCAAAGCCAACGTACCCTCTTTCCTTGCCACGCCAGGTAAGGGGGAGGAGATGTGCCACCCCTAAAACGGATGAGCGCCCACGAAGACGGTGAGGCGGAGCACCGAGCTGGCCTGGTAGCTCATCAAGTTATTGACGGTCACCATCTCTAAATCTAGCACAAACTCACGGGGACCCACGACAGCCCGAGAGAGGACCAACATGGCGCTGATGTTGCTGATTTGCTGTGGAGGAAAAGAAATGGGAAAAGCTTTTTGTGATTTCCAGGAACAGAAATTTATGTTTCAATGATCCAACCAACTGAAGCTCACAGACGTCGGTTCAACCCTCTAAGTCAGTGGTTCCCAAACTTGGAAACTTTAAGACTTCAACTCCCAGAATTCTCCAGCCAGCAGAGCTCCCAGAATTCTGGGAGTTGAAGTCCACAAGTCTTAAAGTTGCCAAGTTTGGGAACCACTGCTCTAAGTCAGCAGTGTCGAACTCAAGGCCCGCGGACCGGATTCAGCGAGAAACGAGCAAATATTGGACTAAAATACACAGGTGGCTTGAAAAGACGATACAATAACACATAAGTCTTAAAACCGGAAATATTCCTGTTGGGGATTTTACCAGAAACTTATTGTAAGTTTCTGGTAAAATCCCCAACAGGAATATTTCCGGTTTACTATGAAGAAAATGGTAGATATACTGTAGATAGATAGATGATAGATGTTAGATAGACAGATAGATATACTGTAGATAGATGATACATAAGATAGATATACTGTAGATAGATAGATAGATAGATAGATAGATAGATAGATAGATAGATATACTGTAGATACATAGATAGATAGATAGATAGATAGATAGATAGATAGATAGATAGATAGATAGATATAGATAAATAGATGATAGATATACTGTAGAAAGATAGATGATAGATATACTGTAGATAGATAGATATAGATATATAGATATAAGAATATGGATATCTAAAAGATATTCATATGCAAGATGATATAAATGTATTGTATGTATGTATGTATGTATGTTTGTGTGTGTGAGCATACTACTATATATATAAAAAAACTGGAAATATTCCTGCTATGCTACCAGAAACTTATTGTAAAGAAAATGTACATTTGATTATTGAAGTATTTTATTCCATCTCCAAACTCCATATTTAGAGACCCCCTGACCTGAAAGCATCAGTGTTAGGAAGCCCGGTGCCAGAGTAAACTTTATAGAAAAATGGCTGCGATTGGCTGTTGCTAGGATACGGACTTACCCGGATGTAAAATTCTCCATCCTCGTTGCCTGAACGGATCTGGAAGGTGTTAAAGGATCCTGGGTAGAAGGTGGTGGCTTGAATTTGGAAAATGTCCGAGGGCACCGTCCGATCGGCCAAGATGCTCATATACCGGTAGATGACAGAGGAAGGCTTCTCATGACAAAGGGGGTTTGAGGTCGGGCACAGACAGCGGCTGCAATAGGAATGAAGGAGGTTGGTTGTGGTCCAGCTGCGCTGTGAGCACCATTTCGTCACAGCTGGTTGTTAAACCAGGGTTTCATCTACCATGGCTGTCTTAAGATGAATGAACTTCAACTCCCAGAACTCCCCAGCCAGCAGGCTTTAAGATGGGTGGACTTCAACTCCCAGAATTCCCCAGCTCGCTTGCTTTAAGATGGGTGGACTTCAACTCCCAGAATCCCCAAGCCAGCTTAAATTTAAGATGGGTGGACTTCAACTCCCAGAATCCCCCAGCCAGCATGCTTTAAGATGGGTGGGCTTCAACTCCCAGAATCCCTGAGCCAGCTTAAGATGGGTGGACTTCAACTCCCAGAATCCCCCAGCCAGCTTGTTTTACAATGGGTGGATTTCAACTCCCAGAATCCCCCATCCAGCATGCTTTAAGATGGGTGGACTTCAACTCCCAGAATCCCCCAGCCAGCATGCTTTAAGATGGGTGGATTTCAACTCCCAGAATCCCCCAGCCATCTAGCCTGCTGCCTCTGGTATTCTGGGAGTGGAAGTCTCGTTATCTTAAAAGTTTGCTGGTGGGGGAATTCTGGGAATTGAAGTCCGTCCATCTTACGATTGCGGAGGATGAGAAAGAGTGGCTTAAAGCAGCCCACGTGATTTCATTCTAACTGTGGTGCTTCATATGAACATATCAGATTATTACGCAAGTGCCCGGTTTTCTGAACCTGGGTTTAGAACGCTGTGTGAACCCATTTTATGGGATGTATGAGTTATTTCTTGTGGTTAGCCAGACTCGGACAATGAGGAGGTTGGGGAGGGATTTGGGCCAGTCCTGGAGTCTGGGGAAAGCTCTAATGGATGCTCTGCGTCGGACGCAGAGATAGACCCCAGGCCATCTGACATTTCCCAGCCAGAGGCAGCTGCCTTTGGAGGCTGAGATAAGTGGGGGGGGAGAACAGCTGGGGCCTGTGCCAGATGCACGTATGCGCAGAGCGGTTAGGAGAGGCGAACAACGGAGGACAAGGAGTTGACTCAGGGAAGCAAGGCACACGTGGACGCTGAATGGCTCTTCCCTGGCTGAGGAATAAATAGAAGGAAAAGGGGAGTGGTGATCGTAGGAGACAACAGTTCGTATTTCTGAAGATTTTGCTCATTGTGTTTTGTGCCACAGAGACTGCTTGCCAGAACTTAATTTACACCCGGCCTTGCAATTATCACAAGGAACATCATAAAGTCTGCTAGTGCGGTTATTTGAAGGACTCTTGCCTGGACTTTTTGGTTTGTGAATGCTTTTAATTCACGGGAGAGAAATAAAGGTTTTTTTCGGGACAAGGAGTCTGTTTCTTGTTTCTGCTAAGGCTGGGTCAGAAGATTCTTCTTCCTCATTCTGCAGGTTAGTTAAGGACTGAACGGCGTTTACAAATTGCTGCATCAGATCGACTCCGGGTGGCATAAAGGAGCCTTTGTGCCTCAATCCAAGCCCAACGTGGTCTGTTTACAATGCCCTTCCTCCTTTCCTCTCAACCCTCCGGACCTGTCCCCACTCACTTTTCAGAGACGTGGACGTAAGGTTCTTGGCACAGCTTCTTCTCCACACACCGATACCCTCCGTGAAAGTTCACGCAGTTCTGGGCTTCGGTGCACTGATTGCTGTCTAATTCGCATTCGTTAATATCTGTGGGTACCGGAGATAGAAGGAAGGAAAGAAGGAGAAAAAGGGAGAGAGGATGAAGGAAGGCAAGGGAAGGAAGGAAGGAAGAAAGAAAAGAAGTGAGGAAAAGAGAAGAAAAAGGGAGGGTGGGAAGGAGGAGGAGGGAAGGGAAGGAAGAAAGGAAGAAGTTAGGAAAAGAGAAGAAAAGGTTAGGAAAAGAGAAGAAAAAGGGAGGAAGGAAGAAAAGTTAGGAAAAGAGAAGAAAAGGAAGGAAGGAAGAAACGTTAGGAAAAGAGAAGAAAAAGGGAGGAAGGAAGGAAGGAAGAAAAGGGAGGAAGGAAGAAAAGTTAGGAAAAGAGAAGAAAAAGGAAGGAAGGAAGAAAGGAGGAAAAGAGAAGAAAAAGGGAGGAAGGAAGGAAGAAAAGGGAGGAAGGAAGAAAAGTTAGGAAAAGAGAAGAAAAAGGGAGGAAGGAAGGAAGAAAAGTTAGGAAAAGAGAAGAAAAGGGGAGGAAGAAAGGAAGGAAGAAAAGAAGTTAGGAAAAGAGAAGAAAAAGGGAGGGTGGGAGGGAGGAGGAGGGAAGGGAAGGAAGAAAAGAAATTAGGAAAAGAGAATAAAGGCAGGGAGAGAGGATGAAGGAAGGGAAGGAAGAAAGAAAGAAGAAACAGGGAGAGAGGAAGAAGGAAGAGAAGAAATTAGAAAAAGAGAAGAAAAAGGGAGGGTGGGAGGACGAAGGAAGGGAAGGGAAGGAAGGAAGGAGGGAAGGAAGGAAAAGAAGAAACAAGGAGGGATGAGGGAGAAAGGAAGGAAGGGAAAGAAATGGAGGGAGGGATGAAGGGTGAAGAAATAGAGGAAAGGAAGGAAAGGAATTGAAGAGAGGGAGGGAAGAAAGACAGAAAGCAAGAATTGGGAAGGAAGGAAATTGAAAGAGAGGGAGAGGGGAGGAAGGAAGGAAGGAGAAGGAAGGAAGGAAAGGGAACAAGAAAAGAGGCCAAGGGAAGAAGAGGAGGAGAGAAAAGAAGGAAGGAATGTTAAAAACCCAGCCTCAGAACGATGCCAAAATTATTCTGGCCCTGCCTTTGCTTGGCCTTTGCTCAACAAATATTCCCCATTCTGGGATTTTTCTCTTGAGCTTCCCTAAGTGGTTCCGATCCAGCTGAGCGCTCAGGCAGAACGGATCACGAAGGTCTCTCTATGCAGCAGAAAGCGTTTTTCCCTTGCAAAAACCAAGAGGCGCCATTCACATCTCAGACCCCAGCCAGGCTGGGCAACGTCCCCAAATAAAAACGAGGGTGGATTTGGCTCAAAGGGGGCATTCTCTGCCCCGCCCCAAATTCCTTTTTCTTGCTTTGGCACCCCAAACTGCCAGCAACCCCCGCCAGCCAGAATCCTTCCCTCCTCCCCGACCCACACAAGAATCCCCTTCGAATGGGTTTTTGCCAACTTCAGGCACTGCTTCCCAAAAATGTAATGGTATATATAGGTTCTCTTGCTTGAGCAGGGGATGTACTAGAGGACCTCCAAGGTCCTATCCTGTCCTGTCCTATTCCATTCTATAGTCTATATTCTCTTCTATTCAATTCTATTTTCTATTTTATTCTATTCTATATTCTGTTCTGTTATCTATTCTATATTTTCTATTATTTTCTATATTCTGTTCTGCTCTGTTCTATTCTTATTCCATTCCATTCTATATTCTATATATTATATCCTATTCTATATTCTAGTCGTCTATTCTAGTCTATATTCTATTATTCTATTATTCTATTATTCTATTATTCTATTATTCTATTATTCTATTATTCTATTATTCTATTATTCTATTATTCTATTATTCTATTATTCTATTATTCTATTATTCTATTATTCTATTATTCTATTATTCTATTATTCTATTATTCTATTATTCTATTATTCTATTATTCTATTATTCTATTCTCTATTTTCTATTATTTTCTATGTTCTGTTCTTATTCCATTCTATATTCTATATTCTATATTCTATATTCTATATTCTATATTCTATATTCTATATTCTATATTCTATATTCTATATTCTATATTCTATATTCTATATTCTACATTCTACATTCTACATTCTATTCTATATTCTATACTATTCTATTCTTTATTTCTATTATTTTCTATATTCTGTTCTGTTCTGATCTGTTCTTATTCCATTCCATTCTATATTCTATATTCTATATTCTATATTCTATATTCTATATTCTATATTCTATATTCTATATTCTATATTCTATATTCTATATTCTATATTCTATATTCTATATTCTATATTCTATATTCTATATTCTATATTCTATATTCTATATTCTATATTCTATATTCTATTATTCTGTTCTATTGTTCTATTCTATATTCTATTCTCTATTTTCTATATTCTGTTCTGTTCTTATTCCATTCCATTCTATTTTCTGTTCTTTCTGCTCTTATTTTCTGTTCACTATCTCCCATTCCATTCCACTTTCTTCTTCTTCTATTCTTCCAACCTGACTTGGTACCTGGGTTTTGGGTTTTTTTTTCAACCACCCCTGTTTCCTGGTGCCAACCCAGAATTCCCGCCGGTTACCTTGGCAAAGCCGGGTGCTCACGAGGTTGTAACCTTGAGGACAAACGCAGGAGAAGCGGCCGGGTTCGTTCACACACTGGTATTGGCACAAGTAAGTCGAATAGCTGCATTCATCCACGTCTGAGCAGGAGAAGGGAAAAAAAACAGGATCATTACAGGTCATCCTCAAATTATGACCACAACTGAGAAAAGAATTCCGGTTGCTAAGCAAGGCGGTCGTTCTATTCTATTCTATTCTGTTCTATTTTCCCTATTCAGTTCTGTTCTATTTTCCCTATTCTGTTCTGTTCTATTCTGTTCTATTTTCCCTGTTCTGTTCTATTTTCCCTATTCTGTTGTTCTATTTTCCCTGTTCTGTTCTGTTCTATTTTCCCTATTCTGTTCTGTTCTATTTTCCCTGTTCTGTTCTGTTCTATTCTGTTCTATTTTCCCTGTTCTGTTCTATTTTCCCTATTCTGTTGTTCTATTTTCCCTGTTCTGTTCTATTTTCCCTGTTCTGTTCTATTTTCCCTATTCTGTTATGTTCTATTTTCCCTGTTCTGTTCTATTTTCCCTATTCTGCTCTGTTCTATTTTCCCTATTCTGCTCTGTTCTATTTTCCCTGTTCTGTTCTATTTTCCCTGTTCTGTTCTATTTTCCCTATTATGTTCTGTTCTATTTTCCCTGTTCTGTTCTATTTTCCCTATTCTGTTCTGTTCTATTTTCCCTATTATGTTCTATTTTCCCTGTTCTGTTCTATTTTCCCCATTCTTTCTGTTCTATTCTGTTCTGTTCTATTTTCCCTGTTCTGTTCTGTTCTATTTTCCCTATTCTGTTCTGTTCCATTCTGTTTTGTTCTATTTTCCCTGTTCTGTTCTATTCTATTTTCCCTGTTCTATTCTATTCTATTCTATTCTATTTCTATATTATTCTATTTTGTTCAATTATTCTATTCTATTTTGTTCAATTATTCTATTCTATTCTATTCTATTCTATTCTATTCTATTCTCCTCCTGTTTTCCCCACAACGGCAGCCAGCAAAGAGCAAAGAAGCAGAGGAGAGGAGAGGTTCCCACAAGGGGTGGGAAGGATAAGGGGGTGGGGCTGAGCTAGCCCTGCCTACCTTTGCAGGTAAAGCCGGTGTGGTCCAGCTCGTATCCTTGATTGCAACGGCAGATGAAAGTGCCATAGGTGTTGAAACAGCGTTGCTTGCAAGGGGCTCCCATCTCGCACTCGTTCACATCTGGCGGCGGCGGGGGCGGGGGGGGGGTTGACAAAAAAAAGTCAGGCTTTGAATACTTCACCCCGAGGGTTTGTACGCTGCTAAAATACTTTTTTTTTTGCCTTTAAAGGCCTGCCTTCCTGCCTTTTGCCCCAGCCTGAACTTCTGGATACCGCCCCCATGTCCTGTAGTACATTGATTCCTCTTTGTCCTTTATTCTCAATGTCAACCTGTTCGTTTCTGCACAGTCTAATATCTTCTTTGTTACCTCCCCTTCCGATGGGATTTTCTCTGCTTTCCAGTTTTGTGCAAATACAATTCTAGCTGCTGTTATTATTTGTACAATCAAATACGAATCTGATCTACTGTATTTCTCTGGCAGAATACCCAATAAAAATATCTCTGGCTTAAACTCCAGGGGTTTGATGTATCATTTTCTCTAACCACGTTTAACCCATGCTTTTTGCATCCCAACGGGGTGACTGATTGAATGCCCGCAGGGATTCGCTTAACGACAGGGACAGGAAAGCTCGTAAGATGGAGCAAAGCTCCTTGAACCACTGTCTCACTTTTGAAACAGGAAAATCTGGGCTCGATTGCGGTCGTAAGTCGAGGACTACCTGTTTAGGATTTACGGGGGTGGGTTTTCTCTTACCTACACACGAGCGGTTGTTACTTGAGAGCTGGAATCCAGATTCACACTGACAGGTGAAAGATCCTGGGGAATTGACGCAACGGTGTTGACAGTAACGGTAATGGCATTCGTCGATGTCTGTAGCAGAAAAAGGGGGGATAAACGAGAAGGAATTACTGAATTATAAAAGCATATCCACCTTGCTCTGCCTCTGGGCATGCACAGAAGGCTTTGTCACCTTCTCTGAGAAACTGACCTGATCCTTTTCAGATTTGGGTTTGTTTTTTTTAAACTGGTGAATATACACACAGGTTTATGCTGAAAACAAGCAAGGTTTAGGCCTGCACAACATACGAAGGAATCAGGAATGAAGCTAGTTTAAAATCTAACTACGTTTCCTAGTTTTTTGTACATGCGGTAAAATGTGTGGTAAAATGTGATGGTACACTAAACAACGTTACAGTAGCATAATGACAGAGTTGGAAGGGACCTTGGAGGTCTTCTAGTCCAACCCCATCAGAATTGAGAATAACAGAGCTGCAAGGGACCTTGGAGGTCTTCTAGTCCAACCCCATGTATGAATCAAGAATGACAGAGTTGGAAGGGACCTTGGAGGTCTTCTACTCCAACCCCCCCCTCAGAGTCCAGAATGACAGAGTTGGAAGGGACTTTAGAGGTCTTCTAGTCCAACCCCATGTATGAATACAGAATGACATATTGGAAGGGACCTTGGAGGTCTTCTAGTCCAACCGCCCCCCTCAGAATCCAGAATGACAGAGTTGGAAGGGACTTTAGAGGTCTTCCAGTCCAACCCCATGTATGAATACAGAATGACATATTGGAAGGGATCTTGGAGGTCTTCTAGTCCAAACCCCTGTCAGAATCCAGAATGACAGAGCTGGAAGGGACCTTGGAGGTCTTCTAGTCCAACCCCTCTGCTCAAGCAGGAGACCCTATACCATTGCAGACATTCCGGTAGCGGGCCACAGCCAAGGTTGGAGACCCCAGCTGTAGTTTATATAGGCGACACCTGAGGTCCAACAACGCACTAAGCGCTGAATGACACCACCCCATTTCAGGCAGGGACAGTGTGTTTGTGCGACTCCCTTACCTACACACTCCGTCCCGATCTTCCGGTAGCCCTCCGGGCACTGACAGTGAAAACTCCCGATGGTGTTGATACACTGCTGGCTTGGCTGGCAGTCGTGCAAATCGTATTCACACTCATCCATGTCTACACGGGACACAAAAGGCGGGGGGGGGGGTGTATTTGTATTAGAATATTACTTATTTGTATTAAAATATTACTTTTATTTGTATTGGATTAATTTTATTTTTATTAGAATTAGTTTTATTTGTATTAGAATATTAGTTTTATTTGTGTTAGAATATTACTTTTATTTATATTAGAATATTACTTTTATTTGTATTGGATTAATTTTATTTTTATTAGAATTAGTTTTATTTGTATTAGAATATTAGTTTTCTTTGTGTTAAAATATTACTTTTATTTGTATTGGATTAATTTTATTTTTATTAGAATTAGTTTTATTTGTATTAGAATATTACTTTTGTTTGTATTAGAATATTACTTTTATTTATATTAGAATATTACTTTTTTGTAATAAAATATTACTTTTATTTGTATTAAAATATTACTTTTCTTGTATTAAAAATCCTTTCTTTGTATTAAAAAATTATTTTTATTTGCATTGGATTAATTTTATTTTTATTAGAATTAGTTTTATTTGTATTAGAATATTACTTTTATTTGCATTGGATTAATTTTATTTTTATTAGAATATTACTTTTAGAATATTACTTTTATTTGTATTGGAGTAATTTTATTTTTATTAGAATTAGTTTTATTTGTGTTAGAATATTACTTTTATTTGTATTAGAATATTACTTTTATTTGTATTAAAATATTACTTTTATTTGTATTAAAATGTTACTTTTACTTGTATTAGATTAATTTTATTTTTATTAGAATTAGTTTTATTTGTATTAGAATATTACTTTTATTTGTATTAGTATATTAGTTTTATTTGTATTAGAATATTACTTTTATTTGTATTAAAATATTACTTTTATTTGTATTAAAATATTACTTTTATTTGTATTAGAAAATATGACACCTTGGTGCCACACTGTTCACGCATTGATATGTTTGTAAATAAATAAATAAATAAATAAACAAATAAACTTTTTTTTTTTAAAGGTTATTAAACTTTTTATTCTTGGAATTCAGGCCAAGCCACCAACTCACCCACGCAGGATCCGTAGTGGTCAGGCTCGTAGCCCTGGGAGCAAGTGTGAGGTCGGCCGGAGGGCTGGTCCGGCGGGCGAACCGACCTGTCGGGATTGCCAGGAGGCGGACGTTCAGCATTCACGTCGTTGATGACCGAGGCGGAACGCGGAAGGCAGAGGTATCCCCCGTAATGGTTGATACATTTCATCTCCCCTTTGCAGGCATGGTGGATGGTCTCGCATTCGTTGATATCTAGAGAGGAAGAAAGAGATCTGAAATTAAAAAGTAAAAATGTGTCCAGTTGCAATGATTCCGCCTTTGAGGGAGGGGGCGCAGTGGTTGGAATGCAGTATTGCAGGCTGACTCTGCCGACTGCCAAAAGTTCGATCCTGACCAGTTCAAGGTTGAATCAGCCTTCTGAACTCGGTGGTATATAAGTCTAAATGCTGTTGCTATTGCCCTTCCTTCCTTCCTTCCTTCCTTCCTTCCTTCCTTCCTTCCTTCCTTCCTTCCTTCCTTCCTTGTGATTAGAATGCAATACTGCAGGCTAACTCTGCCCATAATCCGCAGTTTGATCCTGACTGGCTCAAGGCTGACTCAGCCTTCTGTCCTTCCGAGGTCGGTTAAATGAGGACCCGGATTGTTGGGGGCAAGAGGCTGACTCTGCAAACTGCTTAGAAAGGGCTGTAAAATTCCGAGGTTGGTAAAATGCGGACCTGATCTCCAAGATATCACAGGTAGGTTCACCCAACTGGCTAAACCTAGTTCCTGATTTCTAAGGTCACGGAACGCCATATACCCCAAAGAGCCAACTGACTTCAAATCTCCTTGTCCAATCCGGCCTTAAAAACCTCCATTGATGAGTTTACACAAGCCCAAAATTTGAGAGAAAACTTGTATAAGATGTTTTATAGATGGCATTTAGATTCTAAGAAACTGGCCTCTATGTATCCGAACTTACAACCTAAATGCTAGAGATGTGATTGTGCTGATGCTACTTACTTTCATATATGGTGGACTTGCAAAAAGGTTAAAGCATTTTGGATAAAAATATGGTGGATTATGCAAAATGTTCTTTAAAAAAAGGATAAAGTTTACCCCTGAGTTATTTTTGTTAGGTATAACTACTGATTGTACAGTTGTAGAGATTAACCTGATTTTGCATTTAATAACCGCAGCTAGACTGTTGGTGGCGCAATACTGGAAGAAGGAAGACTTGGCTACTATTCAAGAATGGACACTGAAAGTAACAAACCTAGCTGAGATGGCTAAAATATCTGCATATCCCAAGGACCATTCAAACGAGAGATATAAACTGGAGTGGAGAAGATGGATTGGCTATACTCAAAATAAATATGGGACTAAGAAATTCCAGATAGTTTATGACTGAAGAAACAAGGAATGATATAATCTGTTTAGAGTTAGCCTAGCAAAGAGGAGTTAAAGCTCAAATGAAAGATGATATTAACTTTTTTTAAAGTTTATTTTAGAATGTTTTTGTTAAAGATTTATACCCTGTATTGGTTCTGGGAAGTCGTGGGGGGGGAGGTTGGGGGGGTTGGGGGGGAGGGTCGGGGGAGGGAAGCAAATATTTGTAAAAGTTTTTGTTTTTCAAAATTCTCAATTTAAAAAAAAGAAAACCTCCATTGATGGAGCAACAACTTCTGGTGGCAAGCAGTTCCACTGGTTAATTGTTAATTCTCTGTCGGGAAACTCCTCCCCTAGTTCTGGGTCGCCTCTCTCTTTGATTAGTTTCCATCCAGGCAGATTGGAAATCTTGAAAAACCCAACTCTTTTCCATTGTTTCCCTACCTCCGCCCCGCCGTGGATTCGCAAGTCTCATTCATACAACCGCTTAACCCAATCATTGAAAGTGGGGGGGGGGGGAGTGGAACGTAGGCTGAATGCTGTGATAATGGATGGAAATAAAAGGATGGAAACTGACCAAGGAGAGATTCAACCTAGAAATAAGGAGGAATTTCCTGACAGGGAGAACAACCAACCCATGGGACAGAAGTTGCCTTTGGAAGTTGTGGGAGCTTCATCCCTGGAGGCTTTCAAGAAGAGACGGGACTGCCATCTGTCAGAAATGGTGTCCGGTCTCCTGTTTGGGCGGGGGGTGGTGGACTAGATGACCTCCAAGGTCCCTTCCAACTCTGTTAATCTGTTTTTGCATCTGCTTTTCATTGGTTTGAGGGCTGTGTTTTACCTTTGCAGTGCTGGGTTTCGGCGTCCCACTGATAGCCGTCGGTGCATTCCTACGACGGGGAGAAATTGGAAAAGTTTGAAAGAAACTGGTCAGATTACCGGATCTAGGATGGGATTGCAGCCATTTTTATCCTTTAAAACAAAAGCATTTTTAAACTTCTATATATATAAAAATGTCTCTCTCTTTCGCTTTCTCTCTCTTTCTTTCTGACTCTGTCTCTCTCTGTCTCTGTGTCTGTCTCTCTGTCTCTCTTTCTCTTTCTCTCTCTTTCTGTTTCTGTGTCTCTCTTTCTCTCTCTCTCTCTGACTCTCTTTCGCTTTCTCTCTCTGTCTTTCTATCTCTGTCTCTGAGTGTGTGTCTGTCTGTCTCTCTTTCTTTCTCTGTCTCTCTCTCTCGCTTTCTCTTTCTGTCTCTCTGTCTCTGTCTCTCTCTGACTCTCTCTTTCGCTTTCTCTCTCTGTCTCTCTTTCTCTCTGACTCTGTCTCTCTGTCTCTGTCTCTCTCTCGCTTTCTTTCTCTGTCTCTCTCTGTCTCTGTCTCTCTCTGACTCTCTTGTTTTCTCTCTCTGTCTTTCTGTCTCTGTCTCTGAGTCTCTCTGTGTCTGTCTGTCTGTCTCTCTCTCTCTCTCTGTCTCTCTCTGTGTTGTATGTTCCAGCATACCTCTGGAACACCTCTTGCAATTTCAACCGAACTTGGTACCCAGATGACTTACTCTCTGGAAACAAATACTGTGCGGGTAAGACACCCCTAACAACCCTTAGGGTATGTGTTCAGCTGAGATACAGCCTGTTGTGCCTTAAAATGGCTTCTACCGTACTGCCGTAAAATGGCTTCTACTGTACAGCGCAGTGGAGTTGCCTTGGTAACGGCTTCACAGTACTCCACAAGGGGGCTCCCTCTGGTAAGGGGGAAAATCCAACATTAGAAATTATGTTTGGTCCAGAGATTTTCCCCCTGTAAATAAATATCCAGGCAACAGCAGGTTATCAGTTAGTTCTAAATAAATGACTCGAAGAGGCACCCTCTGAGCTTTGATTCAGCCCCTTTATTACCGTGTAAGCATTGGGGTCCTCTTGTGCGAATGCAGCTTTCAGCAGGGTGGCCAGGAAGATGCAGGAAACCACCTTCATTTTCACACCTGGGAGAGGAAGAACAAAGAATTAAAAATGTATTTAAAAACTAGCTGATAACCCGGCGTTGCCTGGTTATCAGCATTGTATTAGACAGGAAAAGGAATGAATTGTATCTATAGCGTCAAGTTAAAGTAATTCTCTATAGATCAGTGGTGGGATTCAAATAATTTAACAACCGGTTCTCTGCCATAATGACCAGCTGGGTAGGCATAACTCGGTGGTCATGTGACAGTGTGGCTGTGGCCAACTCATGTCGATGGGCGCTTCGCCTTAGCTGTTACAATGTAATAAGGGTTAACTGCGGAGAGGCAGTTTCTGTAAGCAGGGCAATAAAGATGAAACAACACCAGAATTTTTCCTTCCTGCCTTCCTTACAGGATTAGCCCTGTAAAGTGGGGAAAAAAATAAAATAAGATTTCTTCCAACAACCGGTTCTCCGAACTGCTTAGAAAGTTACGAACCGGTTCTCCCGAATAGGTGCAAACCGGCTGAATCCCATCACTGCTATAGATATAATTCATTCCTTTTTTACTTCAGCGGCCCAGGCGTTCCAGAGTTATGCTGGAACACACACACACAGAGACACAGACACATGAACTTGAATCCAAAAAGCACTATCACTGTCAAAAGGTATTGTGATTGGACACTATAAATATAATTCATTCCTTTTTATTTCAGCGGCCCAGGCATTCCAGAGTTATGCTGGAACACACACACAGAGACACACACACACACACCGAGGGGTGTTGGCTTTGGCCAAAGAGATAAAGGTGGAGCAACTTTCTTCCAAAACGCTGGGATTTATTTTGTTTTAAATCTGTTTCCCATGCCTGGTTGAATCTGAGGACTTTTTTTTTTTTGCATAGAAAATTTTTATTTTCCCTTTTCATAGCATATAATCACATGTATTCTATTACATAGTCAATATCATGTTGTATTATTAAGTAATTACATCAATTCATCTTACCATCAACTACCCCCCCCCCAAAAAAAAACCAGTTATTGGCTCTTCTGCTCTCCATACACCATATTTATACCTTATCCGACTCTTTCTTCCCTCTCTCTCCTCCCCCTCTCTACATCCTTTCTTCCCTCCATCATTTTCTCCTCTACTTCCCCTTCCTTTCTCCTTCTCCTCTCTCCCCTTACCACTCCTCCTTATACACCTCATCTCCCCCCCCTTGCCCTCTCTCCTATCCCTCTCTTCCTATCTTTCTTCTCTCCTCTGCTTCCCACTCTTCCTCTCATTCTCTTGGTGTATTTCAGCTTCTGAGCAAACTCTCTTTTGTGTTGATGGTATTTATAATTCCATTTCAATATACATAAAAAAGAAAAAAATAGCAGTATACATGTACAATCATCCAACACCCCTCCTCCAACTTAGTAAACTCCACTCCCTCCCCCCCTCCCCCCAACCTTCCCCACCCCTTGACTTCCCAGAACCAAAACAAGGTATAAATCTTTAACAAAAACAGTTTAAAATATACTTAAAGAGAAAGTAGAAAATTAATAACGTCTTTAAATTGAGCTTAGTTTCCGAATCTGAGGACTTTTTTTAAAAAAGTGTTTTTATTTATTTTTCCAAATTTTAAATATAAACATCCCATCTCTCCTTAAGCAGCGTGTCGTCGGAGTGCAAATATTTCTGTGCTTCCACAAATTATAATGCATTGGACAATTAAACATTGTACTGCTTTTCCTTTCCTTCCTTAACGTATTTTCTAATAAAAGTACCATAGTAACAGTAAACAGTTATTCTCTTCATGCTAATACTAACAATTATCATTTTATTCTCATTTCTCTCTTAATATATTTTCTGTTCTTCTTTTAACCTTCTTCTTTTTCTCCTTTCTTTTTATTTCCCATTTCCTTTTTTATTCTCTAACCCCATGATGGCACGGGTGACATAGGTGGCACGAAGGGCCCTCTCTGTGGGCACACGGGTTGTCGCCCCAGCTCAGCTCCACCGCACATGCGCGTGCGCCTCCCGCCAGCCAGTTGATTTCCAGGTCTCAGCCGTACATGCCCAGGGGCGGGGCGCATGTGGGAGGCATGCACACATGTTTGGGGGAGGTGGAGGGTCACATGTGCATGCACGGGGCAGAGAGATCACACACGCATGTATGGGGAGGCGATGGGGAGTGGGGGGGAAGCACGCCACCTACGGCCTGGTTTTGGTCCTAGGAGGCTGCAGGGAGGCTTACTAGGCCCAAAACGGGGGCGCAGGGGTCGTGTGCGCATGCACGGGAGACAACGGGAGAAGCAGGGGGGGGTCCCACGCGCATGTGCAGGAGTGGGGCACAGGGTGTGTGTGTCACACACGTTTTGCATTATGAGTGGCACACAACAACAAAAACGTTAGCCATTCCTGCTCTAACCATTGACAAAACGCTTCCCGTATCATATAATAATCAGTTTGTTCTTTCTCCTTCATTGCTAATGTTAATCTATTCATCTCTGCACATTCTACTCTTTTCCTAATCGCCTTCTCGTCAGTAGGGATCTCTTCGTTTTTCCGAACCTGAGGATTTTGACGGCAAGAAAACACCTCCGGGGGACGGATGAAGCTGTGTGTTTGTGTGTATACTTACACAAATGAGCTACTGTCTCCCAGGAAGGCTAAATACAGCCTTTTGTTAGACAAACGTACACAATTATATGTCAAAGTCACACCTGCTACTTAAGTTTATCCAAGGTTTTTATTATTTTTATTTTTAAATCCCTGCCATCCAATCCTCCCTGCCTCAAAGCAGCTGGACCATGCCAAAGGTGAAGCTAGGCAGGCAGTCCTTGAGTTATGACTATTTGTTTAGCAACCGTTCAAAGGCGCAACCGCATTGAAAAGGCGTACATGTGACCGGTCCTCGTATTTACAATCTTTGCAGTGTCCCCATGATAAAGGGATCGCCATTTACTTAACATAACAACTGCAGTCATTTGTTTAATCATTGCGTTGCTTAACAACAGAAATACTGGTTCCAATTGTCATAAGTTGAGGACTACACACACACACACACACGACAGGCATCACAATTTCCAGAACTTAAAATATATTAGCCACTTAGCTTTCGTTAGCCTCTGCTAACATCGTCAAGAGTGTAAAAGCTACCATTGAAGAGATATCTGCCTTTATACGTCATTGATCAAATCTGGCTTCCCCATTGACTTTGTTTCCCAGAAGGCTGCAAAAGGGGACACACACCCCCCCCCGGGGCACTGCGACTGTCATAAATATGAGCCAGTTGCCAAGCATCTGAATTTTGATCACGTGAACGCTGAAATGGTCATAAGTGTGAAAAATGGTCATTAAGCCACTTTTTTCAGTGCCATTGTAACGTCCAATGGTCACTAAACATAGTATGTATGTTGAGCTCACTCTCCCTCCCTCTCTTTCGCCCTTTCTCTCTTTCTGTCTTTTTTTCTTTCTCTCTCTTTCGCTTTCTCTCTCTTTCGCTCTTTCTGTCTGTCTCTTTCTCGCTTTCTCTCTGTCTCTTTCGCTTTCTCTCTTTCACTCTTTCTCTCTTTCTTTCTATCTCTTTCGCGTTCTCTGTCTCTTTTTTCTTTCTTTCGCTCTTTCTCTCTCCCTCCCTCTTCCTTTCTCTCTCTTTCTCTTTCTTCTTCCCTCGCTTTCTCTCTTTTGCTCTTTTTCTTTCTCTCTTTTTCTTTCTCTCTTTCGGTTTCTCTCTCTCTCCCTCCCTCCCTCTTCCTCTCTTCTTCCCTCGCTTTCTCTCTTTTGCTTTCTCTCTTGCTGTCTCTTTTTCTTTCTCTTTCGCTCTCTCTCCCTCCTTCTTCCTTTCTCTTTCTTTCTCTCTTCTTCCCTTTCTCTCTTTTGCTCTTTCTTTCTGTTACTTTTTTTCTGTTTCTCTCTCTGTCTCTTTGTCTCTCTTTCTCTTTCTGTGTCTTTCTCTCTCTTTCGCTGTCTCTTTCTCTATCTCTCTTTTGCGTTTTTTCTTTCCTTTGCTCTCTTTCTCTCTCCCTCCCACTTCCTTTCTCTCTCTTTCTCTTTCTTCTTCCTTCACTTTCTCTCTTTTGCTCTTTTTTTCTGTCTCTTTTTCTTTCTCTCTTTCGGTTTCTCTCTCTCTGTCTCTCTCTCTCTCTTTCTGTGTGTCTGTCTTTCGCTTTCTTTCACTTTCTATCTCTCTTTCGCGTTCTTTTTCTCTCTTTTTCTCTCTCTCTCTCCCCCTCTTCCTTTCTCTCTCTTTCTCTTTCTCTCTCTTCTTCCCTCACTTTCTCTCTTTCTCCCTCCCTCCCTCCATGTATGCATTTATATATTGCCCATGTATGACTAAAAGCTTGAATAATCTGGAAAGGGTCTCTGAGGTGCAGATGAGGTGAACTGAAACAGTGTTGGGATATAAACCCAAAGTAACATGAATATCCTGTTCTTTATGGCAGAGATGAGTAAACTTTTGATAGCCGTCAAATTATCTAGGTTTTTGAACCAACATGCCTGCGAGAAGGAAAAAGTGGCCCGGAGCAGAGTCAGAACGAACATCCATTGCAGATTTATAAACATTTTCTTGCAACGACATACATTCCATTTTGCTGGCGGGTTTTAGAGGTTCTTGAGGGGGGGCGGTGTACCCAGCACCCAAGGATTCTTTTGTAGGACTATCTACTAAATTCCCCCCCCCCAAAAAAAAAACTTTAAGAGAGCCTTGGGGGAAACCAGGTCAGTTCTCCGTTGACTGAGCTGGAGTGTTTGAGGAGCAGAACAAACCAAGATTGGCAAAGATCATGGCTTAGAACGGCTGGGCACAAAATTAAGGGGCACCGGAAATAAAATTGCTTAACTCTCTCTGGTGCAAACAACCCCCCCCTCCCTTGAATTGAGCAGGGGCACCCCTAGATTTTTTTCGGGGCCTGGAACAACCCCCCCCCCCACGGGATGGAGCAAACTCCCTTTGGAGCAACATTGCGCTGCTTTCGAAAAATGGCACCCCTTTTCGTGTCACTTATGCCCAACTTTCCTTCCTCCCCTCCCCTGCTCCTTCTCCCAGGCCTGGCCTGTTCCTCTATCCCCCCTCTCAGCCCCTTTTCCCAGCCCCCCCCAGACCTACCCCAGAAAGAAAGCTCCCATCACTCACCCCTTGACAAGCGCTTGGCGCCGTCTCTGGCACCCCTTCTTAACACGTCTCTCCCCCAATTCTGGCCGGGGGCGCGGAGCAAGAGAGAGAGAGAGAGAGAGAAGTGACGGGCGGGTGTGCCCTGGCAGAGTGCGCTGGCTGGTTCCCCCCCCCCCCCACGCACACACACACACTCAGCCCCCCCCCACCCTGAATTCTTGGCCCCGGGACAAGCAGATGTTGTTAAAGGCTGGCTGCCAACATCTGTTTTCACTTAGCTCGCAAGTCAACACCCTTTACGGACCAGCCAGCTGTTTGTATCCGTTGAGCGGGCTTGGCCCCTCGCCAAATCAGCCTTTCTCCCCTTTCCATTGGCTGCAGCCCCCCCACCCCATTTGCTGCCCCCTCTCTGGGAGGGGAAGACAGAGGGTTAAAATGATTTAAGAGAATAAAAGCGTAGCAGAGTACGAAGGGACCTTAGAGGTCTTGTAGTCCAGTGGTTCCCATAATTTTGGACACCAGGGCCGGTTTCCGTGGAGAGGAGTTTCTCTACGGGGCGGAGGGAACGTGGCCTGCGTCCCGTGGATGGGTCTTCGCTTCTTTGCGTGGGTCTGGTTTCTGGCATGCTGCAGATCAGTGCTGAAGCAGGGTTGCAGAGCCCGGCAATCTAGACCAACCCTCTTGCTCAAGCAGGAGATCCTGTACTATTATAACAGTAAAGGTTCCCCGCACACACGTGGGCTAGCCGTTCCCGACTCTAGGGGGCGGTGCCCATCTCCGTTTCAAAGCCGAAGAGCCAGCGCTGTCCGAAGACATCTCCGTGGTCATGTGGCCAGCATGACTCAACACCGAAGGCACACAGAACGCTGTTCCCTTCCCACCAAAGGTGGTTCCTGTTTTTCTACTTGCATTTTTTACCTGCTTTCGAACTGCTAGGTTGGCAGAAGCTGGGACAAGTCACAGGAGCTCACTCCGTTACGTGGCGCTAGGGATTCGAACTGCCGACCTTTCTGATCGACAAGCTCAGCTTCTTAGCCACTGAGCCACCGCGTCCCTTGCACTGTCCTGAATTTTGATCATGTGACTGGGCATGCTGCGGTAGTCGTAAGTGCAAAGACCAGTCGTAAGTCCATTTTTTCATTGTGGGGGACTTTGAACGGCCACTCAATGAATGGTTGTAAAACGAGGAATACCTGTTTTGTTCTGTTCCAACTGTCTTCGCTCTCTTTTGATTATCCAACACAATTTTTCCTCCATTCTTCCATGCTGGATCAATCAGGGGCACTCCGCCTTACGTCTGAAATCTGCATTCCCGGGTTTCTGGCGCAAACTCCTATCCCGCCATTATAATTTTTAGGAAAGCAAAGCACCGCCTCTCCCACCCACCCAGCTTTCAGACCCAAAACCCTCTTTTTATTTCAACGGCTGTGAATTATCTTCATTCACAGCCCGTAATGAGTCACAAATAGTTTGTAAAGAGTCCGACAGAAGTCTGCCAAAGTCTTTCGGGATAAGGCTGATAAGCACCCACCTTTATCTCCTTTGAAACGTTGCCAAAGACCTAATTGGCGATTAGTTTTGAAAGGACACACGGAGCGCAGAGTTAAAACAGAGCTTCAGAATGTAAGCCGACCAGCATGAACAAAGTTGCTTCCTGCAAAAGCTCACGTCCGTTTGCTCCTCTTTTATGTCTTATGGGAGGGGCCAATCAACTCCAAGCCTTACTCCCGAGTCACCCCTTTGTCTGTTCTTGCCTTCTGGCAGCTCTGCACATGCGTGCACTGGGAACAGGCTCCCCCTGTTCCTCTGCCTCGTTGATGTCCAACTCTGGAGGCGCCGGAGGCAGCGCGTAACTCCCAGGCGGCCCTGGCCCCCTCTCTGCCTCCGACGCAGAGCCCTCGTCCGAGCCTTCCCCAGCCTCCAGGACTGGCCCATGTTCCTCCCCAACCGAATCTGCTGCCAGCTCGGCAGGCCGCCGGCTGACCACAACCACCTCACACCACCAAGAACCAAAAAACAACACCATCAACGAGCGATAAACCCAATTTTAATTCTGACACTTCACAGTTCCTGTTTCCTTGCCAGTTGTACTGTATTTCCCTGAAAATAAGACTGGGTCTTATATTAATTTTTGTTTCAAAAGAAGCCTTAGGGCTTATTTTCCAGTTAGGTCTCATTTTTCAGGGAAATACGTTACTAAATCTGTCCGTCTGGCTGATGATCTTAACTGGGTCTTATATTTGGGGTAGGGCTCATATTGGGAGCATCCTGAAAAAATCACGCCAGGGCTTATTTTCCAGTTGAGTCTGAAACAGGGTATTGGATGACAACTCCCATAATCCCCCACCTTCTCCCCATTAAACCACTGAGCCAAGGTGGCACAGTGGTTAAATGCTGAACAGTTCAGCAGTTCGGCTGTTCAAATCCCACCAGGCTCAAGGTTGACTCAGCCTTCCATCCTTCCGAGGTGGGTAAAATGAGGACCCGGATTGTTGTTGGGGGCAATATGCTGACTCTGTAAACCGCTTAGAGAGGGCTGAAAGCCCTATGAAGCGGTATATAAGTCTAACTATTGCTATTGCTATTGCTCTAATTCAATCAACGGACCAGCCAAATCGAACCGGTGCCTTCCTGCGGACAGAGATTTTCAGCAAAAACACCCCCCAAAAGACAGCCAGTCGCCCCAGTTTTAATTCAGACAGCTGAAATCCCTCTTCCCTTGCTGGATCGGCTGGACAACAACCCCCATAATCCCCTGCCTTTGGTCTTTTAAGACTCCTAATTCAGACAGGCAGCCAAAATCAAGCCACGCTCCAGCTTGGGACGAAACGGATTCTTTATTTCATCCGAGCAAAACAAAAAACAAAAAAGGCAAAACAACTACTCAAACTAATTGACTAGTCCTCAGTGTCAAAATGAAGGGGAATAAAAAAAGGTAAAGGGGAGGTGAAGGATGAGCTTTGGGTCACAAATGAGAGGAGATCTGTCCCGGAGGAACAGGCACTTTGGCCTTGAGGGAGTCTCTCCCGAAATAAATTATTAACATCTGTTTTTTTTTTTTAAATTAAAAACAGAAATTGTGGGGGTTTAATCATGGTATATCTTCAGCAGGCAGGCCTTGAGAGTACCCATGTATCGTTCCCAAAGTACTTGATGCCTGCAAGAGGAGAAAGCCAGAGGTCTGAAAAAGTCACGAGGATTGAAAATAAACACAGGCAGTCCTCGACTTACGACCATTCGTTTAGTGACTGTTCAGAGTTGCAATGGCGTTGGGGAAAAAGTGGTCTTAAGACCGTTGCAGCATCTCTGTGGTCACGTGATCAAAATTCAGACGCTTGGCCCCTGGCTCGTATTTATGACGGTCACAGAATCCCGGGGTCACGCGATCCTCTTTTTGCGACCTTCTGACAGGTCCATGGGAAAAGCCAGATTCACTTAACGACCGTGTCACTAATTTAACAATGGCAATAATTCACTCCACAACGAACAGTGGTACTGCAGTGGCCAAAGATTCGGGCAGTGAGGAGGTTGGGGAGGAACCTGGGCCAGTCCTGGAGTCTGGGGAAGGCTCTGAGGGGGGCTCTGTGTCAGAGGCAGAGAGAGGGCCAGGGCCGTCGGACAGTTATCAGCTGCCTTCGGAGTCGGACATCAGTGAGGCAGAAGAACAGCTGGAGCCTGTTCCCAGTGTGCGCATGCGCAGAGTTGCCAGACGAAGGGCACAGCTAAAGAACAGGGGTCGACTTGGGAGTAAGGCCACAGGTGAACGGTGAATGGCCCCTCCCAGAGGGAATAAAAGAGGAGCGAGAGGGGAGTGGAGTTTGCAGGAGACACTTAGTTTGCTTAATTGGTTCGTGACTCTCCTGGCCAGGTTTTGCAGAGATCGGCCTGGCAGCTCTCCAAGCCAGATAAAGTCTGTGACTGTAAATCCTCCCTTGAAAGACTTGGCTGGATAAAGTAAATAACAAAGTAAATTAAAGGTTTTTTTTGTTGGGATACAAGGAGTTTGTTTCTTGCAGGAGACTATTAGTTCAATTCATTAGCGTGAAGATCTCTTCCTGACTTCTTGCCAAGTAATTGCTGCTACAGCGTGGCGTTTAGAAGATATCGGCAGCTCTCCAAGCCTGATTAAAGTCCGTAGTTGTGAAATCTCTCGGAAAGACTGTCGGCCAGGACTTGGCTGGAGAGGATAGCAATAGCAATAGCAGTTAGACTTATATACCGCTTCATAGGGCTTTCAGCCCTCTCTAAGCGGTTTACAGAGTCAGCATATCGCCCCCAACAACAATCCGGGTCCTCATTTTACCCACCTCGGAAGGATGGAAGGCTGAGTCAACCCTGAGCCGGTGAGATTTGAACCGCTGAACTGCAGAACTGCAGTCAGCTGAAGTAGCCTGCAGTGCTGCATTTAACCACTGCGCCACCTCGGCTCTTGGAATTCCCTTTCACCTAAATAAAAGGGGTTTTATCGGGACAAGGAGTCGGCTTCGTGCTTTTCGGAAGCCTAGGTCAGCTCACGTACAACAGGGCAAGACTCACTTAAACCAAGGTCTCACTCAGCAACGGAAATTTCGGGCGCAATGGAGGTCGTAAGTCGAGGACTACCCATACTGCAGGCAAGCTGTGTGCGAAAGGCTTTTTACTCACCTGAACACTTCCAACGAGTGTGCGCTGGCCGTGTAGTGGGTCAGGAAAAGCTGCACATCGTTGGAGCTCCATTTGTCGGAACGGAACGGCTCCACAAACTTCGGAAAAATAAAAGAGAGCAAATATTTTTTTAAAAATCAAGTTCTCCTGGTAGGAAAAGTGATAATTTACTGTTGTGGCCCAGCAGGAGCCGTTGGAGCTGCCACCAGACTCCGACAGCGAGGAGCCCTATGAGTCGGCCCTGGAGGATGTGGAGGACCCTGGACAAGGTTCCGACTCCGAGCCGGGAGCAGAGAGACTGGTTGGCCACTAGGTGGCGCCTGAGCCTTGGATCAGTGGGGAGGAGGGAAGGGAGAGTGATCCGGACGCCAACAGTGAGTTGTTCCTGGATGCACGCCATCGAAGAGCTACTCGGCGTCAAGAACAACTACGTAATTACAGGAGGTAATTACGCTCAGCTGATGGTCATTAGGCTCCTCTCCAGACTATAAAAAAGACTGCTTGTGCCACGCCTTTCTTGCAGAAGTCAACGCTTTGACTAAAGAGAAACTAACTTGGCAGGCTGGATTGCTGCCAGAGTTAGTCTGAATTGCTGCTAAGGTTTGTCGGACTTGCTGCCAAGGTCCTTATCTGTTTGTTTACTTGGCTTTCAGCCACCGAGATTCTGGTCTTGTTATTAAAGGACATTCCATTTTACTCTTCTCTCGGCTTTCGTTACTGGACGGAGGAGGGGGTCAGAACAATTTACAAGGCTTGGAAAAGAGTGATTGGGCTTAGGACCACCACCACCACTCTGGTGAGCTTTGGAAAAAGGGCAGAGGCTGCATTCCCAGAAGGAGGAGGGGGGCTGGAGAAAGATCCCAGATCCCACAAAATCAGAGGTGGATCGAATAAATCTGAGCGGACACCACGCAGGGCCTAACGGGGCCTTCCGTTGGGTTAACCTTGTTCTCTTGCTTTAATATTAATATTTAATTCCTGGATGAATTTGAGGGAGCCTCGGTTTTGTGGTACTCCAGGATAATATTTCTCAATCTTGGCAACTTTTAGGATGGGTGGACTTCAATTCCCACAATTCCCTAGCCAACAGTCCTGGTTGGAGAATTCTGGGAGTTGAAGCCCACCCATCTTAAAGCATGCTGGCTTGGGAATTCTGGGAGTTGAAGTTCTCCCATCTTAAAACCTGTTGGCTGGGGAATTCTGGGAGTTGAAGTCCATCCATTTTAAAGCATGCTAGCTGGGGATTTCTGGGAGTTGAAGTCCATCCATCTTAAAGCACGCTGGCTGGGGAATTCTGGGAGTTGGAGTTCACCCATCTTAAAGGGCGCTGGCTGGGGAATTCTGGGAGTTGAAGTCCATCCATCTTAAAGCACGCAGGCTGGGGAATCCTGGGAGTTGGAGTTCACCCATCTTAAATCAAGCTGCCTGGGGAATTCTAGGAGTTGAATTTGATTTTAAAGTATGCCGGCTGGGGAATTCTGGGAGTTGAAGTCCACCCATCTTAAATCAAGCTGCTTGGGGAATTCTAGGAGTTGAATTTGATTTTAAAGTATGCCGGCTGGGGAATTTTGGGAGTTGAAGTCCACCCATCTTAAATCAAGCTGCCTGGGGAATTCTAGGAGTTGAATTTGATTTTAAAGTATGCCGGCTGGGGAATTCTGGGAGTTGAAGTCCACCCATCTTAAAGCATGCTGGCTGGGGAATTCTGGGAGCTGTAGTTTTAAAAAGTATAAATGTTAGGCAGCTGAAAACCCACATTCCCAGGGCCGGGAAATGGCTCACACTACCTTTTCCACTAGATCAATGAAAAAATCCCGCACGTCTTTGTTGTGGGTGAGCTTCGAGGCGATGTTGATCAAAGCCCGACTGAGATTCTGCAAGAGAGACAGGCGGCTATATAAATTTGATTAAAATAATCAAACAACAGAAAGTAAAGTCAAATAAAAATAAAACCTATAAAATAAAGACATGAAATAAAGTAAAACGTCAACAAGGAACACTATTCCCCAACCGTAGCAATTTTAAAAGATCTGTGGACTTCCAACACCCAGATTGCCAATCACAGCAATCACAAGGTAGCGTTTCCCAACGGCAGCCGTTTTTGAGATGTGTGGACTTCAGTTCCCAGAATTCCCCAGCCAGCAACATCTCAAAATGGCTGCCGTTGGGAAACACTGCTTTAAATTGAAGGGTCAAGAAATGCTATGTTGGATGAAGTGTTGCTGGCTGGGGGAATTCTGGGAGTTGAAGTCCACTCATCTTGACACATTACACCTTGAAAACCCTTTTAATCCTTAAAAAAACAAACACTTTTTTACAAAATCCACATTTTGCAGTTTAACTGGTGTTTCCCCCTCCCCCCCAAAAAGGCACAATGGCTCCTCCGTGTGGCCAGCCAGTAAATAACAGCTCACAAACACTTCCCGATTTATAATGATTTTGGAGAACAATTCAGATCCTGCTCAATTTTTTTTCTCTATTACCTAACAAGGAGGTTGTGGGAACAAAAGGAGGTGTGTGTCAGGATTCAAACTCTGTGTTCTGACCTAGGCCTCTCAAGAGCATGAAACAAACTCCTTGTTGTCCCGAAAAAAAACCCTTCTATTAATTGACTGTGAATTCTGCTCATTCACATCCAGCAAAGTCTTTCAAGGGAGGATTTATGGTCACAGACCTCATCTGGCTTGGAGAGCTGCCAGGCCGATCTCTGCAAAACTTGGCCAGGGGTTTCGGAGAGTCACGAGCCAATGAAGCGAAATAATGGTCTCCTGCAAACTCCACTCCCCTTTCGCTCCTCTTTTATTTCCTCTGGGAGGGGCCATTCATCGTCCACCTGTGGCCTTCCTCCCAAGTCGATCCCTGTTCTTTAGCTGTTCCCTTCGTCTGGCAGCTCTGCGCATGCGCACACTGGGAACAGGCTCCAGCTGTTCTTCTGCCCCACTGATGTCCGACTCCGAAGGCAGCTGATAACTGTCAGACGGCCCTGGCCCCCTCTCTGCCTCCGACACAGAGCCCTCATCAGAGCCTTCCCCAGACTCCAGGACTGGCCCAGGTTCCTCCCCAACCTCCTCACTGCCCGAATCTGCTGCCAGCTTCCCAGGCCGCTGATGGGCCTGAGTCCCAGTAGGACCCACCTTAAAATTGGCTTCCATCTCACTGAAGACCGAGATTTTCCCCCGCAGTGCTGTGCACACCAGGCTGTGGAGTTAAGTATAAAAAAGGAAGAAGTAGGAAGAATGCGGGAAATTTTTAGAGAAAGCCCCCCCCTCAAGTGCCTATTCCAAGCTTCTAGTGCAACCCCCTGCTCAAGCAGGAGACCCTATACCATTCCAGACAAATGGCTGTCCAATCTCTTCTTAAAAACCTCCAGTGATGGAGCACCCGCAACTTCTGGTGGCGAGCCGTTCCACTGGCTCATGATTTTAAAAAGATTTTAAAGTGTGACACGCTTCCTCCCGAAACGTGTAACCCTCTGAGATGGCAATTCTCCCCCGAAGTGAAACAAAATAGGGAATTCTCAAGTTACGACTGTTAACGGAGGCTGTCCACTTCGGATGGAAGTCGAAACAGTCGCAAAACGGGGCTGGCCGTAGGTACAGCCGGCCCCGATTTTACAATGTGTTTGTGACAGTCTTTTGAGTGAAGCCACTGTTCCCTGCAGCGTGGTTTTGCCAAAAATTTGGAAATGGATTCTGATTTTTGGCAAAAACGGTGATAAAACACAGTGGCGCAAATACCGGAGGAAGCAAATGTCTATAAAAACAGACTTTGTTGCTCAGGATTTAAAGGGTAAGTGTGTGAAATGTCAAGATCCCAAGTTGTAAGTCCCTTGGTCATAACTCCAAAACGGGTGTCAGGCCTGCAGCCATCTTTTCTTTTGGATCTTTGGCCTGCCACACCATTATTCTACTAGGCATTTTCTGCTGTGGGAAAATGGGAGGTGGGGATTGTATGGAGTTAGATGCGATGTAGCCATAACAACATTCCTTCCAGAAATCCAAGGTCATCCTTTGTTCTTTGCACTTCTGCACCTGACCGGAAGTGGATGGGTGGAAGCTGCCAGCGTGGCAGTGGGAGATTGGACCATGGGATGGACTTGTGGGTGGGGGTGGGGGGCAAGATCTAGAACTTTCAACTGGGTGGGGAAAACCGGGAAGCTTTTTCCAGCTGTGCCAACATGGCTCTCTTGATAAATTGGAACTTTGAGGAATCCTTTCCCTTGGACTCTGATTTACTTTTCGATGCTATTTGGAACCCTGACGACGGGTTGCTAAAAGGACCAGTTGTTAAGTTGAGGAGTTCAACCCGGCGTTCTGCTCTCTCTCTCTCTCTCTCAAACTTAGGGACAAGGAGCTAGTCCTCAGCGTTCTCCGAGGAATGAGACTGCCCTGAAGTTTGCTGTACCTCACCCAAAGGAGTTTTGTTGACTTCCTCTATGGTTGTGATTAACCACTCAAAAAAGTCTTGGGACAGAGTGAAAAAATTGTAAAATTAATATTTAATTCATAGCTGCCTCCAGCCGGCTCCTTATTCATCTGCTTTTTTACAGGACAAGCGCAAAACTCTAATATGTCTTGTGCCTAACCAAAGCTTGGATTCTGGCAAGCCCCCTCCCCTCCCAGGACCCCTGTCGGTATACCTCTTGTGCAGGTCTAGTAGATCTTTGTCGGCAATCAGAACTTTTAACTCCTTCAGGCCCTGTAAAAATTCTTTATCCAAATCGACGTCCATGTCATCTACGTTGGTATCTGCCGGGACAAATGAAGTGAGTCATTTTGTTGCACACCTGAGCTTCGAAGTTTTTGTTGTTGTTGTTTTACTTTTTAAGCATTTTTTTTTATTACAGATTCTCTGGAAACACAGGGGTGGGGGCCCATTTTGCTCCCCAGGCCAAAAATGGGTGGGGGGGGTGTAGAGAAAGAAAGAAAGAAAGAAAGAAAGAAAGAAAGAAAGAAAGAAAGAAAGAAAGAAAGAAAGAAAGAAAGAAAGAAAGAAAGAAAGAAAGAAAGAAAGGATGGAATGAGGGAGGGAGGGAGGGAAGGAAGGAAGGAAGGAAGGAAGGAAGGAAGGAAGGAAGAAGGGAGAAAGGAAGAAAAAGAAAGAAAGGGAGGGAGGGAAAAAGGAGAGGAAGGAAGGACAACAAACCTGGCACTAGACTCAGCTTCAGAGGATAATCCAGGGCTGGAAGGGACCTGGAGGTCATCTAGTCCAACCCCCTGCTCCAGAAGGACAGTTAAAGTGACTGTCTTTTGATCCCCCAGTCACATGGCTACATAGCCACGCCCAACCAGTCACATGACCACCGCCACCAAGCCACGCCCACAGAACTGGTAGTTTAAAAAAATTAGATTTCACCATTGGGTCAGCGCTGCTGTTAAGCCTACAACAAACCATCCCTGCGGGTGCAACAGTCCCTGAATTCCCGCTGGAGAAGGGCCTGGTCTCCTCCGGGGGGCCTGCCCCACCCCATATCCTGAAGGATCTGCCCTCTTACCCATCGCCCCCAAAGTCCAATTCTCGATCATCTGTTCAGCACAGTAGGCGAAATCCTCGAAGCTCAAATACTGCAGTTTCTTCTTCCCGGTTTCAAAGCGGCTGTTGGCGAAGAATACAATGGCGGCGTAGTCCCTAAAGGGGTGGGGGAGAAGATTTGGGGGTTTAAGCCAGGACAGCTTAACCACTAGGACAGCTGGTCAGCAAAGGAAGGGCCTCTACATCAGCATGTCTCAACCTTCGCAATGTTAAGATACGTGGGACTGAGATTCCCAGAATTCCCCAGCCAGCAAGGCTAGCGCTGGGATTCTGGGAGTTGGAAGTCCGTGTATCTTAAGAGTTGCTAAGGTTGAGAAACATTATGCTGACACATTTTAAGAAAGGTGGGCCTCAACTCACGTGCTGGCTGGGGAATTCTGGGAGTTTGTCTGCATATCTTAAGGTTGAGGGATACTGCTGTACGTGTGTGTGTGAGAGGGGGGGAGAGTGAGCAGGAGGGGGAGAGACAGAGAGAGAGAGATGGAGTGGAGAGAAGATGGAGAGAAGACAGGGAGGGGGGGAAAGAGAGACAGAGAGAGAGAGACAGAGAAAGATACACACACACAGAGAGAGACATAGACAGAGAAAGACAGAGAGACAGAGAGACAGAGAGAGAGAGAGAAACTGAGACAGAGAAAGAGAGAGAGAGACAGAGAAACAGAGAGAGACAGACAGAGAAACAGAGACAGAGACAGAGAGAAACAGAGAGACAGAGACACAGAGAGTGAGACAGAGACACAGAAAGACACAGAGAGAGAGAGAGAGAGACAGAGACAGAGAAAGAGAGAGACACAGAGAGAAACAGAGAGAAACAGAGAGAGAGAGAGAGAGAGACAGAGAGAAACAGAGAGAGACAGAGACACACAGAGAGAGACAGAGACACACAGAGAGAGACAGAGAAACAGAGAGAGACACAGAGAGAGACACAGAGAGAAACAGAGAGACAGAGACACACAGAGAGAGACAGAGACACACAGAGAGAGACAGAGACACACAGAGAGACAGAGAGAGAGACAGAGAAACAGAGAGAGACACAGAGAGAGACACAGAGAGAAACAGAGAGAGACAGAGACAGACAGAGAGTGAGACAGAGAAACAGAGAGAAAGAGACACACACAGAGACACAGAGAGACAGAGAAAGAGAGACACAGAGAGAAACAGAGAGAGACAGAGACAGAGAGAGACAGAGACACACACAGAGAGTGAGACAGAGAGACAGAGAGAAAGAGACACACAGAGAGACAGAGAGAGGGAGAGAAAGAAGGAGAGAGAGAGAGAGATAGAGGTATCTTGAATTGCACAAAATTCTGCAGGTAAACTTGAGGGAGGGAAGGAGGGAGAACGTGCAAGAAACAGAGAATTCTCTGGTGGACTGGTTGCCCAGAATCTGGGACTCATAGAATCATAGGGCTGGAAGGGACCTTGGAGATCTTCTAGTCCAACCCCACTCCACCCCAGCCAAAGTTAAGAATCCTAATAACTCTACCTTGAGCACATTACATCCCCCATGCTTATTTCCGTACCTGGCTAACCGATCGGAAAGCAAGAAATGCTGTTGAATATTTTCTACCAGCGACCCGCGTAATTCTTCCACGGCTTTGAAAACCCGCTTGAAATTGTCAAACTGAAACGGAAGGGGAAAAAACCAACACTTGACGCAATCGTGGGAGGCAAACCATACTTGTCTGGGGTTGCAAAATAATAATAATAATTATCATCATCATCAGGGGTGTGGTTGCACCTTGTCCGACTAACCAATTTAATTTTATTTCCATCCCATCTTTAGTACAAACGAACTGTATTTACAAGATTCTGGATCATCAAGCACCTGGAAAATATATTTGCTTTTCACGCCAGTCTGTCAAAGAGTTACTGAAAGCTAGTTTTTTTTTTTCAACTCACCTGTCGGCGGCAACTTTTAAGGGTCACCCCAGTTTTGGCACTGATATCATCCAGATCTTTCTTGGTTCCTTTTGATAGCTTTTTCCCCAGCACCTCACGGACGAAAGCAGCATTGAAGGCATAATACCTGGGAAGGAATAAAACATTACTACCATTTATTTAATTACTTCCTTCTAAATTAACAAAGAAATAGAATCCTAGGGCTTGAAGGAACCTGGGAGGTCTCCTAGTCTAAAACTTTCCACCATCTTGGTCAAATGGCTGTCCAATCTCTCTCTCTCTCTTTTAATAGTTTTTATTAAATGTTTTAAAAAGAACAGGAAAAACAATACAAAGACAAAACAAATAAAATCACAACCAATATAATATACTTCTAAAGCTTCTCGTATCGGCATGTATGTTCTGCTTTTGTAGTTTACTACTCAATTTTTACCTTCTTGTACTTTTTAACAATTCTAATAGTACTGAATATAGCTATATTATAGTCTGAAAGTACGGAGCATAGGATCAAATTTTACATCTATACGTATATACATTTTTCTTCATACTGTATAATCCATAGTTTTCAAAACTTTTATTTCTTGTTTTGGCTTCTATTCTCTAGCCGTTTGTACAGTCCATTCCAAATTTTATAATAGTCCAACTCTTTTCTTCATTCCATGGTCATCCTGTTCATTTCAGCACATTTGAGTATCTTCCTAATTACCATATCGTGTGTGGCAGTGGTGGGTTTCAAAAATTGTTCGAACCTACTCTGTGGGTGTGGCCTCCTTTGTGGGAGTGGCTTGCCACCCCATGTGACTGGATGGGAGTGGCTTGCCGCCCATGTGACCCGATATGAAGATGCCGACGACACTTGTCAGAATCACCTAAAATTACCTGACACGCAGCACTGGCATAAATAAGGATATGATGTAAACTTGTTTTTTAAAAGGCATCTTTGGTTTGCGTTAAAACAACTTCCACACACGCAATGTTCTGATTGCACCACAAACGCAGTAGTCATCCTTACCTTTCACAGAGGCACTGAGTTTTATAAATATGGGCATGATAGTGTAGAATAATCATATCCAAGGACCAGTGGTGGGTTTAAAAAAATTTAGGAACCTCTTCTGTGGGTGTGACCTGCTTTCCGGGTCCACTGGTGGAACCTCTTCTAACCGGATCGGTAGATTTGACGAACTGGTTCTGCCGAATAGGTGCGAATTGGTAGGAACCCACCTCTGGTGTGTGGGGAGGAGGTAGTGTTTTGTTTCCAATCTTGCACAAAGGCAATTCTAGCAGCGGTTAGTGATATATTGTTATATATATAATGCAGTGGTGGGATTCAAATAGTTTAACAACCGGTTCTCTGTCCTAATAACCAGGTGGGTAGGCGGGGCTTAGTGGTCATGTGACCGTGTGGGCATGGCCAACTCAATATTACTCAGGTCGATGGGCACTTCGCCTTAGCTGTTTACAATGTAATAAGGGTTAACCGGAGAGGCAGTTTCTATAAGCAGGGCAATGAAGATTAGGCTAGAAACAACACCAGAATGTTTCCTTCCTGCCTTCCTTACAGGATTAGCCCTGTAAAGCGGGAAAAAACCAAAAGAAGATTTCTTCCAACAACCGGTTCTCTGAACCTCTTAGAAAGTTAAGAACCGGTTCTCCCGAATAGGTGCGGACTGGCTGAATCCCACCACTGATATAATGTTATATATATATTGATATTTCTTATCCATCTCTGGGTATAATATACCTAGTAAACATCATTTCAATGATATCCTTTGTTCTATAATTCCTTCCAGCCAATCCTTAATTTTAAACCAATATTTCCTGGCATGGGGGGGACATGTCCACCACATATGATAAAATGTTCCAGATTCACGTCCAATCTCTTTTTAAAAACCTACAGTGATGAAGCACCTACAACTTTTGAAGGCAAGCTGTCCCACTGGTTAACTGTTCTTATTTTCAAGAATTTTCTCCTTAGTTCTAGATTGCTTCTCGCCTTGATTAGTTGCCATCTGTTGCTTTTGGTGCTTTGGAGAATAGCTTGAGCCCCCCTGTAAGATCGCACCGGTTGGGCCTCCTCCAGGTGCCGTCAACCGGACAATGCCGGCTGGTGGTCCCCCGGGGGAGGGCCTTCTCTGTAGCTGCGCCGTCCCTGTGGAACGATCTACCCGTAGAGATCTGGACCTTTACCACTCTCCCGGCCTTCCATAAAGCCACCAAGACCTGGCTGTTCCAGCAGGCCTGGGGCTGTTGATTAATATCCAGCCCCACTTAGACAGAATGGATGATGTGTTAATTTTAATAATTGTATCTCTTATCTTAAATTTTTAAATGCTTTTTTATCTTGCCTGTGAGCCGCCCAGAGTCCCAATGGGAGTGGGCGGCATACAAATTTTATTAAACTGAAACTGAAACTGTTCTTTGGGCAGCCCCTCAAATATTGGAAGACAGCGATCATATCCCCCATGGTCCTTCTTTTCATTAGACTAGACATACCCAGTTCCTGCAACCGTTCTTCTTATGATAGAACCTTCGGATCCCTTAGCCTTCTCAAATAAACAAATCCTGATTTTACTTTTCAAACCTGAGTTATATTATTCTGTAGTAAAGCAACTATATTTACATAGGGTTTTTTTTGCCCCAGGTTATTGCAGCAAGACTTAATCTCCAAGTTTTATTCTTACAACTGTCCTGTGAGGTAGACTATCTATAGGGTGTATATGTAAAAGAGCCGTGGTGACGCAGTGGTCCACAGCCAGGAGTTCGATCCTGACCAGCTCCAGGTTGACTCAGCCTTCCGTCCTTCTGAGGTCATTAAAATGAGGACCCAGATTGTTGGGGGCAAGAGGCTGACTCTGTAAACTGCTTAGACAGGGCTGGAAAGCACTGTGAAGCGGTATATAAGACTTATTGCTATTCCCCTTCCTTCCTTTCTCCCTCATCTCCCCTCCCTCCCAGTGGTTAGAATGCAATATTGTAGGCTAACTCTGCCCACTGCCAGGCGTTCAATTCTGACCAGCTCAAGGTTGAGACTCAGCCTTCCGTCCTCTGAGGTTGGTAAAATGAGGTCCCAGGGGCCATTTTATCCACTACCGATGACCTAGCGTTGCCTGGGTATTTATAGGGGGAAAATGTCCATAATTTCTCATGTTGGATTTTCCCCCTTACCAGAGGGAGCCCCCTTGTGGAGTACTGTGAAGCTGGCAAGTCCAGTGCGCTGTACAGTAGAAGCCATTTTACGTCAGTATGGTAGAAGCTGTTTTGAGGCACAACAGGCTGTCTCTTAACAGAACACACACACACACACGAGGAGTGTTAGGGAGGATCTTACCCCCACAGTATTTGTTTCCAGAGAGTAAGTTATCTGTGTACCAAGTTTGGTTGAAATTGCTCCAGGCGTTCCAGAGTTATGCTGGTACACACATACACAGACACACATACACATTTTTATAGATATAGATTCGCCAGCTCACCTTTCGATTAGCATTGTCTGCCGGCAAGGCGGGATCTGGAAAAGCAGCTGGTTCAGCAGCTTGGGGGGAGAATGGAGGAGCCGTTCGAGCATGTAAAAGGTGCGGTAGTGATCCATGGTGTCGCTCTGGAGGACGTCAACCGTGGCGCCCGTCTGCTCCAAGATGCCAGAACGCAGCCTAAGGGAGACGGCATCGTCGACTGGGGAAAACCAAGAGGGGAAGGTTTGTCTCAAGAAATGAGATTTCACATGGTGGGAAGATTCCTGGAGCGTAAACATCTGTGCCTGGCTTTAAGACTCATGTCACCAATCGCAGCCAAGAAAAAGCATGCACAGAGCCACAGTGAAGCACGTTAATTTCGCGAAACTTTCTTCCTGGAAACATTGCACTGCTAATTAGAGCTTTTAAAACTTATGCTAGACCGATGTTAGAGTACTGTTCAACTGTTTGGAATCCCCGCCACATATCTGACATTTATTTGTATTTGTATTTTGTATTTTATTAATATTTCAAACAATCGGGCAGGTTCAGAAGTATTTCATGAGAAAAATCTTGCACTCTTCTGGGCACAATAGAATTTCTTATGTTACTAGGCTCAAAATTCTCCGTTTGGATAATTTAAGAGCTTGCGGTCAGACCCACCGTATTTTTCGGAGTATAAGACGCACCTTTTCCTCCCATAAAAAGAGGGTGAAAATCTGGGCGCGTCTTATACACGGAATACCGCATTTTTGGCCTCCTGAAACCCCGCCCCCTTCACAAAAGTGGCCGTGGAGGGTTTGGGAAGCCTGCAAAGTGCTCCTGAGGGCTGGGGTGGGCAAAAAGAGTGAAAAACGAGCCGTTTTTTGCTCGTTCCTCCCCCCCCCAGCCCCCAGTAGCATTTTGCAGGCATCTCAAAGTCTCTGCATGCCCCATTTTTCACAAAAAAATGAGGCGTGCAAGAGGGTTTGGGAGGTCTGCAGAGTGCAAAACCTTTTTCTTTTAAAATTTACCTCTTCAAAATCTTGGTGCATCTTATACTCCGGTGCATCTTATACGCCAAAAAATATGGTATGTATTGCATGCAAAATTATATGTAGTAATGTTTTACCTGTAAATGACTTTTTCTGTTTTAATTGCAATAATACGTGTGCAAATAACTGCTTTAAACGCAGCGTAAATCACTTTAAACTTGACTGTAAGAAATACGATTTCTGTAATAGAGTTGTCAAAGTCCGGAATGCTGTACCTGATTCAGTTGTCTCAGCTACAAATTTTCACAGTTTCAATCACAAATGGACTTTCGTGGGCCTTACTTCATACTTAAGAGATCAGTAGAAGGTATGTGTGTGTGCATATGTGCACTAATGTGCCTATGATCCCTGTCATTGTATTTTTATTCTCTTACTCTTGCTATCATTTTTGTTTGACAAATGCCAATAAATAAATAAACATGTAAGAATTCAGTTCATGTTCTCCTAGGTTGCTAGTAAAGATCATCTACTTCAGAGTTTCTCAAATGTGGGGTGGACTTCAAACACACCCACCCACCCAGAAGTCCCTACCCAGCATGCTCACCAGAGCCGAGGTGGCGCAGTGGTTAAATGCAGCACTGCAGGCTACTTCAGCTGACTGCAGTTCGGCTGTTCAAATCTCACCGGCTCAGGGTTGACTCAGCCTTCCATCCTTCCGAGGTGGGTAAAATGAGGACCCGGATTGTTGTTGGGGGCAATATGCTGACTCTGTAAACCGCTTAGAGAGGGCTGAAAGCCCTATGAAGCGGTATATAAGTCCAACTGCTATTGCTATTGCTGCTATTTAAGATAGGAAGACTGGATGGGGAATTCTGAGAGATAAACTCCGCCCATCTTAAAGCATGATGGTTGGGGGATTCTGGGAGTTGAAGTCAACACGTCTTCAAATTGCCAAGGTTGGGGACCCCTGTCTTAGATCAGGATTACTCAACCCCTGCAGCTTTAAAATGGGTGGACTTCAACTCCCAGAATCCCCCAGCCAGCATGCTTTAAGATAGATGGACTTCAACTCCCCAAAAATCCACAGCTAAGGTATTTTAAGATGGGTGGATTTAAACTCCCAGAGCTCCCCCAACCAACTGAAGAATTCTGGGAGCTAAAGTCCTTCTTATCTTCAAGTTGCCAAGGCTGAGAAACATCGTTGCATATTGTCTTTTTCACGAGAAACAGACATGAAGGACCGAGACTTACCAGAATATCCATCTAGCCACAGTTGATAGACTTCTTCGTCGATCAAGGTGGTGTTCCCCACAAAAATGTCCAGATTGCTGGTCATGATTAATGGAGTCCCACTCTTCAGGCACAGAATCTCTTGCTGGCATCAAGGTGCACCTCACAGCCTGCAAGGTAAGCAGAGAAATTAAGTTTCTAGTCCACAAGCTCTTTTTTCCCCACTTCAGAGACCTTCCCAGCCACAGCACCCAAGAATTCTTCCCACATTTGGAGTTTTCTCAGCCTGGTTGTTAAGTTCTTGTGTTTTATGGAATTCAACGGGCCAAATGCCCCAAAAAATATTGAACTGAAGGAAGGAATTTTTTTCAAATAAAACCACTCTAGGTCTCCACAGAAAGGAAGAGGATGGTTTGAACACGCGCCCGAAAGCAAGCATAAGTGGTGTCGAAATGTATTAAATTTATTATTAGTATTATTTCTTTTATTCATTAAAAATGAAACTCAGTCAAGTGAACATTTAAAGATGCGTCACAAATACTGGTGCTAATGGTTGATAGAGGTTGCTACCAGCGTCCTAGGTATCAACCAAGTACCTATCTTCTTAAAATATATGATATTCCTAGTAGCGCAATTTTTTGCAGTGCCGCTGGTGTTATTCCAGGATGCTGCAAATTATTATTATTATTTATATAAAATAAATATTATATAATTATTATATTATTATATTATTATAATATATATATATATTATTCATGAAGCACAAAATTATGCCAACTGACTGATGCTAATGGTTGATATGGGTTGCTGCCAGCGTCCTAGGTATCAACCAAGTACCTTCTTAAAATATACTATTAATAATAATAATTATTATTATTATACGACGTCCTAAGCCCCTGGGTGGGGCCCGACTAGTAATCAATGCCAAATCCGGCGAAACAACTGGCCGCTGTGATACAATTCTGTTGTTGCAAATAATAATAATATTTATATTTAATATATTAATATTAATTTAAAATTGTGCATTTTCACAGCCGAGAATGAGAGTCATCAAAATCCTGCTAGATTTTTACACACTTGGGGGGAATGGACCCTTTTAAAAAAACACCTTTTTCCAAAGAAAGGGATGGGGATTCAATCATATATGAAAGAATACCCTCTAGGAAAGGTGCAGATCTTAGTTTTTAAATGCTATTTTATAGGAGGAGTTAAAAATCTGATTAATATTTATAATTTTATCATATTTATAATTCCCCCCCTCTTTTTCTTGAACGCCCTTCTTGAGCTTTTATTATTATTCCCCTCCTCGCTTTACAGACTTTGTCCAGCCATTTTGCTCCAGGGACGGGGCGAGGCACTCTGTGCATGCTCAGAGGCACCCAAGCCTTGGAAGACAGGAACCCTCCCCTCATGCTGGATAGAGCCTCCCCGTCTCTTCCCGGCTCGTTCAGCGGCCCATCTCCGCAGAAAAAGCCCGGCCCCCCAAGCCCCAAACGGCCTCCCTCGATATCCATCCATTTCTCCCCTTTCCAGCTGCAAAAAAATCCCACCAGCGGCCATTTTCACGTGACCCGCTCCAGGCAGAATCTCTTCCGGGTTGCCGCCTGCCTGGATGGGATTTGCGCATGCGCTACCTTTTCTTTTTTTTTTTTCTCCCCCCGCCGTGTTCTCTGTTTCCATCTTTACCACTGGCATGGGCGGCGGGTTGACGAAAGCCTGTCAGGCGGCCCTTGCCAGGGGTAAAGATGAAAGCCGAGACTACGGCGGGGAAAAGGCAGCGCATGCGCAAACCCCGTCCCTATGTATAGTTCATATATGGGTCATGTTAATACGCCTATGATGGGGCTTATGGGAGTTGTGATCCGATGCATTTCAGAGGAGGCTTCCCTAGGGTGATTAAGTCTTTTGGAAGGAGTAGTATAAAATAAAATTTAAAAAGTATACACACACATTTTGAGCCCTAAAATGGGACTGGAAAATAACAAGAATAGAATAGAATAGAATAGAGCAGAACAGAACTAAGGACTAATAACATGATTAATGAGTTTTGTGCACTTTTAAAAAATTGATTCCTCTGGGCTTTGGGCCTGGAAACAGTGCTGAAGCTGAGGACTAGAAGCATGATTAATTCATTGTTTTGTGGATATTAAAAGGCAGATCCCTTTGGGCTTTGGGACTCCACTTTGGGCCTGGAAATAGTGCGGAAGCTGAGGACTAGAAGGAAGATTAATTCATTGTTTTGTGGATATTAAAAGGCAGGTCCCTTTGGGCTTTGGGACTGCGCTTTGGGCCTGGAAATAGTGCGGAAGCTGAGGACTAGAAGGATGATTAATTCATTGTTTTGTGGATATTAAAAGGCAGGTCCCTTTGGGCTTTGGGACTGCACTTTGGGCCTGGAAATAGTGCGGAAGCTGAGGACTAGAAGCATGATTAATTCATTGTTTTGTGGATATGAAAAGGCAGGTCCCTTTGGGCTTTGGGACTGCACTTTGGGCCTGGAAATAGTGTGGAAGCTGAGGACTAGAAGGATGATTAATTCATTGTTTTGTGGATATTAAAAGGCAGATCCCTTTGGGCTTTGGCACTGCGCTTTGGGACTGGAAATAGTGCAGAAGCTGAGGACTAGAAGGATGATTAATTCATTGTGCATATAAAAGAGTGGGTCCATTTGGGCTTTGGGGCTAGAAACTGAGGACTAGAAGCATGATTAATTCACTGTTTTGAGCATTGAAGAATATCAATCCCTTTGTGCTTTTAAATAAAATCTCATTTATTCATCAGTTATTCTGCCACCTCTCAGCATGGGGCACATCCAGAGTTTTGGCTCCTCACATTATAACCAAGTATTGCATTTGTGTTTTTGTAAATCCACAAAATAAGCACCTTTCTTTCCAAATAGGGATTTCTTTAACTACCACACCACTCATCCCCAGCGGCCGGCATAAAAGAATGGGAGATGCCACTCAACATGCTGGGTGGACCCGGATGGAGAAAGGCTGAAACAGAAGGGTTAACTTTCAAAGCAGGAGTGTTATAACTGAACTCTATTATCATCCAGGTAAGGAGTGCAACGACCATCATCCTCAGCCAATGTACACCGTGTACAATGACAGTGCCACCATCATCAATAGGAGGCAGTTGCCAAGTCTCTCCATTTTGATTGGGGGGAGGGGGGCTTGGCATTCTTGCAATGGTCTTAAGTGTGAACAATGGCCATCACTTTTTTTTCAGTGCTGTTATAACTCCGGTCATTAAGTGAATTGCCATAAGTCGACGGCTATCTGTATTTATGCGGTGCCTGGTTGTGTGTGGCTTTTAGTTGTCAATTGAGGGGGTTGATGGAGTGGGAAGGGGCATGTTAAATAAACACAGACCAAGCCTTCCACTGGTAGAACCATCTGGTGCCTTCTCTCTTCCGCAGCAAAATTGGAGTCTCCCTGCTTTGAGCCCCCCAGGGTCTCTGCCTGCAGACTCCATCCATCCAGGAATTCCTTTCTGTTTTCCTTTTAATACCAGAACTGTCAAAAAAAACCCAAAACCCCAAGCAGCCAGGAAGACACCGAGTTCTACTTGGCAAGGCACAGTCATGTCAAAAATAAAAATATTTGGATTTCTCTCTCTCTCTCTCTCAATCTTTTAAGGTTCCTGGCCTGGCTCGCATCCTTTTGAATCTTGCCAACTCTGGAGGAAAAACAATTGAAAGGCGTCTTGGCTTAAACATCTTGCTGATCTGTCTTTTTCCCTGACAAGGGGTGGGGTGGGGTGGGAATTGGGAAATTTGAAAAGAGGGTTGAAGGCGTGCTAAGAATCAGTGCCACATTTTGGAGGATCATGGACAAAACCTCAAGGGAGCCAGCCCAGGGCAGAGTTCAGGTTTCAGCGTGTGGCAGAAAACTCCAACTCACAACCACAATGGACGTTTCCGACGTTTCTGTTGTTAAACAAGACCTTTGAGAAGTGAGTTTTGTTGTCCCACTTTATGACCTTGACTCAACCTTTCATTCTTTCAAGGTCAATAAAATGAGGACCCGGATTGTTGGGGACAAGAGGCTGATTCTGTAAACCGCTTAGAGAGCGCTGTAAAAGCACTATGAAGTGGTATATAAGTCTAAGCTACTTCTATGGCCCTTCCTTCCTTCCTTCCTTCCTTCCTCCCTCCCTCCCTCCCTCCTTCCCTCGCAGTGGTTAAAATGCATTTTTGAAAACTAATTCTGCCCACTGCCAGCGGTTCGATCCTGACAGGCTCAAGATTGACTCAGCCTTCCATCCTTCTGAGGTCATTAAAATGAGGACCCAGATTGTTGGGGGACAAGAGGCTGACTTTGCAAACTGCTTAGAGAGGGCTGAAAAGCACTGTGAAGCTTTTAAGTCTAAATGCTATTGCTATCTCCCTTCCTTCCTTCCTTCCTTCCTTCCTTCCTTCCTTCCTTCCTTCCTTCCTTCCTTCCTTTCCTTCCTTCCTTTCCTTCCTTCCTTCCTTCCTTCCTTCCTTCCTTCCTTCCCAGTGGTTTGAATGTAGCATTGCAGGCTAATTCTGCCACTGCCAGCAGTTTGATCCTGACCGGCTCAAGGTCAACTCAGCCTTTTGTCCTTCCGAGGTCAATAACCCAGACTGTAACCCACCCGAATGGTATGAATGTTGTGTTTTTTTAATGACGTACTGTCCTACGTGTTAAATGTTTGTTCCCCCCCCCCCTTTTCGAGTTGTAAGCCGCCCTGAGTCCCCCCAGGGAAAAGGGCGGCATATAAATAAACTTCTCAAATTCTCTCTCAAATCTCAATAAAATGAGGACCCAGATTGTTGGGGGGGCAAGAGGCTGACTCTGTAAACCGCTTAGAGAGGGCTGTAAAAGCACTATGAAGTGGTATATAAGTGCTATTGCCCTTCCTTCCTTCCTTCCTTCCTTCCTTCCTTCCTTCCTTCCTTCCTTCCTTTCCTTCCTTCCTTCCCAGTGGTTTGAACTCAGCCTTTTGTCCTTCCGAGATGGGTAAAATGAGGACCCAGATTGTTGGGGGGCAAGAGGCTGACTCTGTAAACTGTTTAGAGAGGGCTGTAAATCACTATGAAGTGGTATAAGTATATAAGTATATAAGCGGTATATATATTGCTATTGCTCCTCCAAACAGATCCATAGAAAATTGGGTTTAAGGGGAAATTTATTTCTGACCGACTGGCCCATCAATCTAAACCTGGTTTGTGATGGTCCCTGGCTTTTAAGAAGTCAAGATCTGGGATCGAATCCTGCAAAGCAAGACAAGGCTCACTTAACACAAAGGTTGATAGGCAGGAAGTGTGAGAGCCAGCCAAATGTGGCGCCAATGATTCGGAGCCCACGAAATGCAAAGGAAATTACTCCTCCTTGGAGCCAGACGAAGGCGGAGGGCCTTGATTCTCACAACCTCCTTCCTGAACAGAGTTCACACGACCCAAAGCTACAGGGGCCAAGCCACAAACAGCAGAAGGTGGCAACCTTCTCCAGCCTCTTTCGGAGACCAAGCCCAGAAGCCATGACCCCTCGATGTTTCACCACCCCACCCCGTTGTGCCCATCCAGAAGACCCCGGTGTCTTCAAGCAAACTCGCTTGCCCGCAACCACAGGCAGGCCACTGTTGCCAGTCCTTCCTTCCATCGCAAACGGAATCCTAACCCTCGGATTGTCCTTTTCGCACTCCCCATCCGGGCAACCGTTCTACAGCATCCCCCATGACACCCCCTCCCACTCCGTCCCCACCCCACGCCCCCTGCCCCAATCCCGCATCCTTGCGCAGAAACCACAGCAGTGGTGGACTGAATCCGCTTAGATTCAGAGCCGAGGTGGCGCAGTGGTTAAATGCAGCACTGCAGGCCACTTCAGCTGACTGTTATCTGCAGTTCAGCAGTTCAAATCTCTCCGGCTCAAGGTTGACTCAGCCTTCCATCCTTCCGAGGTGGGTAAAATGAGGACCCGGATTGTTGTTGGGGGCGATATGCTGACTCTGTAAACCGCTTAGAGAGGGCTGAAAGCCCTATGAAGCGGTATATAAGTCTAAACTGCTTGCCAGGCTGCGGAAGGCGCGCAGACCCCGGAGTGGGTGGGTGGGCACCGAAGAAACCCCTAATCCGGCGTGCAAACCCAAGGGAAAGGGTGCCAGCTAGCTCCGTTTCCAGCTTACCCACGCGTCCCCTGCCCCAACTCCGCATCCCTGCGCAGAAGCCACGGCGGGGGCGGAGGGAATCCGCTTGCCAAGCTGATGGGAGGAAGTCAAGGGGGTCCCAGACCCCGGAGTGGGTGGGTGGGTGGCGGGAGAACCCTTAACCCGGATTGCAACCGGGGGGGAGGTTGCAAGCCAGCTCCGTTTCCCTCCACCCGCCCACTCCCCAATTTTCCCAGCTGGCGATGCTTTTTCCTCCCGCCGTCCTTTGCATGCAAGGCAGCTCCGTTTTCCCCCACCTACCCACGCCCCTTGCCCCAACCCCGCATCCCTGCGTGGAAACCACGGGGGGGGGCGTTGGTGGTGGAATCCATTTGCCCGGCTCTTGCCAAGCTGCTGGAGGCTGGCAGGGGGGGGTCCCAGGGGGTCTCAGTCCCCAGAGTGTGCGGGAGAACCGTCAATCTGCATTGCAACCGGGGAAAGAGCGCAAGGCAGCTCCGTTTCCCACCCACCCACGCACCCACTCCCCAATTTTCTCCAGCTTGGAGAAGCCGGCGATGCTTTCCCCGCATCCCGCCCGCCCCTCTTTCCATGCACGCCCCCCCCCACCTTGCCAAGCTGCAGAAGGTTGCTCGGGGGTCCCAGACCCCGGAGTGGGTGGGTGGGTGGGTGCAGGAGAAACTTTAATCAGGATTGCAACTGGGGAAAGGGCACAAGGTCCCTTCCAACTCTGTTATTCTATTCTATTCATATCCTAACCTATCCTATCCTATTTCTCCTATTTCTATTCTATTCTCCTATTCTATTCTATTTCTATTCTATTCTATCCTATTTCTCCTATTTCTATTCTATTTCTATTCTTCTAGACTATTCTATTTCTATTCTATCCTATCCTATTTCTCCTATTTCTATTCTATTCTCCTATTCTATTCTATTCTGAAATCTATTCTATTCTCCTATTCTATTCTATCCTATTTCTCCTATTTCTATTCTATTCTATTCTCCTATTCTATTCTATTCCTATTCTTCTAGTCTATTCTATTTCTATTCTATCCTAACCTATTTCTCCTATTTCTATTCTCTTCTACTCTGAAATCTATTCTCTTCTATTCTCCTATTCTCTTATTCCTATTCTATCCTAACCTATTTCTATTCTATTCTACTCGAAAATCTATTCTATTCTCCTATTCTATTCTATTTCTATTCTATCCTATCCTATTTCTCCTATTTCTATTCTATTTCTATTCTTCTAGTCTATTCTATTTCTACTCTATCCTATCCTATTTCTCCTATTTCTATTCTATTCTCCTATTCTATTCTATTCTGAAATCTATTCTATTCTCCTATTCTATTCTATCCTATTTCTCCTATTTCTATTCTATTCTATTCTCCTATTCTATTCTATTTCTATTCTTCTAGTCTATTCTATTTCTATTCTATCCTAACCTATTTCTCCTATTTCTATTCTCTTCTACTCTGAAATCTATTCTCTTCTATTCTCCTATTCTCTTATTCCTATTCTATCCTAACCTATTTCTATTCTATTCTACTCTAAAATCTATTCTATTCTCCTATTCTCCTATTCTATTTCTATTCTATCCTATCCTATTTCTCCTATTTCTATTCTATTTCTATTCTTCTAGTCTATTCTATTTCTACTCTATCCTATCCTATTTCTCCTATTTCTATTCTATTCTCCTATTCTATTCTATTCTGAAATCTATTCTATTCTCCTATTCTATTCTATTATTCTATTCTATTAAGAGCCAAGGTGGCGCAGTGGTTAAATGCAGCACTGCAGGCTACTGCTAGATCAGCAGGTCAGCGGTTCAAATCTCACAGGCTCAGGGTTGACTCAGCCTTCCATCCTTCCGAGGTGGGTAAAATGAGGACCCAGATTGTTGGGGGCAATATGCTGACTCTCTGTAAACCGCTTAGAGAGGCCTGAAAGGCCTATGAAGCGGTATATAAGTCTACTGCTATTGCTATTTCTATCCTATCCTATTTCTCCTATTTCTATTCTATTGTTTTCCTTATTCTATTCTATTCCCCTTATTCTGTTCTGTTCTATGCTAAGCTGTGCCATTCCGTTCCCTCCCACCCACCCACTCCCCAATTTCCCCCAGCTTGGAGAAGCCCAGCGATGCTACCCCACCCCGTCACCCCCGCCGCCGTCGTCCTCCCCCTCCACTCCCCCACCCACCCACCCACAGGGCATCCTCCCCCCCCCCAAATCCCCCAATCCCCTCCTCCTTCCTCCCTCTTTCCCCCTCCTCCGCCGCGCAGGCGCCCTTCTCCCTCCGCTGCACCTGCCTCTGGCCGGCGGAGGCGCAGCGCCCGGTGCCGGCGGAGGAAGAGGAGGCTGGCGAGAGATCCCGACGCTCCTCCGCCCGCGCCGCCTTTGCAAAGATGCCGCTGCCCGGCCGGGCTGAGCGCTCGGCTTCCCCTCCGCTTTGCACCGGCCGGGGCTGAAGCCCAGCGATGCTCCCGGCTGCCCCGCCGCCTCCTCCGCCCTCCGACGCCGCTGCCCCGGAGGAGGAGGCGGAGGACCTAACCGGCTGCAGCAAGGAAGAGCTGGTGCGGCGGCTGCGGCGGGAGGAGGCGGAGAAGCTGGCGGCGCTGGTGCAGCGCGGCCGGCTGATCCAGGGCGTCAACCGGCAGCTGCAGGAGCACCTGCGCGAGATCCGCGAGCTCAAAGCCGTCAACGGGCGGCTGCAGGGCGAGAACCGGGAGCTGCGCGACCTCTGTTGCTTCCTGGACGAGGACCGGCTGAAAGCCAAGCGCCTGGCCCGCCACTGGCAGCTCTTCGGGCACCAGGCGGCGCAGGGGCTCCGCGACGAGGTGGCCGGTTGTCTCCGCAAGCTGGCAGGCCTGGAAGGGCTGCAGGAGCGGCTGGCGCAGGATAACCTGGAGCTGAAGGAGCTCTGCTTGGCCCTGGAGGACTGCGCCGCCTCGGCCGCCTCCTCTTCCTCCTCCTCTGCCAACGCCGCCCGGCCCGATGCCAGCCCCAGCCCCGGAGGAGGCTCGTCGGAGCTCAGCTTGCCTTGCGGACCCCGAGATCTGGGCGACGGCAGCTCCAGCACGGGCAGCGTGGGCAGCCCCGATCAGCCTCACCCCGCTTGCTCGCCCGACGAGTGAAGCCGGGGCTGCCCCGGACGGATGGCAGCCTGGAGGGAGCGTGGGAAGAAGCAGAGGGAGAAAGATGGAAGGCAGAAGATGGGGGTGGCCAGCCAGCCAACTCACCGACCCCAATTTCCCCGGATTTAATCCCCATCCCAAGGCGGCATTGCTGCCAACGCAGCCAGCTTCAGGATCACACAGGACTCCTGGACGGGGATGATTTTTTGAATGTAGAAGGCATAGCATAAGCGAGGCCGTTTGGGGGAGGCTGGCACCCGCAGGCTGGTTAACCTCTACGGTTTCTGATCTTCCCCCACCCCCAAAAAAGGGGATCATTCAAATGATCTGGGGATCATTCGAACCCGCGCTTGGATGGGGTGAAGGCGGCTGGGCAGAAAAAGCAGAGAAGGAAATCAGTCCTCCTTCACTCATCTACAGGTGGATAAATCCCCTTTGAATAAGAAAAGTAGCAAGGTTTGGGGTCTCGCAGGAGTCTTTGGAAAAGCACCCCTTGGCTTAAACGTGGCCTGCTAGTGGCCTTTTGCCCCCCCAACTCCTCATCCGAATGGAAACACAAGCGGTTTGGATTGTGACATTTCCGCCACGCCTTCCCCGACTTCCTCCGTCGAGATCGGAAATGCCGTTGCACATCCTCCGGATGGCCTACCCTGCAGGGCGGTCGTTGGGGGTGGGGGAAAGGCGAAACCGACGAGGAGAAATCGGCCTGCACTCTGCATTTTTCCTGCCGGGGAAAAACCGAGCTCGACATCCGACGACCGAACAAGCTTGCAAATTTGGGGGGGAGAGGTTTTGCAAAAGGAAGGAACCGCTATTTTGTAGTTTGATTCCCGCTGTCCCGAGTTGGGCGTTTCAACGAATGTAGTTCTTTCCTGAATTTGGACAGGATTGGTGGAGAGGGGGGGGGAGGAGGAACGGGGAAAAAAGGGGTGTCCGATTCCCTTGGGACGATTCTCCCTGCCGTTTTAGGATTCCGCGTTTTAATTCCCGCAAGAACAAGATCCCAGGAACCCCGCCAAGAGATCCCGGACTCCAAAAAGGACTTGTTAAAGGCGACTGAAGGGGGCAGAAAAATTGCCAAAAAAAAAAAACTTATTTCAAAATGTAATTCCGTGGCTTAAAAGATTTGAGCCAGTTTCTTTCTGACAATGCCGAGGTTTGAACGTCAAACGGGGTGGAGGGAAATGGGAATTTTATGGGTGCCTTTTGTGATGCAAAGATACCCCCCCCAGTTTTAAGAATTTGTGGGGTGGCTGGGGCCTTCTCTTAAACCGAATTTTGCAGGCCGTGAAATGGATCGCTAGCGTTTCAAATCTTCCTTGTTTTTCTTGCCCTTCCTACCCAGGGAAACCTAAGAGAGGAGTAAGGGGGGGGGCTTTGGATTTCGATAGAATATATGCAGAGAGGGGGTCCCACCCTTTTTCCTTCTTTCCGATGAGCAATATTTCAAAAATAATAATAATAATAATCCAGCTTTGGGAACCTCAAAGGTGGAGCTTTAAAGGAAGGTGGTCTGAGGAACTCCTTGCCACTTGGTTGGTGTGCCAAAATGGATTTTTTTTTTAATGCAGATGATGGTATGGGGTTTATTATTCCGGTCGCAGATGCTGAGTGACATCCCCCCCTTCCTTTCACATGACTCCCTCCCGGCAACCGTCGTAAATATGAGTTTTACCAAGGCTCTGAATTTTGACCCGTGAACGCAGAGGTGCTGGAATGGTTATAAGTGTGAAAAACGATCGTAAGTCACTTGGTACAGTGCCGTCGTAACTTTGAACGGTTGCTAAATGAGCCTGTAATCACAGAACGTTGGTGTCCGCGAAAGAGGCCTGAGTGGGGTTTTTTTCCCCCCCTTTTAAAACCGAAATTAAATAATAGGATGAGAAAGGCCGATTGCCAAAATTCCTCTTGTTGTATTGCCAATTTTTTCCCCCCACAAGCCCCAAGCGAAGCCGGGTGGCAGGATTTATTTTCTTTTAAAGAGGAAACAACATCTGGTTGAATTGATAACGCCTGGAATCCCGAGCTGGGGCAAAGGAAAAAGAGGCCCCTTAAATCTTTTTGGGAAAAAAAACAAAAAAACAAAGGAAGGTCCCAATTCTTCCCCTTGAAAACTGAGAATGTTAATAAATCTCTTAAAAACTGACCGGCTGGAAGGGAGAATTTCTGTGCGGGCGGATTCGCATTATTCCCCCTGGAATGGACACAGATAATGGGGGATGGTCGCTGTGTAGCATTTAGACAAGAAAAAAGCCAAACGCACAGGTACGGTATAGGAGAGGTGGTACTTGGCTCAGCGGCGGTAACGTGGAGATGGGTTTTGGAGTCCTAGTGAGCTCCCCAAAAAGCCAACAAAATCGTAGGCTGCGTCAACAGATGGAGAGAATCAAGATCACGTAAAGGGTTAATACCACTTTATAATGACTTGGTAAGGCCACACTTGGAATACGGCATCCAGTTTTGGTCACCACGATGTAAAAAAGATGCGGAGACTCTAGAAAGAGTGCAGAGAAGAGCAACGAAGAGGATTAGGGGACTGGAGGCTAAAACATATGAAAAACGGTTGCAGGAACTGGGTAGGTCTAGTTTAATGAAAAGAAGGACTAGGGGAGACAGGATAGCAGTCTTCCAATATCTCAGGGGTTGCCCCAAAGAAGAGGGAGTCAAGCTATTCTCCAAAGCACCTGAGGGCAGGACAAGAAGCAATGGGTGGAAACTAATCAAGGAGAGAAGCAACTTAGAACTAAGGACAAATTTCCTGACAGTTAGAACAATGAATCAGTGGAACAGAAGTTGCTTCCTGAAGTTGTGAATGCCCCAACACTAGAGGTCTTTAAGAAGATATGGGATAGCCATTTGTTTGAAATGATATAGGGTTTCCTGCTTCAGCAGGGGGTTGAACTAGAAGACCTCCAAGGTCCCTTCCAACTCTGCTATTGTATTCTTGTAAGTGTTTAATATCTCTTGATAAGGCCACACTTGGAATCCTGCATCCAGTTTTGGTCACCATGATGTAAAAAAGATGTTGAGACTCTAGAAAGAGTGCAGAGAAGAGCAACGAAGAGGATTAGGGGACTGGAGGCTAAAACATGAACGGTTGCAGGAACTGGGGATGTCTAGTTTAATGAAAAGAAGGACTAGGGGAGACAGGATAGCAGTCTTCCAATATCTCAGGGGCTGCCCCAAATAGCAGTAGACTTATATACCGCTTCATAGGCCTTTCAGGCCTCTCTAAGCGGTTTACAGAGAGTCAGCATATTGCCCCCAACAATCTGGGTCCTCATTTTACCCACCTCGGAAGGATGGAAGGCTGAGTCAACCCTGAGCCGGTGAGATTTGAACCGCTGACCTGCTGATCTAGCAGTAGCCTGCAGTGCTGCATTTAACCACTGCGCCACCTTGGCTCTAAGAAGAGGGGAGGGTCTAAGAAGAAGAGGGGAGGGTCAAAGTATTCTCCAAAGCACCAGAAGGCAGAAAAAGGAGCAATGGATGGAAACTAATCAAGGAGAGAAGCAACTTAGAGCTGAGGAGAAATTTCCTGACAGTTAGAACAATGAATCATTGGAACAGAAGTTGCCTCCAGAAGTTGTAAATGCTCCAACACTGGAAGTTTTAAAGGTGGTGTTGGATAACCATTTGTCTGAAGTGATGCAGGGTTTCCTGCCTAAGCAGGGGGTTGGACTAGAAGACCTCTAGGGTCCCTTCCAACTCTGTTATTCTATACTGGCTGTCCAGTCTCTTCTTTAAACCCTCCAGTGACGGAGCCACTGCGACTCCTGGAGGCAAACTGTTGTACCTGTATGTCGGGTTCTACAACGACAGAATAAATTTAGTTCAGAGCGTGAAAATCCCATTGGTCTCTTTTTCCCCCCCTTCTCCGTTACAGAAAGACCTGTCCCATGATGGAGAAACAATCGAATATAAAAAACTCTACAGATATGAAAAATGGAGTCCGATGCTCTCATTGGACTAGAAGACCTCCAAGGTCCCTTCCAACTCTGCTCTTATATTCTTGTATTCTTGTAAGTGTTGAATATCTCTTGATAAGGCCACAATTGGCATACGGCATCCAGTTTTGGTCTCCACAATATTAAAAAAAAAATGTGGGACTCTAGAAAGAGTGCAGAGAAGAGCAACAAAGAGGATTAGGGGACTGGAGGCTAAAACATATTAAAAAGTTGCAGGAAGTGGGTATGGCTAGATTGATGAAAAGAAGGACTAGGGGGGGACATGAGAGCATCTTCCAATATTTGAGGGGCTGCCCCAAAGAAGAGGGGAGGGTCAAAGTATTCTCCAAAGCACCAGAAGGCAGAAAAAGGAGCAATGGATGGAAACTAATCAAGGAGAGAAGCAACTTGGAATTAAGGAGAAATTCCCTGACAGTGAGAACTATTAATCGGTGAAACAGCTTGCCACTAGGAGTTGTGAATACTCCAACACTAAGAAGAGATTGGACGGCCATTGGTCTGAAATGGTGTAGGGTTTCCTGCTTCTGCAGGGGGTTGGACTAGAGGACCTCCAAGGTCCCTTCCAACTCTATTATTCCGAGCGAAGAACAGGGTTGGAAGGGACCTTGGAGGTCTTCTAGTCCAGCCCCCTGCTCAAGCAGGAGACCCTGTATCACATATGTCCAACCTTAGCAGATTGAGGAAGAGGAGATGTTATCAGTTCAGTTGTGTCCGACACCTGGCAATTCTATGGGCCAGGTGGGTTTCCCCATATCTTCCGAATGCCGGCCCCATGACTACGGCTTTGAAATGGAGAAGAGCACCGCCCCCTAGAGTCGGGAACGACTAGCACATATGTGCGAGAGGAACCTTAAGGTCCCTTCCCACTTCATTTTTAGCCAGTACGAATTGAAATGGGGGTTCGGTTTGGGCACCCCGCATTTAACGAACACAACAGGGTTTACGAGTGGTTTGTTCAGAATCTTGGTTCAGCCCAAGATGTGTTGTTCGCCACCAGAGCGATCACCAACTGAGGGTCTGTGAGAAAATTTTGGTGGTCCACCCAAAAATTATTTGCATTTTTTGATATTGCACTCAATCAGGGGTCCTCAAACTATGGCCCCTGGGATGGATACGTGCAATGAACGCTTGTGTTGCTGCAGAGAGTCTCCCCCTTCGGGGTCTTTTTGGGTGGGTCGGAGGGGGGCAGAAATTCTAACGGGGTCTGCTTCAGCCTCCTGGTGGGGGGCTTTGGGCGAAGGCTGGAGGGAAGCTTCGCTGGTGGTGAAGAGCCGGAGGGCCTCGTTCCAGTGGGACTGCATCATGGCCTGGAACTGGCTGACCATCTCAGCCCGCTGAGCCTCCAGGCGCCGGCACCTGGCCTTGCACTCCCGCAGGTCTTCCCTCTGCTTGGAAAGCATATGCTCCTAGTCCTCAGTGAGGTGCTTCTGCTGAGCCTCCTTCTCGGCCAGATCCAATTTGAACTGAGCTGTTTTGCCAACTCTTTCTCCTCGTGGCTGCTTAGCTCCAGTGGGGGCCCTAAGGAGCCCGGGCGGGGGGGCAAGGAGGGGCTGGGAGGGGAGGGGCAAGTAGAGGCTGGCGAGGTACCCCTCGACGTGAGTGACATGAATTTGGCCACACCCACCCAGTCACATGACCACCTAGCCACGCCCACCCAGCCGCTCATTAGGCAGATCATATTAGTGGTCCGCGGGATTTAAAATTACAAATTTAGTGGTCCCTGAGGTCCGAACGGTTGGTGACCCCTGCTCTGGGGGATGGCAAAAGCGGGAACCACGGCTGTTTGCAAAATCGCAACTGAGCAGGGTTACAAACAGGCCTTCCTGACATTTCCTGCCCAGCCTGGATGGAGACAAAGGGTCTCCCAGCCAGGAAACAGGTGGCCGGATCCTAGTTTCGGATAAAGGAAATCTTGACCGTCAACAACGTGACCGGATGGAGAGATTCCTTGGTCTGCCCTTTGGGATTCCTGACATAGTTAGATCGAAACGAAAGCGGTTAATCTGAGTTGGAAAAGGAGAAGTGGCAGATTAAAGGCAGCAGAAAGTGTGTTTGTGTGTGTGTGTGTTTTTCCCCCCTCGACCTGTGAGAGTCCGCATTCACACAACCTGTTCGACCCAGGGATCATCGTTGCAAAACAACACACAAATTGTAATCTAGGCCAACGGGTTGGATTCTCGCCCCCAATCTGAACTATTCTTTATTTCATTTCTTTAGTTTGTCAACCATGTAGGGGAGAACAGGTATATATAGAAACACGGATATGAACGAAAGAAATGGGTACAAATAAATGGGGACAGTAGGACAGGGACGGAAGGCATGCTGGTGCAGCTTATGCACGCCCCGTTTACGGACCTCTCAGGAACGGGGTGAGGTCCATGGTGGACAGTTTGAGGTTGAAGCTGTGGGGGGTTTGAGGATGCAACAACGGAGTCAGGTAGAGCATTCCAGGCGTTGACCACTCTGTTGCAGAAGTCGTATTTTCTGCAATCGAGTTTGGAGCGGTTTACCTTGAGTTTGTATCGATTGTTTGCCCGTGTGTTATTTGCAGTTGAAGCTGAAGTGGTCGTTGACAGGTAGGACGTTGTAGCAGACAATTTTGTGTACTACACTTAAGTCACACCATAGGCGGCGTAGTTCCAGATTGTCCAAGCCCAAAATTTGGAGCCTGGTGGCCTAAGGGTGAGCAGAGGAGTGGAGGACTCTTCTTGTCAAATACTCGCTCGATTGTGTTAATGTCCGATATACAGTGTAGATTCCAGGCAGACGAGCTGTATTCGAGGATTGGTCTGGCAAAGGTTTTGTATGCCCTAGTTAGCAATGCAATGTTACCGGAGAAGAAGCTTTGCAAAATTAGGTTAACAACTCTTAATGCCTTTTGGGAAATGCTGTTATAGTGAGTTCTGGGGCTTAGTTAATTTGAGATGAGGACTCTTAAGTCCTTGACAGAGTGAGTTTACCAGGTCGTATCTTCCCAGCTTATATCTGGTGTAATTTTTATTGCCAGTGGTTAGGACAGAGCATTTGTTACATTTTCTACTTACTCGGGGAAACTGGTTGTGCGAATGCGGCCAGAAACAGGGAACGTTGAGCGGATAAAGTTTCTGAAAAGTTTCTGCAAAATGTCTGGCTTTTATCCATCACTTTGTTTCCTCGGCTGGCCCCCACAAGAAATCCATTCCCTCTGCTTGATCGCCCTGAGCTGAAAACGCTCACAGAAGCTGAAAAACCACACACAACACACTCCTGCTGCAATAGTGTTTGTTTTTAATGAGTCCCGTTTTTCCAAATAAACATTTAATCCTAAAGCGCCTTGTACAGATTTTTTTTTAATTTAAAAAAAAAAAGGTTTCCCAACAGAGACAAGGGAAAAGGCATGCAAGAGATGGGAAACGTGCTATTTTTTTATTTTTTGGCAATGCTGGAAACCTAACCCGGATTGTAAACAAAAGTTTTCGACTCAGCTGGGATTACGGCATTGGTTCCTGGCTGTGATTTTCCTTGGAAAAAAAGATTATTTCTATCATGGACATTGGACAAATGAGTCAAAATGCTCTTTTTTTGTTTTCGCTTCTCTGGTCCGTTTGAAATTTCCTTTTACAGCTTCGGGAAGCGAGGCTGAAATGGGTTACGCAAGACGGAATATTGTTTAGCCTGCTTGGGCATTAAAGTGTCACCAATTTATGGCAGCCAGCTCTGCGGGCAGCTAGTCCTCGTGAGGTTGTAGGCTCAAATTGGCAGAGGCAAAGCGCCGATCGGATTGGACTTGGCGGTTAATCAGATAGTCCTCGGTTTGCAGCCATCCTTTCGGCAAGTCTTCGAAGCTACGACGGCCCTGAAAAGAGGGACTGGTTCTCGTAGTTAACGACCGTGGCAATGTTCCCGTCGTCCCCGTGATCTGAATTCAGGTGCTTGGCGCAATTGGCGTGTATTTATGATGGTTGTAGCATTTCCAGAGTCACAGGATCGCCGGAGAATTCCTTGTGGGTCGAATCACATTTGGCCATATTTAAAGTTCGGTTCAATTTAATTCATTTCCTGGGCGGTTTTTCACTGGCGAAATCGACGGGGAAGCTGGGTTCACTTAATGACCGTATGATTCATTTAACAATGGCAGCAATTGGCTTATCAACCCCATCAGGTATGACTTACTTAACCGCTGCCTTCCTTAGCCATGAAGACTGCGGTCGTAAGTTGAAAAACTACCGTTTTTAGATGCAATTCTCCGTGGAATCTTTACGTCTTTCCATTTTCCAAAACGACCGTCCTACGCTTAAGATAGTATCCCTGGCCAAACCGATAGAGTTCATGAGGTCTAGCAGCAATATTTGGTTTATTTTCAAGAAAAAGTTAAGCCAAAAATGGGGGGGGATTCCCAACCCATCTAAAACAACACATCTGGGATTGTTTCCAGCGCTGTGAATCACTGCAGCATATGTTTAAAAAAAATAAAGTTTGCAGAATTAAAAAACAGATGAATTTATCCCTCACTGATCTCTGATGGTTAAGTTCTGTGCTTTGCCGTTTTTTATTTATTTTTAAATGTCAACCCTAAACTCCAATTAATTCCCATGAGGTTTGAAGACACCAAGAAACGACAATATGTATTTTTGTATCAAAAATCAAGCAGCAGCATTTAAAACGGCACGAAGCAATCACGGCTTCGTCCAAACGTCCCTTGTAATGTAACTTTCATGAGGCATCAGGGAGAAATAAAAGAAAAGAAAATGTGTATGTTTATAACAATATACAGTATATCCAACCAGCTTCAGTTCTGGACAATCTACGTCCCACGTCATCCCGGCGGTCATTGTAGAAAAATAAATCTATATTCGTCTTAAATTTCTCTTCTTGGTTTTAAAAATACAGGCCATTTAAAGTGAAAAATGACTTTAAAACGGTGATATATATATATATAATTTTGTTTCTTGAACATGATCAAAGGACCTGAAAACTCCCACTTGTTTTCCAGAAAGAGAATGTCAAAAGAAAAAAAGGTCAGTCTTGAGGACTAGCCACTTGGCCCTTATAAAGGCGAGGGCAAGGACAAGAGTAAGAGATATTTTAGTGTTTCGCGAAAGAACACAACCCTGGTTGGAATGCGGGGCTTTTCCAGACCAAAGGAAAAAGAGGCCCCCCGCTGGTCTTGAGGACTAGAAACCTGATGCCTGCGTCTGGGCGGGGAAAGCAGGAGTCCGGTGACTTCGGTTGGAAACCGGGGTCGCAAAGGGAATCCAAAGGGAATTGGGGGTAGCCAGGAAGGACGGTTAATCCTTTGACAACACCCCCCTCCCCAAAACGGGGACAAGATTCGAGACAGCCCAACCCAAGGCCGTTTCCTCAAAGTGCCAGCAGAGTGGGGGAATTGAGGGAATCTGAGGAGTGGTCTCCACTGCTGCTCCGTCGGTGGGCAGAGGAGCAGGGCTCGGAGGGGAAGCCGGACCCCGAGGGCCCGTCGGGGTCTCCCGGTGCTGGGTAGGTGAAGACCAAACTTGGGGTGAAGGGAGTGAATGATGGGGTGGACATGAGTGTAGGGGTATGCAAAGACTCCGGCTCCAGCAGGCCCATCGGGGGCAGGATGATGCTAGGGGGCACCGGGGCCGCCCGGCGAGAGCCACACTGGGGCCCTGGGGCTGGCGCCTGCTTCTCCGGCGATTGGGAACGGGTGTCCGGGCGGCGGTAGCAGCCCCCATCCTCATCTCTGGAGGATTCTTCCGGGATCTTGCAGATGGGACGGTGGGCTTCCAGAACTAACTCCAAACGATCTCTCTCTTTCTGTAATTCAGCAATTTCTTTCCGGAGACATGATTGCTCAGCTTCCAGCTGGTCCGTTTCCTGGGGAGGGGGGGAAATAAAGAAAAGAGGGGAAGGGGCTTAGATTTGGATCCGGAAGGAGATCCGATCCTTTTGGATGTTTTTTTGGGGGGGAGCCTTTCTAGCGAAGAGGGTTTTTTTTAAAAAAAAAAGGCCGGATAATTGTTGGACCTGGATGTACCTGTATTCTTGGACTTCATTGAGTGAGTGTTTTCAAAGGTGCTATGGAGAATAAGAAAACAATACGATAGTAAAATTAGAATAGAATAGAATAGAATAGAATAGAATAGAATAGAGAAAATAATATAGAATAGAAAAAAAATAGAATAGAGAATATGGAATGGAATAGAAATAGAATAGAATTGAGAATATGGAATAGAATTGAATAGAACAGAATTCAAGGGAATAGAACAGAATTCAATAGAATAGAATAGAATAGAATAGAATAGAATAGAATTCGATAGAAATAGAATAGAATTGAGAATATGGAATAGAATTGAATAGAACAGAATTCAAGGGAATAGAACAGAATTCAATAGAAATAGAGTAGAATAGAATAGAATAGAATAGAATTCGATAGAAATAGAATAGAATTGAGAATATGGAATAGAATTGAATAGAACAGAATTCAAGGGAATAGAACAGAATTCAATAGAAATAGAGTAGAATAGAATAGAAATAGAATAGAATAAAAATAGAATAGAATAGAAATTGATAGAAATAGAATAGAACAGAAATAGAATAGAAATAGAATAGAAATAGAATAAATAGAAATAGAATATGGTTTATGGTTTATGGTTTTATTATTATAGAATTCGATAGAGATAGAATAGAATAGAAATAGAATAGAATAGAATAGAAATAGAATAGAGTAGAGTAGAATAGAATAGAATTCAATAGAAAGAACAGAATAGAAATAGAGTAGAATAGAAATAGAATAGAACAGAATAGAATAGAGCTGGGAGGGACCTTGGAGGTCTTCTAGTCCAACCCCCTGCTTAGGCAGGAAAGTCTATATTATTTTTTAGGTTCAGATTACTTAGTTTGGAGTTTAGGGTTAGGGTGCCATTGGAAGAAAGACGACATTCATAAGAAGAATGGCTACTGCTCACTTGTTGCCTGTCCTAGATTAACCTGGTTACCAAAGGAACCCGTTTCGCAAACCGGGACTGCAAACCAGAATTATACCAGCCCCCTCCCAACCCCAGGAACTGACTCAGGGCCCCCTTCCCCAAATCCCCCATATGAAAACAAAGCCCTTCCTTGGGACGACCCCCGCCCACCCTTTGTAAGCCCAGGCTGCCAGGCCCGGAAAGGAACCTCAGAAGTCATCCAGACTGACCCCAGCGAGCCCGTTGCGGACCGCTGTGCGAATGCTCTTCAATGTTGCCTCGAACGTACCGTTTGCAATGTGTCGGTCAGCTCTTTGCGCCGATTGCGGCATTTGGCGGCGGCTAGTTTGTTGCGTTCTCTCCGCAATCTCCGTCGCTCGTCCTCTTCCGGAGTCAGCTGCAAAGGAGAATTCCGGAGTTCACAACTACACAATCGCAAACCGACCGTTTCCATCACAGCACAGCGCACAACACAACCTTGCATGCAACACACACACACACACACACAAACACACACACACACCCTCCAGGAAACCAAGATACAGGTAGTCCTCAACCTACAACGTACGTTGATTTAGCAACTGTTCAAACTTGGGACGGCACTGAAAGTGACTTACAACCGTTCCTCGCACTTTTGACCACTGCGGGTGCTTGGCCACTGGCTCATATTTATGACGGCCGCAGCATCACGTAGTTCCCCTTTTGCGACTCCTGACAAGCAAGCAAGCCAGATTCACTTAACGACTGTGGCTCATTTAACATCCGCAGGGATTCGCTGAACAGCTGTGGCACAAAAAGGTCGTAAAATTGGGTGCGGCTCGCTTAACAACCGCCTTGCTTAGCAGCGCAAAATCTGATCCTAACTGTGGTTGTAAGTGGAGGAGTATTTGTTTATGGGGGGGGGGACACGCCAATTTTTCAAAACTGTTCTTAAGACCAATTCTGGTTGATTCGAGACTGAACTTCCAGACTGCAAACCAAGATTACGGTGTTATGTAAGAAAGCAGACCATGAAGCCCTCTCTTCGTAATGAAAAAGACAGGCTTGTTTCAAGAAATCTTCCAGTGGTGGGATTCAAAAAAATTTTACTACCACTTTGTGGGTATGGCTTGGTGGGCATGGCAAGGGAAGGATACTGCAAAATCCCCATTCCCTCCTGATCAGCTGGGACTTGGGAGGCAGAGAATAGATGGGGGCGCGGCCAGCCAGAGGTGGTATTTACCGGTTCTCCAAACTACTCAACAATTTCTGCTACCGGTTCTCCAGAACTGGTCAGAATCTGCTGAATACCACCTCTGGTCCAGCCATTTTTCAATGCTAAGATCAGGGGATGCTTCTCCATCCAATGTTGAAAGAAGGAAGGAAGGAAGGAAGGAAGGAAGGAGGGAGGGAGGGAGGGAGGGAGGGAGGGAGGGAGGAAGGAAGGAAGGAAGGAAGGAAGGAAGGAAGGAAGGAAGGAAGGAAGGAAGGAAGGAAGAACTTATGACCACAATCAAGGCCAAAATTTTGGTTGCTAAGCAAGAGCGTTGTTAAGTGAATTTGGCCACGCCCACACAGTCACATGACCACCAAGCCACACCCACAAAATAGGCCATGCCCACAGAATAGGTAGTAAAAAAAAATTGAAACCCACCCCTGCATGAATGCCATTGGCCTGAATTGGTATATAGCGCTTCCTTCTTGAGCAGGGGGTTGGGCTAGATGACCCCCAAGCTCCCTTCCAGCCCTCTTATTCCCGTTATGGTTGGTTTGGGGCCTTGGATGGTTATGTCACCTAATGGCCAGCAGGGGGTGCAAAACACCAGGAAAAAAATCCAGGAGAATTTTTTTTTTAATCTCTCCAAACTTTTTTCCTTTTTAAAATTTATTTGACACAACTTGTGCAAATTGAAGTGCCACAAAAGGGGCTGGAAGGGAGAGTTTCCCCCAAACCTGACAACTCTTAATTTGTGAGGACTTCAACTCCGCCTGGATATATATATATATATTTTTAAAAGCATGATCTTTTTTATTGATTAAAAACAAGGATAGCAAAAGGTGTAAAGAAATGAAATATTCCTTGAGTGTTTGTGGTGGAGTTTTTCTCTTGCCAGATACTCACGTGCTCGGAGTGACGCCGGCGGGGCACTAGGCCGGGGCCCGTAGTGCGAATGACGCCAGGACGGAGGCCAGCTGGGTAATGCGGGCAGCGATACGGCCGGGGGAACGGAGGGAGTCCCGGGGAGGCACCCATGAGGGACGGCTGCACCATCCACTGCAGGTTGTGGCTGGTAGTGATGGTGTTGAGGTTGGGCACAAAAGGGGCAGTGGTGGCACTGGTCCCGGCTGTGGGATCTGGCTGGAATTTCTGTGTGAGGAAGAAAGGGAGGGAGGGAGGAAAGAAGGATAGGAAGGAAGGAAGGAAGGAAGGAAGGAAGGAAGGAAGGAAGGAAGGAAAGAAGGAAAGAAGGATAGAAGGAAAGGAAAGAAGGAAGGGAACAGGGGAAAAGAAAGAGAAAGTCAAAAAGAAAGGGAAAGGGAGGGAGGGAGGGACAGAGGAAAGAAAGGTAGGAGACAGAAACAAGAAGGAAGGGAGGGAGGAGGAAGGGAAGGAAGGAATGGAAGAAAGAGGAAGGAAGGAAGGAAAGAAGGATGGAAAGAAAAGAAAGAAGGAATGAAATGGGAAAAGAAAGAGGAAGAAGTCAAAAAGAAAGGGAAAGGGAGGGAGGGACAGAGGAAAGAAAGGTAGGAACAGAAACAAAAAGGAAGGAAGGAAGGAAGGAAGGAAGGAAGGAAGGAGAGAAGGAAGGGAACAGTGGAAAAGAAAGAGGAAGAAGTCAAAAAGAAGGGGAAAGGGAGGGAGGGACAGAGGAAAGAAAGGTAGGAACAGAAACAAGAAAGAAGGAAGGATAGAAGGGAAGGAAAGAAGGAAGGGAACAGGGGAAAAGAAAGAGAAAGAAGTCAAAAAGAAAGGGAAAGGGAGGGAGGGAGGGACAGAGGAAAGAAAGGTAGGAGACAGAAACAAGAAGGAAGGGAGGGAGGAGGAAGGGAAGGAAGGAGGGAGGGAGGAATCAAAGAAGGATAGAAAGGAAGGAGAGAAGGAAGGGAACAAGGGAAAAGAAAGAGGAAGAAGTCAAAAAGAAAGGGAGGGAGAGACAGAGGAAAGAAAGGTAGGAGACAGAAACAAGAAGGAAGGGAAGGGGGGAGGGAGGGAAGAAGGATGGAAAGGAAGGGAAGAATGAAGGAAGGAAACGGGAAAAGAAAGAGGAAGAAGTCGGAAAGGGAAGGAGGGACAGAGGAAAGAAAGGTAGGAGACAGAAACAAGAAGAGAGGGAGGAAAGGAGGGAGGGAGGAGAGGAAGAGGAAAGGGAAGGAGTAGCAAAGAGAAGGAGGAAGAGGAAGAAGAGGAAGAAGGAAGGAAAAGGAGGAGGAGGAGGGAAGGGTGGAGGAAGAGGAAAAAAGGGAGAGAAGAGTAAGGTGTAGCAAAGAGGAGGAGGAAGAGGAAGAAGGAAGAAGGAAGGAAGGAAGGAAGGAAGGAAGGAAGGAAGGAAGGAAGGAAGGAAGGAAGGAAGGAAGGAAGGACCAAAATTATATTACTGCCTTCTGGCTGAGTGATAAATGTTTCCCCAGTTGCTCAACTAAGAGAAATTCACTTTTGCAAAAAGGCCCAGGAGGCCCGAAGTAACACAGGAGCCTTCAAAATTAATCTTATCAGCCTCTCCCATCTTTCCCCGCGAGGGGGAAGCCCTCTGCACATGTTCAGAGGGCGTCCCCAGCCATCGGGTGCATGGGAGGTGAAAAGTTCCAGAATGTGCAACCCGCTTGCAACCCTTTGCCATACACTCCCTGACCTAGTTCCCCGGTAGCCTCTGCCTTCCCCTGGAGGCTCTTGGCACGCTTGTGGGTCACGCCCGGCTGTTTGCGTGGGGTGTTGGCGTCATTTCGCTGGGCGAGGCCTTCTGAGTGGCGTAAAAAGGCCATGGCTTTTGACCTGCTTCCCTAGGGGTGGAGACCTTCCGACAAGCCACCATTAAGCTCCCTTTGCTTCACCCAAACCTGGATAGGGGTCTCCCCTCTTCAAATGTGTTTTTATGCCTTCCAGGCTCAAAACAAGAATGGAAGCCCTCCCTCCCCTCCCCAGGTCCCTTCCAACTCTGTCATTCTGTATTCCGACAGGAGGTTGGACTAGAAGACCTCCAAGATCCCTTCCAACTCTGTCATTCTATTCTATTCTTTCTTCTGATATCCTATCCTATTCTTTATTCTGATATTCTATTCTATTCCTTATTCTATTCTATTCCTTATTCTATTCTATTCCTTATTCTATTCTATTCCTTATTCCATTCCTTATTCTATTCTCTATATTTTATATTCTATTTATTCTATTTAATCTAATCTAGTCTATTCCTTATTCTATTCCTTATTCTATTCTATCCTACACTATTCCTTATTCTATTCTCTATATTTTATATTCTATTCTACCCTATTCTTTATTCTAATATCCTATCCTATCCTATCCTTTATTCTGATATTCTGTTCTATTCTATTCCTTATTCTATTCTATTCCTTATTCTATTCTATTCCTTATTCTATTCTCTATATTTTCTATTCTATTCTATTTATTCTAATCTAGTCTATTCCTTATTCTAATCTATTCATTATTCTATTCCTTATTCTATTCTACCCTACACTATTCCTTATTCTATTCTCTATATTTTATATTTTATTCTACCCTATTCTTTATTCTGATATTCTATTCTATTGTATTCCTTATTCTATTCTATTCCTTATTCTGTTCCTTATTCTATTCTCTATATTTTATATTCTATTCTATTTAGTCTAGTTTAGCCTATTCCTTATTGTAGTCTATCCTATCCTATCCCTTATTCTATTCTCTATATTTTATATTCCATTCTATTCTATTTATTCTAATCTAGTATATTCCTTATTCTAGTCTATTCCTTATTCTATTCCTTATTCTATTCTATCCTACACTATTCCTTATTCTATTCTCTATATTTTCTATTCTATTCTATTCTATTCTATTCTACCCTATTCTATTCTATTGAGTCTAGTCTGTTCCTTAGAATGAGTATTGTATTCTCATTCTCATTTCTATTTTATTCTATTAATTTTACTCATGTATTGCATGGTATTCTTATTCTTATTTCTATTCTATTCTCTTCCTCTCCACCGATCCAAACAAGGAGCGTGTACTCATTTTGTTTCCCCAGGTTGTGCAATCACCAGGTATTTACATGACTCCACAATTGTTGTGGGCAAACACAACAGGAAAGGAATGTTTTCCGGCTTGATTGTGGAGGATTTCGGCCACGGGAGGGTAGGAATTAATTTAGCTTCCGCTAGGGGCAAGTCCGTTCCGCAGCTGCTTCCAGGTTGGACGGACAAGGGAGTGGAGTGGTTAGAGCCACACACACACACCTCTGTCGACAACAGCACTTAGTCAAACATGACAAATTCTACCGGGGCAGGAAGATGTCCGTTCTCAACAGAGGCAGGATCCATGGGAGGTGGGGGGGAAGGGGAAGAATGGCTGATTCACAGAGGACGTTGCTCGCCCTGAGGCAAAATGGATCCTCCGTGGACAGGAGAAGTCTACCCCTCTAGACTTTGGTAAAAAGGAACGCCATTGGCAGACAGGCCCTTCTCTGGAGAGCTTGGCTGGCTGAAAGCAGACTTGGGGTGGGGGGTTAAAATCCTGGATTTTAAGCTGACCAAAGAAACCCCCCAGAAGGATTTTATAGGAATAATAATAATAATAATAATAATAATAATAATAATAATAATAATCACAACAACAACAACAACAACAACAGAGTTGGAAGGGACTTTAGAGGTTTCTAGTCCAATCCCATGTATGTATACAGAATGACATAATTGGAAGGGACCTTAGAGGTCTTCTAGTCCAACCCCATATTTGAATACAGAATGACATAATTGGACGGGACCTTGGAGGTCTTCTAGTCCAACCCCATATTTGAATCCAGAATGACATAATTGGAAGGGACCTTAGAGGTCTTCTAGTCCAACCCCATGTTTGAATACAGAATGACATAATTGGAAGGGACCTTAGAGGTCTTCTAGTCCAACCCCATGTTTGAATCCAGAATGACATAATTGGAAGGGACCTTAGAGGTCTTCTAGTCCAACCCCATGTTTGAATACAGAATGACATAATTGGAAGGGACCTTAGAGGTCTTCTAGTCCAACCCCATATTTGAATACAGAATGACATAATTGGAAAGGACCTTAGAGGTCTTCTAGTCCAACCCCATGTTTGAATACAGAATGACATAATTGGAAGGGACCTTAGAGGTCTTCTAGTCCAACCCCATGTTTGAATACAGAATGACATAATTGGAAGGGACCTTAGAGGTCTTCTAGTCCAACCCCATGTTTGAATACAGAATGACATAATTGGAAGGGACCTTAGAGGTCTTCTAGTCCAACCCCCTGTCAGAATCCAGAATGACATAATTGGAAGGGACCTTAGAGGTCTTCTAGTCCACCCCCCCGTCAGAATCCAGAATGACAGAGTTGGAAGGGACCTTGGAGATCTTCTAGTCCAACCCCCTATCAGAATACAGAATGACATAATTGGAAGGGACCTTAAAGGTCTTCTAGTCCAACCCCCTGTCCGAATCCAGAATGACAGAGTTGGAAGGGACCTTAGAGGTCTTCTAGTCCACCCCCCATCAGAATCCAGAATGACAGAGTTGGAAGGGACCTTAGAGCTTCTCTAGTCTAACCCCATGTATGAATACAGAATGACATAATTGGAAGGGACCTTGGAGGTCTTCTAGTCCAACCCCCATCACAATCAGAATGATAAAGCTGGAAGGGACCCTGGAGATCTTCTAGTCCAACCCCTTGCCCAAGCATTTCAGACAAATGGCAGTCAACTTAAAAAAAAAAGTCGAGATTTTAAAACCAGCATGATCCAAATCAGAACGAATTATTTTTTTTTTTAAATCCTTAGCTCCTGCCGAGTTATTGCATTGTATTATAGTCTATTAATGTCAGACTTCAAAGGGCTGGGAACCCAATCCCCTTGCGAGGTAGGCCTGTTCGGGCAGGCCCAGGTACCCATGCCCTCGGGGGGGGGGGGGGGGTTGGGTGGGGAGAGAGATTTCACCAGCCAGGGAAAGGATGAGAAAAGGAAAACTCCCCAGCCATTTGGAAACTGGGTCCCACAAGGGCGTGGCCAACTCTTAACGCTCCGTCTGGAGGACGGGTGACTCTCTTCTGACAAATCTGGCCATGACTCACACTTATGACGCAGCACAAAGAACAGCCAGCCCTTCAAGACGAGGAATCGAACCTCGTTGCCTGAAGCCGATGACTCAGGTATTTGGGGGAGGGGGGAGAGTGGGAAAGCAACCTTTTAAAAGTGTGGTAAAAAAACCCCATTACTCAGCAACTTGTTTGTTAAAATGAGGATTCCCCCCCCTTACAAACCCACGCAGAACGAAATCCTGGCTGCAGGAAAACACGTTGCAAAACAAGCTCTGGAAGGAAGTTTGAGCCCAGGGAACTCCTTGCCACTAGAAGGAGCAGCCGAGATGGGGCACGAGAGGGAGAGGGGGTGAGATTAGGAGAACCTCCATTGCTAGGAGCAGTGGACGTTAGAAGAAAGAGCTTGTTGCTCCGTAAGATTTGGAGGGGGTGGGGAGAGTTCGATCCTAGGTAGAGGCAGATGTAGGGTCTCCTGCCTGGGCAGGGGGTTGGACTAGATGACCCTCAAGGTCCCTTCCGACTCTGTTAATGTTAATAAGAAGTTTTTTTCCCAACCTGATCCAGCATTTTTTTTAAAGAGTGTAAAAGGAACTTATTCTCAAAGTTTCCCAAATCTCCCAGCAAACCATGAAATAGGAAAAAGGCCATTGAATGTCACCGAATCCTATTATTTTAATTTTTTTTTCTCAAGTGACAGCTTTTAGATGAGTGGACTTCAACTCCCAGAATTCCACACGCTGGCTGGGGCATTCTGGGTGTTGAAGTCCACCCAAGCTGACAGCTGCCAAGGTTGAAAAATCGGGCAGGAAGAGGTTTAAGATTGAAAATAATTGAAAATATTCACTTGGTGGCATTGCAGAGCTGGCTCCTTCCTCCACGCCAGCGTAGGAAGGAAATAACTGAACCCCCTTCACAAACCTTGGTTTGACTCTGGTTTGATTGGCTGAACCCCCAGATCAGCAAGCAAATCTTTCCTGGATCAATGCTCCCCCCCCCTCTCTTTTAAACTGGATCTTGACACACTTTTTGCCCCCAAAGGTAGAAGGATCGTCTTTCAAATTTAAATCTCAAATAATCTCAGATTAACTCTACCCTCTTTCTTACAGCGGATAAAATAGGGGAGAGGCCCCCTTTCCCACAACATCTGAGTTCCCGGATTAAGTAACAGACCCCGTGTTTGATTGGCAGCTGGATATCCCTGACAAGGATCAACTTCAAGACACGTGAAAAATCCAGATTTTGACTCCTGCTTTGACAGTTCGAGCGTGTGGATCAGAAAGGTCGGCGGTTAGAATCCCTAGTACAGGGTCTCCTGCGTGTGCAGGGGGTTGGGCTAGATGACCTCCAAGGTTCCCTTCCAGCTCTGCTGCTGTTAAACCCCTGATTTCTGAAATATTCCAAAATCCACTATTTGAGAGTGGGTTTTCCCCCCGAAGCCTTCTGACCAGTGCCTCTGAGCATACACAAAGAGCTGGGCTAGAAGGGGAGTCCAGAGTCCCAAAAGCATGTGCAGAGTTCAAGAGAGAGAGAGGGGGGGAGAGAGGGAGAGAGGGGTGGGGAATGGGGGAAACTTGCTTGTTGCTGCCATCCCGGGCAGACTGCGAAGTCTAGAGTCGCCTGAGCGTGTGCAGAGTTCAAAAGACAGAGGGGGGGGGGGCAAGGCGAAACTTCCTGGCAGCTGAGTCCCCGGGGAAACTGCGAAGACTAGAATCCCCCCCGAGCATGTGCAGAGTTCAAAAGAAAGAGGGAAATGGGGAAACGTCCTTGCCGCTGCGATCCCAGGCGGACCGCGGAGTCTAGACTCCCCCCCCACGCCCCACGAGCATGTGCAGAGTTCAAAAGAGAGGGGGGACGGGGGGAAACGTCCTTGCTGTTGGCATCCCGGCAGACTACGAAGTGTAGAGTACCCCCGAGCATGTGCAGAGTTCAAAAGAGAGAGGGGGGGAGAGGGAGGAGGGAAAGAGAAAGTTACTCGCCGCCGCGATCCCAGCGGAGTCCAGACTCCCCCCCCTCCATCCCCAGAGCATGTGCAGAGTTCAAAAGAGAGAGAAGGGGGGAGAGGGAGGAGGGAAAGAGAAAGTTACTCGCCGCCGCGATCCCAGCGGAGTCCAGACTCCCCCCCCTCCATCCCCAGAGCATGTGCAGAGTTCAAAAGAGAGAGAAGGGGGGAGAGGGAGGAGGGAAAGAGAAAGTTACTCGCCGCCGCGATCCCAGCGGAGTCCAGACTCCCCCCCCTCCATCCCCAGAGCATGTGCAGAGTTCAAAAGAGAGGGGGGACGGGGGGAAACGTCCTTGCTGTTGGCATCTCGGCAGACTACGAAGTGTAGAGTACCCCAGAGCATGTGCAGAGTTCAAAAGAGAGAGAGGGGGGGAGAGGGAGGAGGGAAAGAGAAAGTTACTCGCCGCCGCGATCCCAGCGGAGTCCAGACTCCCCCCCCCTCCATCCCCAGAGCATGTGCAGAGTTCAAAAGAGAGAGATGGGGGGAGAGGGAGGGGGGAAGGGGAAAGTTACTCGCCGCCGCGATCCCAGCGGAGTCCAGACTCCCCCCCCCTCCATCCCCAGAGCATGTGCAGAGTTCCAAAGAGAGCGAAAGCAAAGGGAAACTTACTTGCTGCTGAGATCCCGGGCGGACTGCGGAGGGCAAGGCGGGTAAACGCGGCCGCGGAGCTGCGGGCGGAGGTGGCCTTCCTCCTCCGTAACCCTTGAACATGTCTAGCCGGCCTCAGCCCCGCCGCCGACGCTCCGATGCCCGAAAGAAGCCAAGCGCCGGCGACCTTGGCCTTTTTTTTTTTATGAATGGGGACTCCCGGCGCGGGCTCTTCCACTTGTCTCCAAAGGGAGGGGAGGCCGAGGGAGGGGATTTAAACTTTCTCACCCGCGAACCGGAGGGGGGAACCCCGTCCCGAGCAGCTCACGGGAGAGAAAAAAACTATTTTACATCCAAACCGACCTTCCACGCCTTCCCACGCCCTCCCGGGGGAAATCCGAAGGGTTTCACCCAACACGCGTCCCCCCCCCTACGAGCGGAGGCGGTTGGTTTCTCCCGAACCGTGAATCACGAGACGATGACGCAGATGCCCTTAAATGGGCTGGTTTCTTCCTGTTTGGCTCGCCGCCAAAAGGATTCCCCTCTCGTGCCGGCTTCGCACGTGCGGGCTTGGCCAACCGTGTTTTTTGGGGTGGGGGGATACAGAATCTGGACGCTTTGGAGGGGGGCTCAGAAGAGAGGGGGTGGGGGAAGAGGCTTTGAGTGCTCTCTACACTCTGCACATGCCCAGAGGCTGCTCTTCTTGCTGGAAACAGAAAAGTATAACAGATTGACAGAGTTAAAAGGGATCTTGAGGGGTCATCTAGTCCAACCCCCTGCCCAAGCAGGAGACCCTACATCTGCCTCTACCTAGGATTGAACTCACAACCTCCTGATTGTGAGCTCCAACTCTAGGCCATGGAGCTGTTTGCATATGGTAGTCCCCAACTTACAACTATTCATTTAGTGACCGGTTCAGAGTTACAACCACCCTGAAAAGAGTGATTCCCCCCCCCCACACACTTAGGGCCGTTGCAACATCCCCAGGATGAAAATTCAAACGCTCGGCCCACTGACTCGTCTTTACGACGGTTTCAATGTCCCGGCGGTTGCGTGATTTCCCTCTTTGGCGAACTCAAAGTCAACGGGGAACGCCGGACTCGCTTTGCAACGGGGTTCCTCATTTCACGACCACAGGGATTCGCTTAACGGCGGCAGCCAGAAAAGAATAAGGAATAGAATAGAATAGAATAGGATTCAGAATAGCATAGCATAGCATAGCATAGAGAATAGAATAGAGTATCAGAGTTGGGAGGGACCTTGGAGGTCATCTAGTCTAACCCCCTGCTCATGCAGGGGACCCGTACTGCGGATTCGAACCACCGAACCTCGCTTCACAACCATCCGGCTTAACAACAGAAGTTTTGGGGGGTTCAGTCGTGGTCGTACATCGAGGACTAACTACCTGTAGTGGAAATCGGGGAGCGGGAGGCAGGTGGGCTTGGGAATAAAGGAAGCGATGGGGGTAACAACTTTCTCCGACGTCCCTTTCCCCCCCACTTCCTCTTCTTCATGCTGGGCACGTGTCAAACTTATCTGTCTCATCCAAAGGGCCTCGGTGCATTCTTCACGGAGGTGACTCAGATCCCACCCCAGGCGCCAGAAACGGGGAAATCCCCTAACTTCTCCCCAGTGGGAATTGAGCCAGTTTGCAATCCTGAAGCTAAACGTCTTGAACTCCGGTTTCATTGAAGAAAAAAAAAATGGGGGCAAACCTGGTTTCCTGTCTCCCCCCCCCCACACCTTTAAAGATCAAATATTTATTCGCAGTTCAGGTCAAAACCTGATCTCTCACCTGTCTCCATCCCCTTCACAAGATCCTTTAGAAGCACAGCCCTATTTATTTCTATTCCTTTTGTCCTCATGTCCTTTGGCTTCCACCTGGATTTAAGGCACGCCTTGGCTAATGAGAAGGTGGACCAGGGGGTGACGGGAGAGCAGGGTTTGAATGTCTGAAGCACCGGAAGGCAGGACAAGAAGCAACTGGGTGGAAATTGGAGAGAGGAGAGAGGAAAGGTAGAACTAAGGAGGAATTTCCTGACTGTGAGAACAATTAACCTGTGGAACGGCTTGCCACCAGAACTTGTGGGTGCTCCAACACTGGAAGTTTTCAAAAAGAGACTGGAGAACCATTTGTCTGAAATGGTAGTGGGTCTCCTGCTTGAGCAGGGGGTTGGACTAGAAGACCTCCAAGGTCCCTTCCAACTCTGTAATTCCTTCCTTCCTTCCTTCCTTCCTTCCTTCCTTCCTTCCTTCCTTCCTTCCTTCCTTCCTTCCTTCCTTCTTTCCACAAAAAGAAGGTTTTAAAGAAAAAAACTGGACAACTATTTTTCTGAAATGGTAGTGTGTCTCCTGCTTGAGCAGTGGGTTGGACTAGAAGACCTCCAAGGTCCCTTCCAACTCTGTTATTCCTTCCTTCCTTCCTTCCTTCCTTCCTTCCTTCCTTCCTTCCTTCCAAAAAAGAAGGTTTTTAAGAAAAAAACTGGACAACTATTTTTCTGAAATGATAGTGGCTCTCCTGCTTGAGCAGGGGGTTGGACTAGAAGACCTCCAAGGTCCCTTCCAATCCTTGTTATTCTGTTATTTGGGCTTGTTCCCCCCCCCCTATTTGCTTAGATCAAGATACTATTTTTCAAGTTCTCGTCCAAGCATAGGAAGGGGTTTCACCCCCAATCTGAATGAGGTGAGCATGTGAGCTGCAAACCTTCCTCTTTTTTAGATTCGCATTCAGATTTTGACAGGGCTGAATGAGGAATAGAAAGCAATTCAAAAGGAAACTGCTTCAAAGAGAAGAAGGAGAAATAGAAAGTAACGTAGGTTCTCTGGACTTTGAAATAAGAAAAAAAAAAAGGAGAAAACCATGGGTCCTTTGGAAGCGGCGGGACTCCAACACCCATCAGCCCCTGACCGATAGGCGGACGGGTGTGGATGATAGGACAATTCCCCCATCCTTGCAGATAAGAAAATTTAGTTAAGCGGGGGGGGGGGGGGCTCTCCTGTAAAATTATTTGAAATTCAGACCGAGGTGGGGGAAAAATAAATTTTCTTATAAAGTTTTTTTTTTTCAGTTTCACCCCCAGAACTTTTGAAGGCTTCCTTCTCACAAGGGGAAACTGATCTGTTAAAAAGAAAACCACCCTTTGAAGGGGAGTAATCTCATTTTATTTTAAAAAAAATACAACTTTTAGCTCATTCACAATCCGTTCTTTACTCTGGAATGGAATGACCAAGTTTGCTCCCATTATACAGATGGGAAAACTGAGGCTGGGTCTCAAAGAGGAAAAAAAAAAGATCCAGAATTGAAATTGTAAAATTTGAACCTCCTGGTTGTATTTAATGAGGAAGTGGGGGGGGGAGTGGGGGGCATTAGGTTTTCTATCACCCGTCCAAGGCTAATTTCCCCTCCATCCAAACTCCCCTGGATTTGCTTCTGAACTGTAAAGGGTTAACCAAAACTTTTTTCTCTCTTAAGATCCGGCAGGATGTGACACAGCCATATAGGATTTTGGTGATTCACCTAGGGGAAAGGACCTAGGACTCAGCCAGCTTCGGCTTCTCCCTGTGATTGAGCTCTGAATACAGAAGAACAAGAGTTGGAAGGGACCTTGGAGGTCATCTAGTCCAATCCCCCCTGCTCAACCAAGGAGGCCCTCTACCGTTCCACACAAACGGTTTCTTCTTAAAAACCTTCTTTTTTGGAAGGAAGGAAGGAAGGAAGGGAGGGAGGGAGGGAGGGAGGGAGGGAAGGAAGGAAGGAGAAAGAAAGGAATGAAAAGGAAGGAAGGATGGAAGGAAGGAAGGATGGAAAGAAGGAAGGAGAAAGAAGGAAGGAGAAAGAAGGAAGGAAAGACAGAGTTGGAAGGGACCTTGGAGGTCATCTAGTCCAATCCCCCCTGCTCAACCAAGGAGACCCTCTACTGTTCCACACAAACGGCTCTCCGGTTTCTTCTTAAAAACCTTCTTTTTTGGAGGGAGGGAGGGAAGGAGAAAGGAAGGATGGAAGGAAGGGAGAAAGAAGGAGGGATGGAAGGAGAAAGAAGGAAGGATGGAAGGAAGGAAGGGAGGAGAAAGAAGGAAGGTAGGATGGAAGGAAGGAAGGAGAAAGAAGGAAGGAAGGATGGAAGGAGAAAGAAGGAAGGAAGGAAGGATGGAAGGGAGGAGAAAGAAGGAAGGAAGGATGGAAGGAGAAAGAAAGAAGAGATGAGAAGGAAGAAAGGAAGGAGAAAGAAAGAAGGAAGGAGAAAGAAGAAGGAAGGAAGGAGAAAGAAGGAAGGAGAAAGAAGAAAGGAAAGACAGAGTTGGAAGGGACCTTGGAGGTCATCTAGTCCAACCCACTGCTCAAGCAGGAGACCCACTACCATTTCAGACAAGTGGTTGTCCAGTTCCACTGGTGGTCTGCGAGAAAACTATGGTGGTCTGCAGAACAATTATTTGCATTTTTTATATTGCACTAAATAGTATTTATCTTTTAAAAAAATTCATATGAATGGTCCACCGGATTTAAAATTATGAATTTAGTGGTCCCCGAGGTCCAAAAGGTTGGTGACCCTTGTTCTAGGCCCACCCTCTGCTCAAGCAGGAGACCCTCTACCATTTCAGACAAATGGTTCTCCAGTTTCTTCTTAAAAAGCTTCCTTTTTGGAAAGAAGGGAAGGAAGGAAGGAAGGAAGGAAGGAAGGAAGGAAGGAAGGAAGGAAGGAAGGAAGGAAGGAAGGAAGGAAGGAAGGAAGGAAGGAAGGACAGAGTTGGAAGGAACCTTGGGGGTCTTCTCATCCAACTCTCTGCTCAAGCAGGAGACCCTCTACCATTTCAGACAAATGGTTCTCCAGTTTCTTCTTAAAAAGCTTCCTTTTTGGAAAGAAGGGAAGGAAGGAAGGAAGGAAGGAAGGAAGGAAGGAAGGAAGGAAGGAAGGAAGGAAGGAAGGAAGGAAGGAAGGAAGGACAGAGTTGGAAGGAACCTTGGGGGTCTTCTCATCCAACCCTCTGCTCAAGCAGGAGACCCTATGCCATTTCAGACAACTGTTTGTCCAATCTCTTCTTAAAAACTTCCAGTGTTGAAGCATTTATAACTTCTGGAGGCAAGTTATTCCACTGGTTAATTGTTCTCACAGTCCGGAAATTTCTTCTTATTTTCTAGCTTGCTTCTCTCCTCAATTAGTTTCCACCCATTGATCCTTGTCCTGCCTTCAGGTGCTTTGGAGAACAGCTTGACCCCTTCTTCTTTGGGGCAGCTTCTCAAACATTGGAGGACTGCTATCCTGTCACCCACGGTAGTGCGGCTGGGGAATTCTGGGAGTTGAAGTCCACCCATGTTAAAGTTGCAGAGATGGAGAAATTCTGACTCCGAAGGGCCGCTGGCTTTGGGGAGTAAATCGTAAGGGCTCACGTGTGGAGAGAGGCCAGGATGATGATGGGCCAAACTCAGAAGCTGGGTTGGGGCAGAGTATTCTCTTAACTTCAGAGCTGAGTCATCCATCCTTTCTTCTTGGAGTCACTTCACTCACATTGCAAAGTATGTTGCTTGGATCCAATCCAAGCCATCTTCTCTTACAGAAATTGTGTCTCTTTCCTCCCGTAACCAAAACCAGAAGTGGGAACAGGAGGTCAGCCAAGGACGAAAAATAGGTAAGTGGGCACTGACCTCCGAGCAGAAAAGGGTAGCCCGGCATTCAGCTGGCACTTTCCGTTCATGCTGGTTTCCCATGGTTTTAGAATAGAATAAAATAGAATAGAATAGAATAGAATGTAAAATAGAATAAGATAATTCTGAATAGTAGAATAGAATAGAATAAGATAATTCTGAATAGAATAGAACAGAACAGAATATAAATAAGTATAGAATAAAATAGAATAATCCTGAATAGAATAATAGAATGTTGAATAAAATAGAATAGAATAAGAGAATGCTGAATAGAATAGAATAATTCTGAATAGAATAGAATAATAGAATGCTGAATAGAATAGAACAATTCTGAATAGACTAGAATAGAATAATACAATGTTGAATAAAATAGAATAGAATAATAGAATGTTGAACAGAATAGAATAGAATATGAGAATACTGAATACAATAGAATAGAATGTTGAATAGAATAATTCTGAATAGAATAGAATAAGAATGTTGAACAGAATAGAATATGAGAATACTGAATAGAATAGAATAGAATAATAGAATGTTGAATAGAATAGAATAGAAGAATTCTGAATAGAATAGAATAGGAGAATGTTGAATAGAATAGAATAGGAGAATTCTGAATAGAATAGAATAGAAGAATTCTGAACAGAATAGAATAGAATAGAATAGAATAGAATAATAGAATGTTGAATAGAATAGAAGAATTCTGAATAGAATAATGGAATGTTGAACAGAATAGAATAGAATAGGAGAATACTGAATAGAATAGAATAGAATAATAGAATGTTGAATAGAATAGGAGAATACTGAATAGAATAGAATAATAGAATGTTGAATAGAATAGAAGAATTCTGAATAGAATAAGAGAATGTTGAACAGAATAGAATAGAATAGGAGAATACTGAATAGAATAGAATAGAATAGGAGAATTCTGAATAGAATAGAATAGAATTCTTTATTGGCCAAGTGTGATTGGACACACAAGGAATTTGTCTTTAGACCATCTGGTTTCAGTGTACGTAGAAAGACAAGACACATTCGTCAAGAATCATAAGGTACAACACTTAATGAGAGTCACAGGGTACAAATAAGCAATCAGGAAATAATCAATATCAATATGAATCATAAGGATACAAGCAACAAAGTTACAGCCATGCAGTCGTAAGAGAGAGGAGATGAGCGATAGGAAGGATGAGAAGAATAGTAGTAATAATAATGCAGACTTAGTGAATAGTTTGACAGCGTTGTGGGAATTAGTTGTTAAGCAGAGTGATGGCGTTCAGGGGAAAACTGTCCTTGTGTCTATTTGTTCTAGCGTCGTTTTGAGGATAGGAGTTGAAACAATTGATGTCCAGGATGCGGGGGGTCTGTAGATATTTTCCCAGCCCTCCTTTTGACTCCTGCAGTGTGCAGGTCCTCAATGGAAGGCAGGTTGGTAGCCATGGATTTTTCTGCCGTTCTGATTCTCCTCTGAAGTCTCCGTCTGCCTTGTTGGGTTGCAGAGCCAAACCAGACAGTGATGGAGGTGCAGAGGACAGACTCCATCCTTCCTCTGTAGAACTGAATCAGCAGCTCTTTGGACAGTTTGAGCTTCTTGAGTTGGCTCAGAAAGAACATTTTAAATGAAAATCAGGGTTTACGAGCCAGAGTGACTGGATCCCTGGTTGAAAAATGTTGATCTAGGCTGAAACATTTTTTTTTAAAAAACCTAGAATAGCAAGATAACTTTCCTGCAGACGCTGCCCTGATTCACTGTACAGGCAGCCCTTAACTTACAACCAGAATGTCCATTGCTAAATGAGACGGTTGTTAAATGAGCTGGGTCCAATTTGACGGCCTTTTTGCCACTGCCGTTAAGCAAATCGCTACGGCCGCTAAGTCAGTCGCAGGGTCCTTAAGTGAATCAGGTTTCTCCCATTGACTTCGCTGGTTGGATCCAAAGTTTGAGCAACTTATTCTGGGGATTCTGCAACTATTATAAGTGTGAAGAACGGTAATAATTTCCTCTTCTTTTTTTTTTTAGTGATGATGTAACTTCAGTCGCTGTACAAATCATTGTAAGTCAAGGACTTACTTGAACAGGTACCAGGGAGGCGGTGGCTCAGTGGCTAAGAGGCTGAGCTTGTCAATCAGAAAGGTCGGCAGTTCAGCGGTTCGAATCCCTAGCGAATATGGGGATGGTTAAATGAAGATGTTGATTAAATGAACTGGTGTAAATTAAGGAATACCTGTAGAGCTGCAGCTACAATTCCCAGCACCCATCAGGGGGGAGGGGGGAAGAGAGGGAGGAGAGAGCAGGATTGGCACCTGGGGGACCACAGATGCCCCGTACCTGGGATTACAAACTCACCTGCTGCTGGGTTATCTCACTACACAATTTTGCTCCATCAATCCAGTTGGCCAAGTTGTCATTTTGTTGATCTTAGTTGCGAAGTTGTGTCCGACGCATCACGACCCCATGGACCATGTTCCTCCAGGCCTTCCTGTCCTCTCCCATCCTCTGGAGTCCATTGAAGCTCAGGCTGACTGCTTTGGGGACTCCATCCAGCCACCTCCTTCTCTGCTGTCCCCTTCTTCTTCTTTTGCCCTCCATCGTTCCCAGCATGAGGCTCTTCTCCAGGGAGTCCTTCTTCCTTCTCATCAGGTGGCCAAAGTCTTTGAGTCTCCTCTTCAGGATCTGGCCTTCTAAAGAGCAGCCAGGGTGGATCTCCTCTAGGACTGACCAGTTGGATGGCCTTGCAGTCCAAGGGATTCTCAGGAGATAGATAGGTAGGTAGGCAGGCAGGCAGATAGACAGATAGGTAGGTAGAAGTCCCCTTCTTCTTCTGTCCTCCATCGTTCCCAGCATGAGGCTCTTCTCCAGGGAGTCCTTCTTCCTTCTCATCAGGTGGCCAAATGATTGGAGTTTCCTCTTCAGGATCTGGTCTTCTAAAGAGCAGCCAGGGTGGATCTCCTCCAAGACTGACCAGTTGGATGGCCTTGCTGTCCAAGGGACTCAATGCAGGAGTCTTCTCCAGCACCAGAGTTCAAAGGCCTCCATTCTTTGGCGCTCAGCCTTCCTTATGGTCCAACCTTCACAGCCGTCCATTGCAACTGGAAAAACCATCTCCTTGACTAGAGGCACTTTTGATTGGCAGGGTGATGTCTCTGCTTTTTAGGATGCTGTCTAGATTCGCCATCGCTTTCCTCCCCAGGAGGAGTTGTCGCTACTAAACTCAAACAAAATTAGACACAGGGTGAGTTATGTCAGTTTTCTTCCTATCCACACAAAATGATTCAACCTTGTTGACTTTTGTGTGTGTGTGTGTGTGGGGAGATCGCTGGGGTTATCCTTCCTCCCACTTCTAAACTTCCTCCCAGTTCAGCTTTCCTAATAAATTATTTGCAGAAACAGCCTTGGATATGCCTTTCATCTAATCCTCCAACAACTAACTACTTAGATGTTCCTGGCAGGTAGCCTGCTCCTGGTTGGGGAGGCTCCATGTTATAAAGGTGAGTAATCCTTCCAGGGAAGAGTTCACACCTTTAATGAGTTTTTTTCCTGAGCCCAGCAAAAGGTATTTTTTTTCTTTAAAGGTACCTAGAGTACTGGATGTACGGATATGCAAAGTTTGTGTCTTGTGGCAGAGAGTTCCACAGTTAATCTGGAAGTTGCTTAAAGAGGGATTTTTGTTCGCTGCCTGGCCTTGTATTATTGTTATTTTAAAAAAAATGATGTACTAAATATATCTAGTTTCTGCAGTCTCCAATATATCATAGGTAAGTAGTTGTTCCATTGATTAATTGTTCTCACTGTCAGGAAATTTCTCCTTAGTTCTAACTGGCTTCTAATTTCTAAAGTCACAAAACACACACAGACACACAAAGCTAATCAAACAGGCGTTGCCCGTGTGAAATTGCCAAAAGCCAAGTGATTTCACCGCTCATTGGCCAATCCCTTCTCAAAAACCTCCAGTTTTGGAGTGCCTACAACTTCTTGTGGCAAGCAGTTCCAACGGTTAATTGTCCTTGCTGTCGGGAAATTCCTCCTACATTCCAGGTTGCTTCTGTCCTTGGTTAGTTTCCATCCGTTGCTTCATGTCCTGCCTTCAGGTGCTTTGGAGAAGAGTGTGACCTCCACTTCTTTGGGGCAGCCCCCCCAAATATCGGAAGGCTCCGGTTATGCCCCCCCCCTTCAAAGTCGGAAGATGCACTGCAGGCTACTTCAGCTGACTGCAGTTCTGCAGTTCGGCTGTTCAAATCTCACCGGCTCAGGGTTTGACTCAGCCTTCCATCCTTCCGAGGTGGGTAAAATGAGGACCCGGATTGTTGTTGGGGGCGATATGCTGACTCTGTAAACCGCTTAGAGAGGGCTGAAAGCCCTATGAAGCGGTATATAAGTCTAACTGCTATTGCTATTTCTCTGGAATTTCCAGGTTCGAATGCGTTCATGAACTTCCAACCGTTGCTTCTCCTCCTCCATCAGGGCGGGGGGTTGGACTAGATGACCTACAAGGTCCCTTCCAACTCTATTCATCTATTACTCAGCTCAACCGGTTGAACTTCCCTTCTGCATCCTAGGCAAAAAAAAACCTCCACCAGTTGGATTTCTGCCTCTTTCCCTCCAAAAGCCCAGGAAAGCCGAATAAATAGGGCAGAGAGCCCCCCCCCAATTGGACTTCACCAAAGCATCCAATCCCCCCACCCCATTTCCCGACCACCAACTTTTGCTAGTGATTCATTCTGCATTTCTACTTAGTTGTTCATCCTTTTGGCAAGAGAATCAGAGAGATGCCATTCTTGGCGTCTGAATCACCCACAAGTGCACAAAACGGTGTGTGTGTGTGTGTGGAGGGGGGGGAAACAGGACTTGCCAATCGGTGCCTTAATTTCCTTCCTCCCCCCCCCCCCCGCTGCCCACCCACCAGCCGTAGAGGAAATGGGGGGAAAGTGAGTCAACGCTTTTGCTTCCCTCTTTCATCAGCCGTGTTATGAAAACCCTGCGTTTTTGGCCGGGGGTGGAACCGCGAAGCGTGCCGGGCACGCTTGAAGATGCTTTGTTAACCCCAGGGGAGGGTCCTGAGACCCTTCCTCATTGGGTTCGTGGTGCTTAACTGTGGTTTTAGTGCAGGTTAGGGGAAGGGTGAAAAACAAGGCGTGAGTTCAAGTCCCACTTTAGGCACGGAGGTGGCTGGGTTGATCCTGGGCCAGCCATGCTCTCTCAGCCCTAGGAAGGAGGCAATGACATGCCAAGGAGTGTTTTTTGGGGGGGGCTTGGCTACGGTCTTCACTCGCAACAGATCGAAGAGAGCAAGTGGATCCACAAAGAGCAGGGAGGAGGGGGTGTTGTAGATTAAAGAGCTAGGTGGAATTTCTGTCTGGAGCTTCTGTTAAAGGAAGTTAATGCAGAGAGGAGCTCCATACTCTATTTGGGATGATTTTATGAAACATTTAAGGACTGAGCAGAGAGAGCTAGTGATTTTCCTTTTCCTTTTTTTAATCCTTTATCCTTTCAGTGTTTTATTCCTTTAACACTTCTTCCCTCCCTTTGCTTCTTGTGTCATCTCTCTCCTTCCTCTCCCTTCCTTCCATTATCCTCCCTTCCTCCTTCCTTTCCCCCTCCCTCCCTTCCATTATCCTCCCTCCCTTCCTCTCGCTTCCTTCCTTCCTCCCTCCCTTTAATGAAAGTCCATGAAAGTAATGAAAGCCATTCGAGGAGATGAATGCCCCCCCCCCAAATAAATAGATTGGGTGGTTTTCTAAGACTGAAAAGCCAAGTTTCCGATGCTTTATACTTTTTTAAACCCCCTAAATATGATTTCAGTGTGGTCTGCCCCCCACCCTTCTCAAACCCAAGTCGCCAAGTTGTATTAAAATAGTTGGTGCGTTTTTATTGCAAAATCGGTGAAGAGCGATAAAAATAAATTTTTTAAAAAGAAAACACCAACAAAATCACACAGGCTATTTAACAATTCTGTTTTCTTCCCTTCGGCCAGCTGCAGGAGGCCAAGGGCACCTCGGCTGCATTTAAAGCAGTTTCCCCATGATATCTGCTGGCTCCCAGCGCCTGCTCAGCAGCGCCTGGCGATTTCACAGAGCAGCAGCTGTGCCTGCAGGAATGTACAGCGATAACTTTGGAGCAGTTGAGAAAGTAGCTTTTTTCTAGCGTGATAAAAGAGACGGTGGAACTTCGCCCCAAAGACTCTTGTCAACAATAGCTGGCAATGCGGTGGACGCAAACTATGTCCCAGCCCTGGGTTTCTCCACCGTGGGAAATTTAAGACGGGTGGACTTCAACTCCCAGAATTCCCCAGTCAGACATGGCTGGCTGGGGGAATATGGGAGTTGAAATCCATGCCTCTTAAAGCATGCTGGCTGGGGAATTCTGGGAGTTGAAATCCATACTCCTTAGAGCATGCTGACTGGGGGATTATGGGAGTTGAAGCCCACCCCTCTTAAAGCAAGCTGGCTGGGGAATTCTGGGAGTTGAAGTCCACCCATCTTAAAGCATGCTGGCTGGGGAATTCTGGGAGTTGAAATCCATACTCCTTAGAGCATGCTGGCTGGGGGATTATGGGAGTTGAAGCCCACCCCTCTTAAAGCATGCTGGCTGGGGGATTCTGGAAGTTGAAGCCCACCCCTCTTAAAGCATGCTGGCTGGGGAATTCTGGGAGTTGAAATCCATACTCCTTAGAGCATGCTGGCTGGGGGATTATGGGAGTTGAAGCCCACCCCTCTTAAAGCAAGCTGGCTGGGGGATTCTGGAAGTTGAAGCCCACCCCTCTTAAAGCATGCTGGCTGGGAGATTCTGGAAGTTGAAATCCATGTCTCTTAAAGCAAGCTGGCTGGGGGATTCTGGAAGTTGAAGCCCACCCCTCTTAAAGCATGCTGGCTGGGGGAATATGGGAGTTGAAATCCATGTCTCTTAAAGCATGCTGGCTGGGGGATTCTGGAAGTTGAAGCCCACCCCTCTTAAAGCATGCTGGCTGGGGGAATATGGGAGTTGAAATCCATACTCCTTAAACCTTGCTGACTGGGGGATTCTGGGAGTTGAAGCCCACCCCCCTTAAAGCATGCTGGCTGGGGGATTATGGGAGTTGAAATCCATACTCCTTAAAGCAAGCTGGCTGTGGGATTCTGGAAGTTGAAGCCCACCCCTCTTAAAGCAAGCTGGCACCCACCTTGAAGTTCCCAAGGTGGAGAAACACTGCTCTAGCAAAATGGTGGCTTATAAAGGTAAGAAATGGATCTGCATTTAGCTGCTGTTAATAAAGGTGTAGGAACAAGGAGGGCTGGAGGGCAGCTGGAGAAAATGCTCCCTGGCTAAAAATGTTCTTTCCCTCAAGCGACCCACACCTCAAGATGACCTGACCGGCGTTTGCAAAAGCACGAGGTTTGGGTTAACCCCCCCCCCACACACACACAACCCGCCTTCTCCAAACCACAACTCCCGGGATGCCTAGTACACCTTGTTCCGAGCAGTTTAGCGGTGCTGGTGTTTGCAATGGGGGGGGGGGCTGTAGAAAAGGGGCTCTCGCAGCCCCCCCAAGGACTACTTTTGTGTGTTTAAAAAGGTGACAACAACATTTAAAAAGTTTGTTTTTTCCTTCCCTCCCCAGCGATGCTCTCCCTGCCAAGAGAGGGGATGCTTGCTGACCGTACCCCCCTCTCCCCGTGCAGGGGGGGGCTGGGTGAGGGTCTCGGGTGTGTGTGTGTGTGTCTCAGCTCAGGGTCAGCAGTGACAATCGTGGGCCAGGCGGACCGTCTGGAGATTCAAGGAGCCGTCTTCTTTCAAGAAGAGAAAGGGGAGTGGGGTTTTTCGGGGTCGACAGCAGCGTCTCTGGCGGAAGAAAGGAAAAAGTGGGGTGAATTCGGGGGTCTCCCCAAAGCCATCTGAGCCCTGGCGCCCTCTACAGGTAGTCTCTGGCATACAACCCTTCGTTGAGTGGCCGTTGGAAGTGACTTACGACTGCTTTTCACCCTTACGACTGTTCTGGTGTCCCCTTGGTCAGGTGATCAAAACTTAAAACGCTGGGCAACTGACTTGTATTTATGACGGTTGCGGTATCCCGGGGTCGTGTGGTCTCCTTTTGCGACCTTCTGACAAGCAAAGTCTATGGGGAAGCCGGATTCACTTAACAACGGTGTAACTACCCCGTTTCCCTGAAAATAAGACTTCCCCGGATAATAAGCCCAATTGGAGCTTTTGAGCGCATAAAATAAGCCCTCCCCGAAAATATTGCAACGCAGCAGCTGCCGTGCGGTAACCCCAAGCGCTTATTTCGGGGGTCAAACGAAAGTAAGACCCTGTTTTATTTTGGGGGAAACACGGTATAAGGGTAGTTTGGAAGGAGGGAGCTAAATGCAATACTGAAATTTAAAACCTGCATGTTAACATCAAATAACGTGTTAGAAAGTTTTCATTTAAAGTCCTTTTGTGTTTGTTTATTTGTTTGTGTGTCTGTTTTTTAAAAGTTTAGTACCTTGAAGGAAAGGTTTTCCCTCTCCCCCTTTTTCTATTTTGTAAATAAAAATGGTGACAGTTCGCAAAGATTAAATGTAAAGGTAAAAGTTCCCCTCGCACATATGCGCTAGTCGTTCCCGACTCTAGGGGCCGGTGCTCATCTCCGTTTCAAGGCCGAAGAGCCAGCGCTGTCCGAAGACGTCTCCATGGTCATGTGGCTGGCGTGACTCAACGCCCCCGAAGGCGCACGGAACGCTGCTCCCTTCCCACCAAAGGTGGCTCCTATTTTTCTACTTGCATTTTGTCACCTGCTTTCGAACTGCTAGGTTGGCAGAAGCTGGGACTAGTCACGGGAGCTCACTCCGTTACGCTGCGCTAGGGATTCGAACCGCCAAACTGCCGACCTTTCTGATCGACAAGCTCAGTGCCTTGGCCGCCGAGCCACCTCCGTCCCTTCTCACAAAGATTAGTAGGTGCAAATAGAAACGTACACACTATTTCCATAGCAAGGAAGGGAAAGCAGGGATGGTTAAACTGAAGGTTTCATTTAAAGAGAAAAATAACGTTCTTATTTGGATATTTCTTTTGGAAGTTGTGCTTGTGAAGGAAAAAAAATGGGAAGTTTGTTTTTGGTGTTGTTGATTAGAAAGACTTGGTGTTATGGAAATGTTATATATTAATATGTAAAAGCAAGGAAGTTGAGGCTGGAGTGTGTTTATCTTGTCCTGTGCTGGGAAAGTCAATCCTCTTTCTTTTTCTCTTTCCCCTTGTATTTCGCACACACCTCCCTTTCCCACCCTTAATTTCCTATTTTTTCCTTTTTTAAAATTTTAACACAAGAAAATTTGAAGACTAAAACAACGGTGTTACCCACTTCAAAACTGCAGCAGTTCACTTAATAACTGGGGCAAGGAAGGTCGTAACACGGGGGCCAAATTCACTCTGCCATTGAGTCGCTTAGCAACAGGTTGGGCCCAATTGGGGTTGTGAGCCAAGAACTACCTGTATGCCACAGGATTGAAACCCCAGATCTGCCTGGCTCTTTGCACCAGGAAGCAGCCAGCTCCTCCATTCCCTGCTTTACCTGTTGGGCATCCACCTGGCCTTGGTGGCTTGGCTCCTGGAGGCCGCAGGCCAGAATCCAGAGATCCAGCTGGGTGTCTTCTTTGATTCGGTGGCAATGGCACCCCAGGCATTCGGTGAAGGTGAAGGAAGTGGGGCTCAGCACCCAATTCTGCCAGCCAAGATCTGGGTGGTGGGATAGGGGAGGAGAGAGAGAGAAAGAGAGAGAGAGAGAGAGAAAGAAAGAAAGAAAGAAAGAAAGAAAGAAAGAACAGATTCATACACGACACTTACAGAATAGTTCCTTTTCAAAAAGAAACTGGACTACCATTTGTCTGGAATGGTAGAGGGTCTCCAGCTTGAGCAGTGGGGTTGGACTAGAAGACCTCCACGGTCCCTTCCAACTCTGTTCTTCCTTCCTTCCTTCCTTCCTTCCTTCCTTCCTTCCTTCCTTCCTTCCTTCCTTCCTTCCTTCCTTCCTTCCTTCCTTCCAAAAAGAAGGTTTTTAAGAAGAAACTGGACAACTATTTGTCTGAAATGGTAGAGGGTCTCCTGCTTGAGCAGAGGGTTGGACTAGAAGACCTCCAAGGTCCCTTCCAACTCTGTTATTCCTTCCTTCCTTCCTTTCTTCCATCCTTCCTTCCTTCCAAAAAAGAAGGTTTTTAAGAAAAAAACTGGACAATCACTTGCCTGAAATGGTAGTGAGCCTCCTGCTTGAGTAGAGGGTTGGACTAGAAGACCTCCAAGGTCCTTTCCAACTCTCTCTTTCCTTCCCTCCCATCTTCCTTCCTTCCTTCCTTCCTTCCAAAAAAGAAGGTTTTTAAGAAAAAAAAATGGACAATCACTTGCCTGAAATGGTAGTGAGCCTCCTGCTTGAGCAGAGGATTGGACTAGAAGACCTCCAAGGTCCCTTCCAACTCTGTTATTCCTTCCTTCCTTCCTTCCTTCCTTCCTTCCTTCCTTCCTTCCTTCCTTCCTTCCTTCCTTCCTCCCTCCCTCCCTCCCTCCCTCCCTCCCTCCCTCCCTCCCTCCCTCCCTTCCAAAAAGGTTTTTAAGAAGAAACTGGACAACTATTTGTCTGGAATTTTACATCCTTAATCGTATTATATATTAGATTGATATTGCAGTTTGATTTTGTACAACTCAAGAGCATGGTCTGTTGTGCTCCCTCATCGTTTGTCCCGTAACAACATCATCTGAGTTGGGGAGAAAGAGAATTATCGTCCAAATCCTGTAAGGCACTCCTGCTTGAGCAGGGGGGGTTGGACTAGAAGACCTCCAAGGTCCCTTCCAGTTCTCTTATTCTGAAATTCTTCATTCCTGCCCTATGCCTAGTTTCTAATTCCAGTTCAGCTCAATGGGAAAATGGCTCTCTGTAGCATTTCCAGAAGCCAGGATTAATGTGCAACCTCAGCCACTAGGGGGCATAGTTACTTTTTAAACCTATTTTTTAATCTGCCGTATTTTTCACTTTTTACCGTATTTTTTAACTCCCTGCATTCGTTTTTACTATTATTTTTTAACCTAACGTATTTTTTTACACTTAGCCTATTTTAACTAATTATATATTTTTACTTTATTTTTTAATCCACTGTATTTTTTTTTTTAACCTATATTTTTAACCCAAAGTATTTTATCTTTTAGCCCATTTTAAGGTACTGTATTTTTTATTTTTAACCCATTGGGTTTTTTTGTTTTTTTTACTTTTCAATCTATTTTGTAAACCAAGGAATTTTTAAATTTTTAGTCCATTTTTAACCTACTGTATTTTTATTCTTTTAACCTGTTTTTTTTTAAACATACCATGTTTTCTGTTTTTTTTTAAACCTATTTTTAATCTAATCTACTTTTGTATTTTTAACCTCCTTTTTCATCATGTTGTAACACACTATACTGACCAAACTTCACAGGTAATTAAAAAAAAAACATACTCTATTTTCTTCTTTTCTAACCTATTTTTAATCTAATGCATTTTTTTTTATTTTTAACCTACTTTTTCAATCTGTTGTAACATACTCTCCTGACCAAAATTCATAGGTAAATTAAACAACAACAACATACTGTATTTTCTCTCCTCTAACCTATTTCTAACCTAATACATTTAAAAAAAAATTTAACCTACTTTTTCAACCTGTTGTAACACACTACTATCCTGAGCGACTATCACAGGTAATTAAAAAAAAAACACCATACTATAGTGTTTATGCTGCTTTTCTAACCTATTTTTAATCTAACATGTTTTTTACTTTTAATCTGCTTTTTCAACCTGTTGTAACACACTATCCTGGCTTAACATCATAGGTCAATTTTTAGCCATCATGGTTTAGTCAACAAAACCAGGATATAACCAGGGTCCAGCCCCCCTTTGATTGGGTGCATGTTGTGTTTTTTTCTTAATCTTGTTGTATCTTATTGTTTTAATCCTTTTTAATATATTTCATTTCTGTAAGCCGCCCGGAGTCCTCCGGGATTGGGCAGCCTATAAATTCAATAAATGAAATGAAATAAGCTATGCTTTAGCAGAATGGACGTATTATTATAAACCTAGTTGATAGCTTTTTTAATTTATTCAACCTGACTAACAGAGTTCAGGCAACAAACCAACATTTTGCACAGATGAAGCTTTGGCAGAAAAGTTACCCCGTTTTTTTCTTTTAAAAAATCCCGCTAAACCTATTGGATTGTAATATTCACATATTAATAATATTGTGATATTAACATATTATTTATCATATTACCATCCAGGGTGATGTGTTGCGAGATCTGTAAGCAGCCCCCTCTTTGGCTCACTAATGTCTGATTGGAGGTGATATCTGAGGACCAAAAAAAAAAAAAAGGCAGATAAGCAATTTGTAGTCTTCGACTTACGACGGTTCACTTAGTGACCATTCAAATTCACAACAACACTGGAAAAAGTGACTTGGCTAGGACCGTTTTTCACACTTACGACCGTTGCAGCATCCCCACCGTCACGTGATTAAAAATTCAGACGCTTGGCTACGGACTTGTATTTATGACGGTTGCTGTGTCCCGGGTGTGTGTGTGTTGTTGTCACGAGATCCCCTTTTGCGACTTTCGGACCAGCCAAATCAACGGGGAAACTGGATTTGCTTAACAACCGTGTTACTAACTTAACAACCGCAGTGATTCCCTTAACAACTGTGCCAAGAAAAGGTGATAAGGTAAAGGTAAATGTTCCCCTTGCACATTGGTGCTAGTTGTTCCCGACTCTAGGGGGCAGTGCTCATCTCTGTTTCAAAGCCGAAGAGCCAGCCCTGTCCGAAGACGTCTCCGTGGTCATGTGGCCGGCATGACTCAACGCCAAAGGCGCACGGAACGCTCTTCCCTTCCCACCAAAGGTGGTCCCTATTTTTCTACTTGCACTTTTAAGTGCTTTCGGACTGCTGGGTTGGCAGAAGCTGGGACAAGTCATGGGAGCTCACGCCATTACCTGACGCTAGGGGTTCGAACCACTGACCTTTCTGATTGACAAGCTCAGTGTCTTAGCCCCTGAGCCACCGGGTCCCTTCTTTGTGGCATCCTCTCAAATATTGAACCCGCTTTCAAGTCACCCCTTGTCCTTCTTCTCATTAAAATAGATAGTAATAGTAACAGGAGCTCACTCCGTTACGGGGCGCTAGGGGATTTGAACCGCCAAACTGCCAACCTTTCCGATCAACAAGCTGAGCGTCTTAGCCGCTGCGCCACCGCGTCCTTCAGAAAGGCGGCGATAAAACGGGGCAAAGCTCATTTAACAAATGCCTCGCTTAGCAGCAGGCATTTGGGGCTCGGCTTGTGGTCGTCGTAAGTCGAGGACGGCTTGTGTTTACTTGAAAGAGAGACATTTAATTTTCCTCGCAGCTGTGCGGAGGAGTAAACCCTGCAGGCGGCACCTTCAGACAGGGAGGAAAAAGAGAAGAGCAGGTGTGTGTCGTGGTGTAATCTTTGGGTTAGAAAAGATATCGAATGAGAAATGTCCTTTCCTTCTACAGAGAACCAAGGCTGAGTTTTTATTAATCGAGCAAGACCCCCCTCCGGCCAGCTGTTCTCCTTCGAAGTCGGCAGGGAGTGAAAAGATTGTGTCTGAAATAGGAATAACCCAAACTAACTAAAGAAATCCAGGGAAAAGAAGAATCAGAATTCTACCAGATATGGGATAAATGGTATATATATATATATATATATATATATATATATATATATATATATATATATATATATATATATATATATATATATATATATATATATATATATATATATATATATATAAGTGAATCACTGCAGTTTTAAGTAAGTAAGATGGCAGTTACTATAAGTGGATCTGGTTTCTCCATTGGTTTTGCTTTTCAGAAGGGCCACACTTGGAATACGGCATTCAGTTTTGGTCTCCACGATGTTAAAAAGATGTGGAGACTCTAGAAAGAGTGCAGAGGATATTGCTAAAATCTTAACAAATGCCTCCCCAAAATGCTGGAAATGCGAATCAATACACGGAACGTATTACCATTTATGGTGGACCTGTGAGGAGGCTAAGATTTTTTGGAAAAGGATCAAAAATTGGCTGGAGGCAATAACAGGGGTTAAAATAGAATGGAAACCTGATGGTTTTTTTTATTAGGAATAATGTCTGCGAAATACAAAAAAGAAATCCAGTATTTAATACTACATATAATTACGGCGGCAAGGATTGCCTTTGCCCAGAAATGGAAAAACAAATTAATTCCAAGCGAAGATGAAATAAGAAGAAAGGTTATGGACTGTTCCGAAATGGACAAACTAACTAAAGAAATCCAGGGAAAAGAAGAATCAGAATTCTACCAGATATGGGATAAAATAGGTGGATGGAGGAAAGAAACAAGAATCAAAGAAGAAATATAACAAAACTCAAAAATTAATAGTTATGAGTAAAATAAGAGGGTTAAGAATAGTGAAATCCAAATGAAATACAATAGAAGGGGAAATAATATAAGGTGAGCGGTATCGATTGATAATTGCCATTAGAAAGAACAGGAAGCTCCTGTTCGTATTGTATTGTGTAAATGTGGTGTACGTCTAGCTTTTGTGTGTGTGTATTTTACATGTTTGTTAATTAAAAAACAGAAATAAGAATAACCCTGAGGAACGGGAATAAACAACAGAGGAGGATAAATAGGCACTCTGTCCTACGCTTCCCCAGAAATAGCTATAGCAGTTAGCAGTTAGACTTATATACCGCTTCATAGGGCTTTCAGCCCTCTCTAAGCGGTTTACAGAGTCAGCATATTGCCCCCACAGTCTGGGTCCTCATTTCACCCACCTCGGAAGGATGGAAGGCTGAGTCAACCTTGAGCCGGGGAGATTAGAACCGTTGAACTGCAGATAACAGTCAGCTGTAGTGGCCTTCAGTACTGCACCCTAACCACTGCGCCACCTCGGCTAAAAGTTTCGGTTTCAGGCACTAGGAATTTTTCGGCTTCTCTAACATTATCTGTGGAAGCATCTTGAGGTCATCAAACCCTGATCGCCACAGGGGTGTCAAGACCGCATTTCCCAGAATTCCTTGCTAGAGACCAAACTAGCCAGGAGCCCTGGGAAACGCAGTTCTACCCGGTTTTCCCGAAAATCAGCCCTCCCCGGATAATAAGCCCGATCGGGCTTTTGAGTGCATGCGCTAAAATAAGCCCCCCCCCTCGAAAATATTGCAACACAGCAGCAGCCAGGAGGTGACCACGCTCGCCGTCTCCTGCACCCCCAAAATAATAAGATCTCCCCCTGAAAGTAAGGCTTATTTCAGGAGGTCAAAAGAAGATAAGACCCTGTCTTATTTTCGGGGGAAATACGGTCCTATCTTCAGATTTCCTCGTCTGAGCAGCTCCAATTCTATGGATCTTTACTCCCTGAATTCTCGGCAGCGAACCTGCAGACTGGGGGATTCTGGGAGTGGCAAGACCACACGGCTTGTGCAACGGCAATTTTTTTAAAAAATTAAACAAAAAAACGAGGTTTCCCAGGCTGAACGGCAGATTAAAACCCGGATAGACGCAAAAACGGGATCCGTTATGCGGTCCGAAAGCAGAAGTGAGTATTTCTAGACCAGCTTTTTGACGTAAACAGAACGGATGGTTGTGGTGAGTTCCCTCTCCCCGGCAAAAGAGAGCGGCAATGCTTTTTTAACTCCTCAAGGAAACGGCCAGCAATGTGTACGACAAAGGGCGCTCTTGGTATGCCCGTGCGCACTCTTCTGAGTCAACTTCCTTGCGATGTGTTTCACCGCATTCGGGTTTCGTCCCCTTTTCGGCGGTTTGCATCATCCAGTAATTGGGACTCGCGAGATACAGCTAGTCCTCAACTTACGAACGGCGTTAAACCCAAGCCTTCGGTGAATTTCGACCCCTTTCACGCCACCGTTGTTAAGTGAATCGCCGCCGTTGATATGGGAGTAGCCCGGTTGTTAAGTGAACCCAGCATACCCCCTTGACTTTGCTTTTCGTAAGGACGCAAAAGGGGATCGCGTGAAACTCCTCCCCCTCGGACGCTGCGACCGTCATAAATATGAAACAGTGGCCAAGCGTCTTAACTTTATTCACCTGGCTGTGGGGATGCTACGACGGTCGTTAAGTGCGAAAAAAGATCCTAAGGGTCACGTTTTTTTCAATTCGATGTAACTTGGAAGGGCCACTAATTGAAATGTTGTAAGTTAAGGACTATCTGTAGCTCGCCAGGCTTGGTTTAACCCCACTTGAATTCAGGGTTTGCAGGCTGGGGAGGAGTGTGGTGTGAACCCATCGACTCTGAAATTTAGAAGAGAGCCCTGGCAAAGGATACAGATGAACAGAATTGGAAGGGACCTTGGAGGTCATCTAGTCCAACCCCCCCCTGCCCAAACAGGAGACACTCCACCACCTCTGACAGAGGGCAGTCCAGTCTCTTCTTGAAAGCCTCCAGGGATGAAGCTCCCACAACCTCCGAAGGCAACTTCTGTTCCATGGGTTGATTGTTCTCCCTGTCAGGAAATTCCTCCTTATTTCCAGGTTGAATCCTTGATCAGTTTCCATCCATTCTTCCTTGTCTGGCCTTCAAAGGTGCTTTGGAGAATAACTTGACCCCCTTCTCCTCTCTGTGGCTGCCCCTCAAATATTGGAAGAAGAAGCTATTCTGTCTCCTACTAAGATCATGGCATCTGGCCTTCTCAATTGCTGGCAAATAGATGGGGAAGAAATGGAGGTAGGGACAGATTTTACTCTCCTGGGCTCCAAGATCAGGGCAGATGGGGACTGCAGCCAAGGAATTAAAAGAGGCTTGCTCCTGGGGAGGAAAGCGATGGTGAATCTAGACAGCCTACTAAAAAGCAGAGACATCACCCTGCCAATCAAAAGTGCGTCTAGTCAAGGCTCTGGTTTCCCCAGTTGCCATGGATGGCTGTGAAGGTTGGACCATAAGGAAGGCTGAGCGCCAAAGAATGGAGGCCTTTGAACTCTGGTGCTGGAGAAGACTCCTGCATTGAGTCCCTTGGACTGCAAGGCCATCCAACCGGTCAGTCCTAGAGGAGATCAACCCTGGCTGCTCTTTAGAAGGCCAGATCCTGAAGAGGAAACTCAAAGACTTTGGCCACCTGATGAGAAAGAAGAAGGACTCCCTGGAGAAGAGCCTCATGCTGGGAACGACAGAGGGCAAAAGAAGAAGAAGGGGATGGCAGAGAAGGAGGAGGCTGGATGGAGTCACCGAAGCAGTCGGCCTGAGCTTGAATGGACTCCAGAGGATGGGAGAGGACAGGAAGGCCTGGAGGAACATTGTCCATGGGGTCGCGATGGGTTGGACACAACTTCACAACTCACAACAACAACCTTGTCTCCCTTAGTCCCTCTTTTCACTAGACTAGCCCTGCCCAGTTCTTGCAACCCTTCTTCGTATGTTTTAGCCTCCCCTCTGAATCTCTTTGGGGGTCTTGGGAAAAGGGAGAGGGAGATGCCAGACAGAGGAGGAGCGAGGAGGGGGCAGAGGGACACTTACTGAGGTGTTGTCCCCTGATGGAGGGGTCCAGAGACCTCTTTCCTTCTTTGGCCCATTCTTCCCGCACCTGGCGGGTCACGCTGGCCGTCAGCCGGGGTGGGTGGTCTAAGCGGAGCTGCTGGCACATCGCCGTCCTCGCTCGCTGGAGGATTTGCTCTCGACAGCTGTGGGGGAGATACAGTCAACAGGAGCTCAGCCACAGGAGTGGAGCAAAGTTTGGGATAATAGAAAGAGGGGGGGGGGGAGATGGAGGTCTGCAATTTTCTCCTGGAAGCAGCTAAGTAAGGTGTTCCTGCCTCGAAGGGCAGAAGGGAATAAATGAGGATATCTGTCTGTCTGTCCATCCGTCCGTCCGTCCGTCCATCCATCATCTTCCATCGTCCATCCATCCTATGCATCCTTGCTTATCTATTTATCTATCCATCTCTTCATTCATTCATCCATCTATCTTCCATTATCTATCCATCCTATGCATCCATGCTTATCTATCTATCTATCTATCTATCTATCTATCTATCTATCTATCTATCTATCTATCTATCTATCCATCCATCCATCCATCCATCCATCTATCCATCACCTTCCATCGTCCATCCATCCTATGCATCCTTGCTTATCTATTTATCCATCTATCTATTCATTCATCCATCCATCTATCTTCCATTATCTATCCATCCTATGCATCCATGCTTATCTATCTATCTATCTATCTATCTATCTATCTATCTATCTATCTATCCATCCATCCATCCATCCATCATCCATCCATCCATCCATCCATCCATCCATCCATCCATCCATCCATCCATCCTATGCATCCATGCTTTTCTATCTATCTATCTATCTATCTATCTATCTATCTATCTATCTATCTATCTATCTATCTATCTATCTATCTATCTATCTATCTACCTCTCTATCTATCAGAACAACTAGACACAAGGAGAGTTTTTCCCCCAAATGCCATCACTCTGCTAAACAACTAATCCCCACAACACAGTCATATTACTTATTAAGACTGTATTACTATTATTCTTCTTTTCCTTTCTAGTATCTCTCTCCCCACTTATGACTATAACCTTGTTGCTTGTATCTTTAAAATTTATATTGTTTTATTTGTTTCCTAGTATAATTTGATTGCTTATTAGTAACCCACAACTATCACTAAGTGTTGTATCTTATGATTCTTGATGAATGCATTCTGTTCTATTTTTCTTTATGTACACTGAGAGCAAATTATGTATAAAAAAATGAATTCTTTTTGTGTCCAATCACACTTGGCCAATAAAGAATTCTATTCTATTCTATTCTACCTACAATGTCTCCATCCATCCATCCATCCATCCATCCATCCATTTAGCTATCTATACATACATACATGCATACATACATCATTTATACATTCATCAGTATCTATCCATCCATCCATCCATCCATCCATCCATCCATCCATCCATCCATCCATCCATCCATCCATCCATCCATCCATCCATCCATCCTATACATCCATGGTTATCTGTATAAAGTTTTTTTTAATTCTCTTACATACCATTGTAAGTATACATTCACATAATTGTTATTCTTCTTTATACTTGTCATTCTTATACATTTGTTATACCATTTAATAGGATATAATATACAATTTGGGTTGCTTAATTTACCATCCCTTCCGCCTGTTGTAACACCACCTTAGCATTCATGGTAATCTCTCTCTCTCTCTCTCCCTCTCTCTCTCTCTCTCTCTCTCTCATCTATCTATCTATCTATCTATCTATCTATCTATCTATCTATCTATCTATCTATTTATCTATCTATCTATCTATCTATCATCTATCCATCCATCCATCCTCTCTCTATCAAATTTTGAAACCACCCATCTCCCCCACCGAGGGACACTCGGGCAGCATAAGAGATAAAATACAGAAACACAGAACCAGAGGACAAAATTTTTAAAAAGGCGAGAATGATGAAAGTACAATGTTAAAAGTTCCCTTTTCATTTCCTGCTCACCAGGGATTCCTTCAGAGGGAGAGAGAGAGACGCAGGAGCAGAGACCTTTTAAAAACTCGGCAACAACCGGGTGCTGGAATCAAAAGAGGTGCGGGGGAGGGGGGGAAGGGAAGGGTGTGGATACCACCTCCCATCAGCCTTTCCAAATTATTACCTGCAGGGTAATGTGCCTGATGGGAGGTGTAGTCCAGCAGCTCCCAAATTCCTCTGCCCCCTTTGAAAAGCACTTTACACCTTACGCTGCCACCTCTACACCCTCCCACATTTTCAAAACATTTCCCCCCCAAAAAAGCAGATGTCCCAGCCTTGCTTCTCCCCAAAAAACTCCGTATGTGCTGATCCGTGTAATTAACCTTCCAATTATACCCTCCCCAGTTTAGGGTACGTGGCTCGCCTTCTCACTCACGGGTGAGGTGGTGGTTGGGCTGTCTTGACAAGAGGTCTTTGCACCCAGGTGTTTCTTAGCCAGGTGGGGATTTGAACCCAGCTCCTCCCAGCCAGCCCTCAACCGCCTTGCCTTTCCCCCCACCCTGGGGCTCCCCAACATTTGGAGCTGCTGGAAAAGCCTTACCTTTCGTTGAGAGTCAAGGCAGAAAATCCCGGAGTTTGCTCCCCTGCGGGGTCTCCCTTCCGCAGGTCAGAGGTGCCTCCGGAGGGCACCCCAGCCAGCAAGAGGGGCAGGAAAAACAGGGAGAACATGGCACAGATGGCTCCCGGGGCTGTGGGAATGGGCACAGGTGGGCACCGAAAGCCAGCAAGGCTAAGGTGTTGCCTTCTGAATGGGGATGGGACTCTGGGAACAGACTTTTATCTGTCTCTCCTCCAGGCCTGCGGTGACCTTGGCATTTTTCAGATTTTCCTTATCCCCCGAAGGAAAAGAAACTGCCAGAGGAGAGTCGAGTGTGCCAGCTCTTCTGAGCACCCGGGGGGCACAGCAGGCATGCTGTGGGACCCTCCCTCCCTCCCTATCTCCCTTCTCTCCCTCCCTTCTTGCAATTACTGGCCCCTGCTTGCAATTACTAAGATCAGGATTTCGCACCAATGGATGCCAGGCCTTCAAAATGTGAGCAGTTGGATTTGGGGTCAGGGGTGGGGCGGGGAGAGAGCAGGGAGGTGGAGAGGGTGCTCCTGAGCTTGAGCAGAGTGCATTGTCAAGCCCCCACCCCCAAGATGCTTTTTTTTTTCCCCCAGGAGGGTTTTCTGTTTTTTTCTTTTCCTTTTGAAGACGTGCTTCTCCTCCCCAGAAGTTTCTTCAGTTCTGATGGGATGGTGGGGGAATGGAAGGAGCTGAAGAAGCTTCTGGGAGGAGAAACGAAACGTCTTCAAAAAGGGGGGAAAAACCAAGAAAATCCAGTTGCCTTCTGAAAAAAAAAAAGCATCTTTGGGACAACTAGGACTTGGATCTCTACAGACTGTAAGAGCCGAGGTGGCACAGTGGTTAAATGCAGCACTGCAGGCTACTTCAGCTGACTGCAGTTCAGCAGCTCGGCGGTTCAAATCTCACCGGCTCAAGGTTGACTCATCCTTCCGTCCTTCCGAGGTGGGTAAAATGAGGACCCAGACTGTGGAGGCAATATGCTGACTCTGTAAACCGCTTAGAGAGGGCTGAAAGCCCTATGAAGCGGTATATAAGTCTAACTGCTATTGCTATTTGCCCCAAAGGAAGCATCAGCAGGTGGGGGGGGAGGGATTCTATAGAATAGAGAGTGACCGAGTTGGAAGGGACCTTGGAGATCTTCTAGTCCAATCCCCTGCTCAAGCAGGAGACCCTGAATGCCCATTTCAGACAAATAGCCATCCAGTCTCTTCTTAAAAATCTTCAGTGATGAATCTTCAGTTCAAAACTTCTGAGGACAAGCAGTCCCACCGGTTAATTGTTCTCGCTGTCAAAATGTTTTATTCTTAATTCCACGTTGCTTCTCTCCTTGATTAGTTTCCACCCCTTGTTTCTTGTCTTACCTTTCGGTGCTTTGGAAAATAGGTTGAACCCTGTTAGGAATATAATCTAACGCTTGGGTTGGCAATATATAAATCATGTAACAATGCTGTACCTGTTTCTTTAAATCATGCTGTAAAAATGTGATTGGTTGCTGTTTTCCTCAATCGGCCAGAAGAGGGAGCCAGAATGACTGTTAGCTCTCTCTGTTTGTTAGATGCTGGGCTGATCTGATCTGAGTGTTTTGGAAGCTGGCTGTTAGAAAGTGTCGTGAGCTATTGTAAGTTTTGCAACTGTTAGCAAACTTTGATTACTGGACTGATTATATGATATTGGACTATGTCATTTAGATTATCCCTTAACTGAAAGACATTGATGACTGACTGAATTATCCGTGTGTAACTTGGACTGTTTGATGGACTCTGATACCTCTATTTCCATGAAAGTAAAAGCCTATTTAAACTGCAGTGTCTCTGTATGCTGGTTTGTGTGTTCTCCAACACAACTCTCACAACGCTTCTCTGAACGCACTCGCTCTCCCAACGGGCAGCTTACCTAACAAATCCCCCCCCTTCTTTGGGGCAGCCCCTCAAATACTGGAAGGCTGCTATCCTGTCTCCCCTGGTCCTTCTCTTCATTAGACTAGTCAGGCCCAGTTCCTGCTCTTCATATGTTTTAGCCTCCAGGCATTTGATCATCTTAAGATTCCGATTAACAGAGCTGGAAGGGGCCTTGGAGGTCATCTAGCCCAACCTCCCAGCCCAAGCAGGAGACCGGACACCATTTCTGACCAATGGCAGTCCAGTCTCTTCTTGAAAGCCTCCAGGGATGAAGCTCCCACAACTTCCGAAGGCAACTTCTGTTCCATGGGTTGATTGTTTTCACTGTCAAAAAATTCCTCCTTATTTCTAAGTTGAATCTCTCCTTGATCAGTTTCCATCCATTATTCCTTCTCTGATGCTTTGAGAAATAGCTTGACTTCCTCTTCTTTGTGGCAACCCCTGAGATATTGGAAGACTGCTATCAGGTCTCCCCTGGTCCTTGTTTTCATTAAACTAGACCTACCCAGTTCCTGCAACCGTTCTTCATATGTTTTAGCCTCCAGTCCCCTCATCCTCTTGGTTGCTCTTCTCTGCACTCTTTCTAGAGTCTCCACATCTTTTTTACATCATGGTGACCAAAACTGGATGCCAAGTGTGTCCTCCCCAGTGTATCGTGTCTTCAGCATTTTATCTTCAGTGGCATCGGAACAATTTTAATAAAATGGAAAAAAATTTCTGAGCGTAAACAGAGTATATGAAAACTCACACATACACACACAACCTTACTCACAAGGCTGGTTATTTTTTCCATCTGAGCCAAAGAGGCGTGGGGGCGGGGGGAGAATCTTATTTGGTTTGTGGCTGCTGAATTTATTTATCTTCAGCCACAATCTAACAGGTCTCTGTCCAGCTCCTTGGAACCATGAGGACTAGAAGCATATCAGACATTAACACAATTGAGCGAGTCCAGAGATATTTCACGAGAAGAGTCCTCCACTCCTCTGCTCACAACAGAATCCCTTATGCCATTTTGTATAAAATGAAGTAGTAATAGTTATAGTCAAAGAAATGATGAATAATGATAATACGGTATACTTATATATTGATAATATGAGATTTTATATAATTTGTAAGTGAGGACTATGGAGAGGACGCATAAAAGTTTGGTAACCAAAGATAAACAATTTTATAAAATATGGAATTTATCTTAACAATGGTTAGATAAAGAATTTTATAAAGATGTACTATTATTGGATGGATTTTGGATGATGTAATGAAATGTCATAATATAAATTTACTTATAATGTAGAATATCTCACATAAAATGTGGCAATGACAATTATAGTCAAATAAATGTATAATAATGATAATAATTGTTTACATATGTAGCAGATGGATAATATGAGATTTTATATAAAGTGTAAGTGATGACTATGGGGAGAACGTACAAAAAGTTTTGCAAGCAATCAACACACTGTACGGAACTGGAAGGTGTGTTTATGTTTTATGTAGGTCTGTATTTGTTTGTTCAAAAATAAAAAATAAAAAGTTAAAAAAAAAAAGAATCCCTTATGCCACCAGGGTTGAAATTTTGGCCTTGGAGAACTTAAGAACTTTGCCATCTTCGATCTGACCTAATTGTGGTACATAAGCCGGGGTCTTGAGGCCGTTATGGACTGGATGAGGGTGAACAAGCTTGTGCTCAACCCAGAAAAGACCGAGTGGCTGTTGTGTTTCCCTCCCAAAGATTTGGCTATTATTCCACCACTCAGGCTGGGGGGTCAAATTTTATACCCCTCAGAGAGGGTTCGCAACTTGGGAGTCCTCCTGGATCCACAGCTGTCATTTGACCACCACTTAACGGCTGTGACCAGGGGGGCATTCGCCCAGGTTCGCCTGGTGCGCCAGTTGCGACCCTACCTGAATCGGGAGGCTCTCACAACAGTCACTCGGGCCCTTGTGACCTCTAGGCTGGAATACTGCAATGTGCTCTACATGGGGCTGCCCTTGAGGAGCATCCGGCGACTTCAGCTAGTGCAGAATGCAGCCGCGCGAGTGATTGCGGGTGCACCCCGATTCACCCGCATAACACCTATCCTCCGCGAGCTGCGCTGGCTACCTGTTGATCTCCGGATGCGCTTCAAGGTGCTATTAATCACCCATAAAGCCCTACATGGCAGTGGATCTGGATACTTGAGAGACCGCCTTCTGCCAATTACATCCCTACGACCGATAAGATCTCATAGATTAGGCCTCCTCCGTATTCCATCGGCCAGCCAGTGTCGGCTGGCAACTACAAGGAGGAGGGCCTTCTCAGCAGTAGCCCCGACCCTTTGGAACGAGCTCCCCGTGGAGATTCGTACCCTCTCCACCGTCCAGGCCTTCCGCATAGCCTTGAAGAACTGGCTCGCCCGTCAGGCCTGGGGATAGGATAGTTACCCGCCCGAATGATGAGTGTTTGTTGTTTGCTATTTTATTACATGTTTTGTCCTACTGTCTGTATTCCCCTTTCCCAGTTTTTGTGTGAGCCGCCCTGAGTCCCCTCAGGGAAAAGGGCGGCCTACAAATTCTAATAAAATTCTAAAAATTCTAAATAAAATTGTCTACTATAACATCCTACCTGTCAATGACTTCTTCAGCTTCAACTTCAATAATACACAGGGAAACAATAGGTGCAAACTCAAGGTAAACCGCTCCAAATTCGATTGCAGAAAATACGACTTCAGCAACAGAGGGGTCAACACCTGGAATGCTCTACCTAACTCTGTGGCTTCTTCCCCAAACCCCCAAAACTTTAACCTTAGACTGGTTTTTAGGTTTTATTAGGATTTGTATGCTGCCCACTCCCTAGTGACTCTGGGCGGCTTACAGATAAAAATGTGGGGGGGGGGGATGACGACGACGACATATAAAAATTAAAAAGAACAAACATTAAAAGTTCACAACATACATACAGCTTAGAGTGGAGCTGGATAAAATCAACAGCCCCAGGCCTGCCGGAACAGCCAGGTCTTAATCGCTTTGCGGAAAGCCGTAAGAGTACTAAGGATCCGGATCTCCATGAGGAGATCGTTCCATAAGGCCGGAGCCGCTACAGAGAAGGCCCTCTCCCGGGGAGTCGCCAGCCGACATTGACCGGCAGATGGAATCCGGAGGAGGCCTAGTCTGTGTGATCTTATTGGTCTCTGGGAGGTAAATGGCAGGAGGGGGCCTCTCAGGTAGCCAGGTCCTAAACCATGTAGGGCTTTAAAAGTAACGACTAGCACCTTGAAGCGTGTCCGGAGACTGATGGGGAGCCAGTGCAGCTCCCGGAGGATAGGTGTAACGTGGGTGTACCTCGGCACCCCCACTATCGCTCGCGCGGCTGCATTCTGGACCAAGAGCCGAGGTGGCGCAGTGGTTAGGGTGCAGTACTGCAGGCCACTTCAGCTGACTGTTATCTGCAGTTCAGCGGTTCTAATCCCACCGGCTCAAGGTTGACTCAGCCTTCCATCCTTTCGAGGTGGGTAAAATGAGGACCCAGACTGTGGGGGGCGATATGCTGACTCTGTAAACTGCTTAGAGAGGGCTGAAAGCCCTATGAAGCGGTATATAAGTCTAACTGCTATTGCTATCGCTATAACTGCAGTCTTCGAACACTCTTCAAGGGCAGCCCCATATAGAGCAGTCTACAGCCGACCTCACCCCATTCCTAAGAGGTCCATAAAGGGGGCGTGCATAAATGCAGCAAAGTGCCTTCCATCCCTGTCCTACTGTCCCCATTTATTCGTACCCATTTCCTGTGTTCGTGTCCATGTTTATACTTATATCTGTTATTTTCTATAGGCTTGACAAATAAATTAAAAAAAAATACGATGGCTTGGTGTGATATGCAGGTTAGAGTCAGCAGGACTCGGGAACATCAAAGCCACGGAGGGGATGCTGTCTTGAAGAGGTTAGTTTTGTTAGGCAAACCGTGGTAGGGAAGATTGATAGCTGAGGTTGCATCGAACCAAGAGAAGGAAAGGAAGCGTAATTGTGAGTTTCTTACACAGAGGATGCGGAAACATTGTGGTTTCCAAAGCAAAAGGAGGAAAGAAAGAAAGAAACGACAAGGGGGGGGGAATAGAATAGAATGAATGAGCTGGAAGGGACCTTGGAGGTCTTCTAGTCCAGCCCACTGCTCAAGCAGGAGAGCCTATACTATTTCAGACAAGTGACTGTCCAGTCTCTTCTTAAAAACCTCCAGTGATGGAGCGCCCGCCGATTTCTAGAGGCAAGCTGTTCCACTGGTTAATTGTCCTCACTGTTAGGAAGGTTTTCCCTTTGCTTCTCCCTTTGATTAGTTAAGGAAGGAAGGAAGGAAGGAAGGAAGGAAGGAAGGAAGGAAGGAAGGAAGGATGGATTGAGGGTGGGAGGGAGGGAAGGTAAGAAGAAAGGAAGGAAGGAAGGAAGGAAGGATTGAGGGAGGGAGGGAAGGTAGAAAGGAAAGAAGGTAGGTAGGAAGAAAGGAAGGAAAAATTGAGGGTGGAAGGGAGGGAAGGTAAGAAGAAAGGAAGGAAGGATTGAGGGTGGGAGGGAGGGAAGGTAAGAAGGAAGGAAGGAAGGAAGGATTGAGGGAGGGAAGGTAGAAAGGAAAGAAGGTAGGTAGGAAGGATGGATTGAGGGAAGGTATGAAGGAAGGGAGGATTGAGGGATGGAGGGAAGGTAAGAAGAAAGGAAGGTAGGAAGGATTGAGGGAGGGAGGGAAGGTAGGAAGGATTGAGGGAGGGAAGGTAGAAAGGAAGGACGGAAGGTAGGAAGGAAGGAAGGATGGATTGGGAAAGGAAGGGTAGGAAGGAAGGGAGGGAGGGATTGAGGAAGAGAGGGAGGGAAGGAAGGAAGGAAGAAAGGATTGAGGGAAGGAAGGAGGGAAGGAAGGAAGGGAAGAAAGGAAAGGATGGGTTGAGGGAGGAAAGGAAGGGAATGAAGGGAAGGGAGAAGGAAAAAAAAAGGAAGGCTTGAGAGAGAACTGGAAGGAAGAAAAAAGATAGAGAGAAAGGAAGGAAAAATGTGTCTGAAATGGTGAGTAGGGATTAGACTAGAAGACCTCTACAGTCCCTTCCAACTCTGTCATTGTGTGACTCCCTATCCTTCACTTCTGAAATCCTGAGAGTTAAAAGAAAAACCCTGGAGAAGAAGAAAGCCTGAAGGTCTCTTCTCCTCCTCCTCCTCTTCCTCCTCCTCTCTCGCCCCCCTCCCAGACCTGACATTCCTCCCAAATAGACACCTCTTGTCTATCAGCTATAAATACCACCCCCCCCAAAGTCCCTGGGGAGGAATGTTCCTATGGGGAGGGAGCTGGGGCCACCCATTGCCGGCCTCAGAGATTAGCTGTTCACAAACAGCTTCTCGGACACCTGCAGCCAAGGTCTCCACATCAAAAGGCTTCCAGGCGGAGGATGGGGCCGCATCGGTGAGCTGCTGCGGCCCAGGGGACGGGATGCGGGGTGCCCGCTTTGAAGATAACACCCCTTGCCAGGATTCGGCTGGAGGGCTGGCAGGGAGGGAGGGAGGGCGTCCTCCGGCCTTTTGATGTTTCGGGACCCGCCCAGGTAGGAATGTTCAGCATCTCGAAGTCAAGGGAATTGTTGGGTGCATGTCTGGAGAACAGAGAGTACTAGAATCAGAGGGAATGGAAGAGGGCCTCTGAGGTCTTCTAGTCCAACCGTTTTTTTACCATCCTGGTCAAATGGAGGCCTGGTTTATTTATTTTTTGAAAACCTCCCTTGATGGAAAACCCACAACTCCTGGAGGGGAAGCAGATCCACTGTTCTCGCTTGATCGTTCTCACCGTCGGGAAATTTCTCCTTGATTTCCGGTTGCTTCTCTCCTTGATTTAACTGTCTAACTGTTTATTTCATTGTATGCCGCCCTTTCCCCCCCCCCCCCCCGAGGGGGACTCAGGGCGGCTCACAGCTCAAAACAAGGGAAGGGGGGGATACAAACAATTTGACAACAACACAAAACAATACATAATTTAAAAGCGCAACAATCATACCATTCAAGATAGGGCACGGTTCTTTAGCCCCAGGCCTGTCGGAACAGCCAGGTTTTAAGGGCTTTGCGGAAGGCCTGGAGGGTGGTGAGGGTGCGAATCTCCACGGGGAGCTCGTTCCAGAGGGTCGGAGCAGCCACAGAGAAGGCTCTCCTCTGGGTAGTCGCCAGTCGACACTGGCCGGCGGATGGAATTCGGAGGAGGCCTAATCTGTGGGATCTAATGGGTCTAGTGGAGGTAATTGGCAACAGGCGGTCTCTCAAGTACCCAGGTCCGATACCATGAAGGGCTTTATAAGTGATGACTAGCGCCTTGAAGCGTATCCGGAGACCAATAGGCAGCCAGTGCAGCTCGCGGAGGATAGGTGTTACGTGGGTGAACCGAGGTGCACCCACGATCGCTCGCGCGGCTGCATTCTGGACAAGCTGAAGTCGCTGAATGCTCTTCAAGGGCTGCCCCATGTAGAGCACGTTGCAGTAGTCCAGTCTAGAGGTCACAAGGGCGCGAGTGACTGTAGTGAGGGCCTCCCGGTTCAGGTAGGGACGCAACTGGTGCACCAGGCGAATGATGAGTTTCCATCCGTTGCTTCTTGTCTCAGGAGCTTTGGAGAATAAGTTGACTCCCCTCTTCTCACTGACAGTCCCTCAAGTAACAGGATAACCAAGCTGTAAGGGACCTTGGAGGTCTTCTAGTCCAACCCCTGCTCAAGGAGGAGGCCCTATTCCATTCCAGAGAAATAGCCGTCCAATCTTTTCATTAGAAACCTCCAGTGATGGAGCAACTACAACGTCTGGTGGTAAGCTGTTCCACTGGTTAGTTGTTCTCCATTGTTAGGAAGTTTCTCCTTAGTTCCAAGTTGCTTCTCTCCTTGATTAGTTTCCATCCCTTGCTTCTCCTGCCTTCAGGTGCTTTGGAGAATAGAACTTAGGTGCAGCCCCTCAAATATTTGAACACTGCTATCGTGTCACCCTTAGTCCTTCTTTTCATTAGACTTGTTGTTGTTAGTTGGGAAATCATGTCCGACTCATCGCAACCCCTGGACAACATTCCTCCAGGCTTCCTGTCCTCTACCATCCCCTGGAGTCCATTGAAGCTCAGGCCATCTGCTTTGATGACTCCATCCAGCCCCCTCCTTCTCTGCCGTCCCCTTCTTCTTCTTTTGCCCTCCTTCGTTCCCAGCATGAGGCTCTTCTCCAGGGAGTCCTTCTTCCTTCTCATCAGGTGGCCAAAGTCTTTGAGTTTCCTCTTCAGGATCCGGCCTTCTAAAGAGCAGCCAGGGTTGATCTCCTCTAGGACTGACCGGTTGGATGGCCTTGCAGTCCAAGGGATTCTCAGGAGATAGGTAGATAGATAGATAGATAGATAGATAGATAGATGGATGGATGGATGGATGGATGGATGGATGGATGGATGGATGGATAAAAAGTAGGTAGGTAGGATAGATAGATAGGTAGGTAGGTAGGTAGGTAGGTAGATAGATAGGAGAGAGGGAGGAGAGGGGGGAGGAGAGAGAGAGAGAGAGAGAGAGAGAGAGAGAGAGAAGAGAGAGAGAGAGAGAGAGAGAGAGAGAGAGAGAGAGAGAGAGAGAGAGAGAGAGATGTTGTTGTTGTTCGCCACAAAGTCGTGTCCGACCCATCGTGACCCCATGGACCACGTTCCTCCAGGCCTTCCTGTCCTCTCCCATCCCTCTGGAGTCCACTGAAGCTCAGGCCAACTGCTTCGATGACTCCATCCAGCCCCCTCCTTCTCTGCCGTCCCCTTCTTCTTCTTTTGCCCTCCTTCGTTCCCAGCATGAGGCTCTTCTCCAGGGAGTCCTTCTTCCTTCTCATCAGGTGGCCAAAGTCTTTGAGTTTCCTCTTCAGGATCCGGCCTTCTAAAGAGCAGCCAGGGTTGATCTCCTCTAGGACTGACCGGTTGGATGGCCTTGCAGTCCAAGGGATTCTCAGGAGATAGGTAGATAGATAGATAGATAGATAGATAGATAGATAGATAGATAGATGGATGGATGGATGGATGGATGGATGGATGGATGGATGGATGGATGGATGGATGGATGGATGGATGGATGGATGGATGGATGGATGGATAAAAAGTAGGTAGGTAGGATAGATAGATAGGTAGGTAGGTAGGTAGGTAGGTAGATAGATAGGAGAGAGGGAGGGAGAGGGGGGAGGAGAGAGAGAGAGAGAGAGAGAGAGAGAGAGAGAGAGAGAGAGAGAGAGAGAGAGAGAGAGAGAGAGAGAGAGAGAGAGAGAGAGAGAGATGTTGTTGTTGTTCGCCACAAAGTCGTGTCCGACCCATCGTGACCCCATGGACCACGTTCCTCCAGGCCTTCCTGTCCTCTACCATCCCCTGGAGTCCATTGAAGCTCAGGCCATCTGCTTTGATGACTCCATCCAGCCCCCTCCTTCTCTGCCGTCCCCTTCTTCTTCTTTTGCCCTCCTTCGTTCCCAGCATGAGGCTCTTCTCCAGGGAGTCCTTCTTCCTTCTCATCAGGTGGCCAAAGTCTTTGAGTTTCCTCTTCAGGATCCGGCCTTCTAAAGAGCAGCCAGGGTTGATCTCCTCTAGGACTGACCGGTTGGATGGCCTTGCAGTCCAAGGGATTCTCAGGAGATAGGTAGATAGATAGATAGATAGATAGATAGATGGATGGATGGATGGATGGATGGATGGATGGATGGATGGATAAAAAGTAGGTAGGTAGGATAGATAGATAGGTAGGTAGGTAGGTAGGTAGGTAGGTAGATAGATAGGAGAGAGGGAGGGAGAGGGGGGAGGGGAGAGAGAGAGAGAGAGAGAGAGAGAGAGAGAGAGAGAGAGAGAGAGAGAGAGAGAGAGAGAGAGAGAGAGAGAGAGAGAGAGAGAGAGAGAGAGATGTTGTTGTTGTTCGCCACAAAGTCGTGTCCGACCCATCGTGACCCCATGGACCACGTTCCTCCAGGCCTTCCTGTCCTCTCCCATCCTCTGGAGTCCATTGAAGCTCAGGCCGACTGCTTCGGTGACTCCATCCAGCCCCCTCCTTCTCTGCCGTCCCCTTCTTCTTCTTTTGCCCTCCATCGTTCCCAGCATGAGGCTCTTCTCCAGGGAGTCCTTCTTCCTTCTCATCAGGTGGCCAAAGTCTTTTGAGATTCCTCTTCAGGATCTGGCCTTCTAAAGAGCAGCCAGGGTTGATCTCCTCTAGGACTGACCGGTTGGATGGCCTTGCAGTCCAAGGGACTCACAGGAGATAGATAGATAGATGGATGGATGGATGGATGGATGGATGGATGGATGGATGGATAAAAAGTAGGTAGGTAGGATAGATAGATAGATAGATAGGTAGGTAGGTGAGAGGGAGGGAGAGGGGGAGGGAGAGAGAGAGAGAGAGAGAGAGAGAGAGAGGGAGAGGGAGAGAGAGAGAGAGATGTTGTTGTTGTTGTTCGTCACAAAGTCGTGTCCGACGCATCGTGATCCCATGGACAACGTTCCTCCAGGCCTTCCTGTCCTCTCCCATCCTCTGGAGTCCACTGAAGCTCAGGCCGACTGCTTCGGTGACTCCATCCAGCCACCTCCTTCTCTGCCATCCCCTTCTTCTTCTTTTGCCCTCCATCGTTCCCAGCAGGAGGCTCTTCTCCAGTTCTATTCAATTCCATTCCTACTCGAGCGGGGGTTGGTCTAGAAGACCTCTGAGGTCCCTTCCAAAACTATGACTCAACATTCTATGGGTGAGCAGCCAAATGTCTCAAACCAGATAATAAAAATGAGTCCAGTTGCAATGAGTCTGCCTTCCGGCAACTCTTATCTGGATGACTGACAGTTTTCATCGACGTTGGTTAGAGACTTTTAATTGTTAATCAATTAAACAATTGTTTAATTGTTGTTGTTGATGCTGCTGGGATCGACTTCTTTAGCCACAGCTGCAAATGTTCCAAGAACTTTTTTTTTTTTTAAAAAAGAAAAGTAGGCCGCCTGCTTTTGTGATCGAGGGCTAGAATTCACACCTCGCCTTCCTGCTGTTGCGGGTTTCCCCTCCACGCCTCCCCCAATCTTCATCTTTCTTTCCATCCTTGGTCGATACTTTCACAAGGGCCTCAGATGCAACAAGACGCACCCGCAATGTGGCTGGCCAAGCTTCCCGCTTGCTTGACTTTATGGGCGGCATGGATCTCTGCTCTTCATTCCAACTTTACCTTTCCTTCAGACCCGGGCATGGTGAGGAGACCCCCTCGTAGGGGAAGGGGATTGGGGAGGGGGGGGTTGAAAGAAGAGAGTAAAATGGCTATATATTCCAATTTTTCCCCCATCTCCCATCCCTTGCCTTTTGATAACAGCTTCATAATTGGCTATGCAGAAAATAATAGAATAATGGAAGAGTTGGAAGGGACCTTGGAGGTCTTCTAGTCCAACCCCCTGCAGGAGACCCTATTCCATTCCAGACAAATGGCTCTCCAATCTCTTCTCCAGCTCCAGTGATGGACCACCCAAAATATCTGGTTAATTGTCCTCACTGTCAGGAAATTTCTCCTTATTTGTAGAGTGGTTCTCTCCTCGATTAGTTTTCATCCATTGCTTCGTGTCCTGCCTTCAGGGGGCTTTGGAGAATAGTTTGACCCTCCCCTCTTCTTTGGGGCAGCCCCTCAAATACTGGAAGACTGCTATCCTGTCTCCCCTGGTCCTTCTTTTCTCTAGTCTAGCCAAACCCAAATTCCTGCAGCCGTTCTTCCTATGTTTTAGTCTCCAGGCCTATGCTCGTCTTAATTGCTCTTCTCTGCACTTTCCCCCCACCCCCCAAAAAAAACCTCAAGAGTTTTTTTGTAACGTGGTGACCAAAATTGGATGCCGTATTGCAAAGCATGGCTGGAAATTTCTCCTTAATTCCAGGTTGCTCCTCTCCTTGGTTAGTTTCCATCCATTGCTTCTTGTTCTGACTTCGGGTGCTTTGGAGAATAGGTTGACCCCACCCCACCCCGCATCTTTGGGGCAGCCCCTCAAATATTAGAAACCAGCTATTACCTTCCCAGCAAGCCTTCTCTTTCTTAGGCTAAACGTATTTGGTTCTTTTAATCATTCAACGTATGGTTTAGCCTCCAGCCCTCTAACGGAATAACGGAAGAACTGGAAGGGACCTTGGAGGTCTTCTAGCCCAACCCCCTGCTCAAGCACCAGACCCTATTCCATTTCAGACAAATGGCCGTCCAATCTCTTTTTAGAAACCTCCATTGATGGGGCACCCACAACTTCTGGTGGCAAGCTGTTCCACTGATGTGTGTCCAATCACATTTGGCCAATAAAGAATTCTATTCTATTCTATTCTGAATTCTATTCTATTCTCTATTCTATCTTTCCTCTTCTATTCTATTATGAATCCTATTCTATTATATTCTTTCTATTTTATTCTATTCTATCTTTCCTATTCTATTCTGAATCCTATTCTGAATCCTATTCTATTATATTCTTTCTATTTTATTCTATTTTATCTTTCCTATTCTATTCTGAATCCTATTCTGAATCCTATTCTGAATCCTATTCTGAATCCTATTCTGAATCCTATTCTATTATATTCTTTCTATTTTATTCTATTCTATCTTTCCTATTCTATTCTGAATCCTATTCTGAATCCTATTCTGAATCCTATTCTATTATATTCTTTCTATTTTATTCTATTCTATCTTTCCTATTCTATTCTGAATCCTATTCTGAATCCTATTCTGAATCCTATTCTGAATCCTATTCTATTCTATTCTATTCCATTCCATTCCATTCCATTCCATTCCATTGTTCTCCCAGGAAACTTTTCCTTAGTGTCTGGGTCTAAATCTCTCTTAAATCTCATCGATGTGCTTTTGATAAGTTATCGATCAAAATCTTTTAATTTTCTCTCCAGCTTTCTGGTGATTCTCCATATTATTGGGGGCGGAGGGGGGGAGATATGATTCCCCCCCCCAGATTGGGAAAAGGCAGGGCTGCATTTGGTAGAACGATTGTTGGGAGGGGGGGGAGCTATGGCAAATTTGCCTTCAGGGTAAACCAGCATTGCGTTTGTGGTGGGGTGGTGGGGAGGGAATCAAATGCAAAGGGAAATTTATCTTTGCAATGTTTTTATTCTGAAGTGGGTTAACTTTTTAAGGCACTGTTGTTTAATCCAGATGGAGATGACTGAGAGGTTCTGGGATTTTATGGTGAAGTTTGGCAAAACCTACCACAGCCAAGAAGGTAAGCAATCTCTATGAAGGTCTGCTCCTCCCTCTACTACACCCTGAATCGTAAAAGTAGCCCAAGGAATGGGATTCTGATGAAACGTGGAAGAGGTTGAATCTAGCCATGTTTTTAGTATGTGTGAATGCAGACTTGAGTAAGGAGAAGCGGATCTGAGACCACCAAGGTGAGGAGGTCAGCCAGATGCCCCCCGAGAGCAGCGTGTTTCTCAATCTTGGCAGCTGGAAGATGCATGGACTTCAACTCCCAGAATTCCCTAGATGAACTGCTGGCTGGGGAATTCTGGGAGTGGAAGCCCACCTTTCTTAAAGCATTCTGGCTGGGGAATTCTGGGAGTTGAGGTCCACCCATCTTAAAGCATGCTGGCTGGGGAATTCTGGGAGTGGAAGTCCACCCATCTTAAAGCATTTTGGCTGGGGAATTCTGGGAGTGGAAGCCCACCTGTCTTAAAGCATTCTGGCTGGGGAATTCTGGGAGTGGAAGCCCACCTGTCTTAAAGCATTCTGGCTGGGGAATTCTGGGAGTTGAAGTCCACCCATCTTAAAGTCTGCTGGCTGGGGAATTCTGGGAGTTGAAGTCCATCTATCTTAAAGCATCTGGCTGGGGAATTCTGGGAGTGGAAGCCCACCTTTCTTAAAGCATTCTGGCTGGGGAATTCTGGGAGTTGAGGTCCACCCATCTTAAAGCATTTTGGCTGGGGAATTCTGGGAGTGGAAGCCCACCTGTCTTAAAGCATTCTGGCTGGGGAATTCTGGGAGTTGAAGTCCACCCATCTTAAAGTCTGCTGGCTGGGGAATTCTGGGAGCTGAAGTCCACCCATCTTAAAGCATGCTGGCTGGGGAATTCTGGGAGCTGAAGCCCACCTGTCTTAAAGCATGCTAGTTGGGGAATTCTGTGGGCGGTAAATCTTCAAGCTGCCAAGATTGAAAAACCCTGTTCTAAAAATATTACACTCCAGCTGCGGTAATTTCCATCTGCCCAGCTGCCAATTTTGAAGCATTTCAGTGCACTTCAGGAGCTTAACATGAAATTATTTTGACTCTGGAGGTGTTAAACAACAGGGACACGTAAAGCATTTGGCTACAAGACTTTGCAAATCCTGCTTTCTGGAACGGTTACTTGATTTCCCAGTATAAAAATATTAAAACCAGAGTTACCCAGGAAGGAGAGAAGCAGACAAACCAGGGTCTAACATCAACTAAGCATCCGTGTTTGTAAGTGCAGTTTTCTGCTTCCTGCCCCTTTGATTTCTTCACCCTTGCTGCTGCTGTTGTTAGTTGCAATGTTGTGTGCGACCCATTGTGACCCAATGGACAATGTTCCTCCAGGCCTTCCTGTCCTCTACCCTCCTCTGGAGTCCATCGAAGCTCAGGCTGACTGCTTCAGTGACTCCATCCAGCCCCCTCCTTCTCTGCCGTCCCCTTCTTCTTCTTTTGCCCTCCATCGTTCCCAGCATGAGGCTCTTCTCCAGGGAGTCCTTCTTCCTTCTCATCAGGTGGCCAAAGCATTTGAGTTTCCTCTTCAGGATCTGGCCTTCTAAAGAGCAGTCAGGGTTGATCTCCTCTAGGACTGACCGGTTGGATGGCCTTGCAGTCCAAGGGACTCAATGCAGGAGTCTTCTCCAGCACCAGAGTTCAAAGGCCTCCATTCTTTGGCGCCCAGCCTTCCTTATGGTCCAACCTTCACAGCCCTCCATGGCAACTGGGAAAACTGTAGCCTTGACACTTGTGTTGGCAGGGTGACGTTTCTGCTTTTTCTTCACCCTAGAGGCAACTTACCGCTTCAAGGTTTTTGCACAAAACATGGAAACAAGCCAAGTTTTGCAGGACACTGAGCTGGGAACCGCACAATACGGTGTCACCCCTTTCAGCGACTTGACAGGTAAGATGGAAGGGCAATGAAATGTTTGATTAATGGGGGCGATTACTATCGGTTCAGTAGGCGTGGCTTGGTGGACGTGGTATGGCTTGGGGGCATGGCAGGGGAAGGATACTGCAAAAACTCCATTTTGCAGATGGCATTTGCCAGTTCTCTGAACTACTCAAAATTTCCCCTACCGGTTCTCCGAACTACTCAAAATCTCCGCTACCGGTTCTCTGAACTACTCAAAATTTCTTTTACCGGTTCTCTGAACTACTCAAAATCTCCGCTACCGGTTCTCTGAACTACTCAAAATCTCCGCTACCGGTTCTCTGCACTACTCAAAATTTCTCCTACCGGTTCTCTGAACTACTCAAAATCTCCGCTACCGGTTCTCTGAACTACTCAAAATTTCCCCTACTGGTTCTCTGAACTACTCAAAATCTCCGCTACCGGTTCTCTGAACTACTCAAAATTTCTCCTACTGGTTCTCAGAACTACTCAAAATCTCCGCTACCGGTTCTCTGAACTACTCAAAATTTCACCTACTAGTTCTCAGAACTACTCAAAATCTCCGCTACCGGTTTTCTGAACTACTCAAAATTTCTCCTACCGGTTCTCTGAACTACTCAAAATTTCCCCTACCGGTTCTCTGAACTACTCAAAATTTCCACTACCGGTTCTCCGGACTACTCAAAATTTTCACTACCGGTTCTCTGAACTACTCAAAATCTCTGCTACCGGTTCTCTGAACTACTCAAAATCTCCGCCACCGGTTCTCCAGGACCTCTCAGAACCTGCTGGATTTCACCCCTGCTTGGAGGCCTTCTAGTCCAACCAAGGTTCCTTTTTAGGCCTAGGATTCTATGAAGCGGCAATGGGGAAGAATGAAAGGAGGGGATATTCTCAAAGTAGCCAGCAGTCCTATTCAGTTCAACAAAGTGAAATTCGTTGGGGAAACTGCACAGCCCCGGTTTGCAAATTGGAAAGTGTTTCTGTTGACAGAGTGTGGGAGCAGAGACCCCGGGTTGGGTTCGCGGCGGGCTGGTGGTGAGCTGAGTGATCCCGTCCTGCAGAGGAAGGCGGGCCACTGTGCTGCTGTGGCAAGCAGGATGTTTAGAGATGAGCCCACCGCAGCACTCAAACTCTGCTCGAGGTCTAACCAGTTGAGTTTCAGACTTGTGGCATCCACACGACGGCTAAATCGCTCTGTAGCTTGCTCAGGTGGTTTCCAAGCCGATCAAGAGTCCCCAAGGTGCTTCCCCCCCCCCCCAAAACGCAGCTGGACTTCTTGTCCAGTTTTCTATTTTCCAAAGCACCATTAAAGGGAAAGGTTCCCTCCTAGTATGTGCTGGTCGTTCCCGACTCTAGGTGGCGGTGCTAATCTCCGTTTCAAAGCCCAAGAGCCAGCGCTGTCCGAAGACGTCTCCGTGGTCATGTGGCCGGCATGACTCAATGCCGAAGGCGCACGGAACGCTGTTCCCTTCCCACCAAAGGTGGCTCCTATTTTCCTACTTGCATTTTTTACACGTGTTTTCAAACTGCTAGGTTGGCAGAAGCCGGGACAAGTCACGGGAGCTCACTCCGTTATGCGGTGCTAGGGATTCGAACCGCCGACCTTTCTGATCGACAACCTCAGCGTCTTAGCCCCTGAGCCTTAAAGCACCATTAGGCAAGACAAAAAGAGAGAGAAGAGAGAAACAACCTAGAACGAAGGAGAAATTTCCTGACAGTGAAAACTATTGGTCGGTGGAATGTCTTCCTTGCAGAAGTTGTGGATGCTCCGTTACTGGAGGCTGTCAAGCAGAGTGTGGACAACCATTTGCCTGAAATGATATACGGGTCTCTTTCACCGCAGGGGGTTAGGCTAGAAGACCTTCAAGGTCCCTTCCAATTCTTCCGTTCTGTTATTTTCCGTACAGCCAATTGCTCCTCTTGACAGCCCAGCCTTCATTCCACGAATTTATTTCTATTTATTTTGCTCTTTTGCTGCAACCTGGATTTTGGATGCCTAGACTAATGAAAAGAAGGACTAGGGGTTTGAATATTTGAGGGGCTGCCCCAGGAAAGAGAGGAAGGTCAGCCTATTCACCAAAACTCCTGAAGGCCGGACAAGGAGCAATAGGTGGAAACTAATGAAGAGAAGCAACTTAGAACCAAGGAGAGACTTCCTAACAATTGAGAAAAAATTAACCAGTGGAACAACTTGCCTCCAGAAGTTGTGAATGCTTCATCACTGGAGGTTTCTAAGAAAAAATTAGACAGTCACCTGCCTGAAACGGCATAGGGTTTCCTGCTCGAGCAGAGGGGAACTACAAGTCCCTTCCAAGTCTGTAATTCTGTTAAACTGAACTGTAGGAAGCTGCCCTTATCTCAATGGCTGGCTATCACACAATAGCTCTTTTGTTTGGGCACAGGCAAAAGTGTTGTGTGTTTAAGCAGTGTGTTTTATTCACCCTAGTTGAAGGGATGAGCTGGGGGTGGAGAACACAACTGGGCTGGCACAAACCTCGGTGGAATACCAAGCAAAGGGTCCAAGGAAGTTGAATTCCTGGGTAATTTTGCCCCAGAGTCTCACAAGGCTATACTGCAGGATCAAAAGAATTGGCTTTTTCCTCCCCTTCTCTTTCCATACTCCTTTGTGTGTGTGTGTGTGTGTGTGAAGGTACACAACACCACCCAAGGCCAGCCAAATTATTTTGGCAGCCGAGGCTGAGAATTCCACATGGACGTCTCCCTCTTTGGAAGAGAGTAAAAATAGAAAATTAATAAAAAGAAGGAAAGCTATGCCACCCCACGCCTTCAGTGGGTCAACTTTCCCTGGTCTGTTTTGAACGGTGCGGTTTGAATTGCCAAAAGGCAGGCAGAGGGCCAACTGGGGAAGCCTTCAAGATCCATAGGTAGTCCTCGTCTTACAACGGTGCATTTATAGTGGCCGTTCAAAGTTACGTCAGAATTGGAGGGGAAAAGTGATTTAGGATCTAAAGTTGTTCAGACTTTGGGGCTTTTGGGCAAAGAGAAAGTTAGATTAACCGGGTCGCCCAATACTGCAACCTCCGACGGATGCTTCCTCCACTTGGCTCTGCACTACAACACCCCTCATCCCCCGCCCACAAAACTCAGGTTTGTTAGAGAATATTGGGATTATAAAGCCTAAGCCGCCGGCGAATAATACAAAATGTGTTTCCTTCCTTACTGCAGAAAGCGAGTTTGCGAAGAGGTTCGGCAACCCGGTTTTGCGGTCTGTGCCGGTTGGGCCGAGGGAACCGCGCCGCGGCTACTCGACGGCAACCCGATTCTGCGACTGGAGAAAAAAGGGCTTGTCCCCTGTGAAGTACCAGGTGAGCGTGGATAGAGAGAGCTGCCAACATAATCTTCTGCAAAGTGACGTTGTATTGGCTGCCGATTTCCGGTCTTCTCACCCGGTGGGGACTTTTTGATGGTGATGGACGTGACTTATAGCAATAGCAATAGCAGTTAGACTTATATACCGCTTCATAGGGCTTTCAGCCCTCTCTAAGCGGTTTACAGAGTCAGCATATTGCCCCCAACAACAATCCGGGTCCTCATTTTACCCACCTCGGAAGGATGGAAGGCTGAGTCAACATTGAGCCAGTGAGATTTGAACAGCCGAACTGCAGAACTGCAGTCAGTTGAAGTAGCCTGCAGTGCTGCATTTAGCCACTGCGCCACCTCAGCTTACGCAGAGCGTAGATTTTAGGGAAAGCCTGGATGATGTTGAAGGGGGAAGATGGATTCCTCCAGCCCGGTTGAGTGAGATTGTCTTGAACCACTGAATAAAGTCCCCGGAGTAAGGGTTGTTGTTGATGTTGTTGTTGTTTTGAAACTTTGGAAAGTTTAAGAGGGGTGGACTTCGACTCCCAGAATTCTCCATCAAGCTGATCTCTTCAAAGAATGCTGGTTAAGGGAATCCTGGGAGTGGATCCCCACTCAATTTAAAGCATGCTGGCTGGGGGATTCTGGGAGTGGAAGCCCACCCATCTTAAAGCATGCTGGCTGGGGGATTCTGGGAGTTGAAGCCCACCCATCTTAAAGCATGCTGGCTGGGGAATTCTGGGAGTGGATCCCCACCCAATTTAAAGCATGCTGGCTGGGGAATTCTGGGAGTTGAAGTCCACCCATCTTAAAGCATGCTGGCTGGGGAATTCTGGGAGTTGAAGTCCATCCGTGTTAAATTATGCTTTTCTGGGGAATTTGGGGTTTTCAATTCCACCCATCTTAAAAGAATACTGGACTAGAAGACCTCCAAGGTCCCTCCCAAGTACAGATTTGTCAGCAAAACCTAGATAATAGATAAAATGAGGAACTGAATTAGGGATGGGGCTCAATTGCATGTAGGACCCCCCGTGTTTCGATTCAGTAGTGCGGGGTGCACAGATTGTCAGTTAGGACCTCCTCGATCGTAGACTGCCTCCTCCTTACAACAACCCTGTAGGGTAGGGCCAGGATGAGCCGAGGTGGCGCAGTGGTTAGAGTGCAGTACTGCAGGCCACTTCAACTGACTGTTATCTGCAGTTCAGCGGTTCGAATCTCACCAGCTCAGGGTTGACTCAGCCTTCCATCCTTCCAAGGTGGGTGAAATGAGGACCCAGATTGTTGGGGGTGATATGCTGACTCTGTAAACCGCTTAGAGAGGGCTGAAAGCCCTATGAAGCGGTATATAAGTCTAACTGCTATTGCTATTGCTAAGGCTAGTGATGCCTTGGACTAGTTCATGCAATTCTCTTGGCAACTCTTAAGGAATGGCTTTCCTTCCTTCTGTGAATTGCGCAGGATAGTTTCCCCTCTAAATTTTAACCAGTTATAGGTGACTGAAATGGCAGTGGGAAATTTTCCTGCACTGTCAACAGCCCTGGGATACGAGAGCCGTGGTTAGAAACAAGAGGACATGGCGGGCCAGATCCTAGTTTAATGTTTCCTAACTCTCTCCTAGGGAGAGAGTTGCAGATCCTGCTGGGCTTTCGCAGCCGTCTCCAACATAGAGGCGTTGTGGAAGATTCACCGAAATGTTAACTGCAGCCTCTCGGTGCAAGGTATGTCAGATGACGGGAAGGTAAGTGAGGAAGGACGGTTTCTTAAAGAGTTTCTCAATGCCAGCCATTTTAAGACGGGTGGACTTCCAACTCCCAGAATTCCTTGCTGGCTAAGGAATTCTGGGAGTTGAAGTCCACCCCTTTTAAAGCATACTATCGGGGGGATTCTGGGAGTTGAAATCCATTCATCTTAAACCATGCTGACTGGGGGATTCTGGGAGTTGAAGTCCCATCCCTTTAAAAGCATGCTTGCTGGGGGATTCTGGGAGTTGAAGTCCACCCATCTTAAAGCATACTGGCTGGGGGATTCTGGGAGTTGAAGTCCACCCATCTTAAAGCATACTGGCTGGGGGATTCTGGGAGTTGAAGTCCATCCCTTTAAAAGCATGCTGGCTGGGGGATTCTGGGAGTTGAAGTCCACCCATCTTAAAGCATACTGGCTGGGGAATTCTGGGAGTTGAAGTCCACCATCTTAAAGCATACTGGCTGGGGGACTCTGGGAGTTGAAGTCCATCCCTTTAAAAGCATGCTGGCTGGGGGATTCTGGGAGTTGAAGTCCATCCCTTTAAAAGCATACTGGCTGGGGGATTCTGGGAGTTGAAGTCCATCCCTTTAAAAGCATGCTGGCTGGGGGATTCTGGGAGTTGAAGTCCACCATCTTAAAGCATACTGGCTGGGGGACTCTGGGAGTTGAAGTCCATCCCTTTAAAAGCATGCTGGCTGGGGGACTCTGGGAGTTGAGGTCCATCCCTTTAAAAGCATGCTGGCTGGGGGATTCTGGGAGTTGAAGTCCACCATCTTAAAGCATACTGGCTGGGGGACTCTGGGAGTTGAAATCCATCCCTTTTAAAGCATGCTGGCTGGGGGATTCTGGGAGTTGAAGTCCATCCCTTTTAAAGCATGCTGGCTGGGGGATTCTGGGAATTGAAGTCCATTCCTTTTAAAGCATGCTGGCTGGGGGATTCTGGGAGTTGAAGTCCACCATCTTAAAGCATGCCGGCTGGGGGATTCTGGGAGTTGAAGTTCATCCCTTTAAAAGCATGCTGGCTGGGGGATTCTGGGAGTTGAAGTCCATCCCTTTTAAAGCATGCTGGCTGGGGGATTCTGGGAGTTGACGTCCATCTATCCTAAAGCATGCTGGCTGGGGGATTCTGGGAGTTGAAGTCCATCCCTTTTAAAGCACGCTGGCTGGGGGATTGTGGGAGATGAAGCCCATCCATCTTAAAATTGCTGGGATTGAGAAAGTCTGGGTAGTTCCCTCAAAGGTGAAGAACTCGGATTGGGAAGTGGGGACGGGACGGGTGACAGCGAGAGCTGACTAATTCGGGAACTGGGGGGAAGGCAAGCGTCTTCCATCACTGTCCGACTGTAGTCTTCTTCAAAAATAATCTTTTCCCTCTCTGTCTCTTTCGCCCTAGAACTCATCGACTGCACATACCCATCCAGAGGAGGCTGCCTCGGGGGCTATGTCTGGAACGCCCTCCAGTACGTCTTCAACAAAAGTATGTGGACATCCCTGTTCAGTTGCAGCATTTCTGTTGTGCAGCATTGCACAATTTTCATTGTAGCATTTATGTGAGTTCACACAACTGTTCCCCGCCCCCATTGGAGTCTGGGCTGTGATGGCTCAACCCATGTTGGAGCCTCGCAACAACCCCGTAAGGTGGGCTCTGTGCAAACAGGTGAGTGAGTTGAACAGCGGGGGCAGAGATAACAGGAAGGCAGGGTTGGAAGGGACCTCTGAGGTCTTCTAGTGCAACCCCCAGCTCGAGCAGGGAACGTCCAGTGATGGAGCACCCACAACTTCTAGTGGCAAGCTGTTCCACCGGTTAATTGTTCTCCCTGTCAGGGAATTCCTCCTTAGTTGTAGGTTGCTTCTCTCCTTGGTTAGTTTCCATCCGTTGCTTCTTGTCCTGCCTTCAGATGCTTTGGAATTACAAAACAAGGGAGTTGGAAGGGACCACGGAGGTCCTCTAGTCCAGCCCACTACTCAAGCAATAAATCCTATACCATTCCAGACAAATGACTGTCCAATCTCTTCTTCACAACCTACAGTGATGGGGCACCCGCAACTTTGGGAGGCAAATTGTTCCACAGATTAATTGTTCTCCCCATCAGGAAATGTCTCCTTAGTTTCAGGTTGCTTCTCTCCTTGATGAGTTTCCATCCATTATTCCTTATCTGCCCTTCAGTTCTTTGGAAAATAGGTTGACTCCCTCTTCTTGGGGGCATCCCTTCAAATATTGAATTTCCGCTCTCAAGTCACCCCTGGTCCTTCTTTTCATTAAAATAAAAAGGTAAAGGTTTCACTTGCACATCTGTGCTAGTCGTTCCCAACTCTAGGGGGCGCTGCTCATCTCTGTTTCAAAGCCGAAGAGCCAGCGCTGTCCAAAGACGTCTCCGGGGTCATGTGGCTGGCATGACTTAACGCCGAAGGCGCACGGAACGCTGTTCCCTTCCCACCAAAGGTGGTTCCTATTTGTCTACTTGCATTTTTTACCTGGTTTCGAACTGCTAGGTTGGCAGAAGCTGGAACAAGTCATGGGAGCTCACGCCATTACCTGACGCTAGGGGTTCGAACCACTGACCTTTCTGATTGACAAGCTCAGTGTCTTAGCCCCTGAGCCACCGGGTCCCTTCTTTGTGGCATCCTCTCAAATATTGAACCCGCTTTCAAGTCACCCCTTGTCCTTCTTCTCATTAAAATTGATAGAGCCGAGGTGGCGCAGTGGTTAGGGTGTAGTACTGCAGGCCACTTCAGCTGACTGTTATCTGCAGTTCAGCGGTTCTAATCTCCCCGGCTCAAGGTTGACTCAGCCTTCCATCCTTCCGAGGTGGGTGAAATGAGGACCCAGACTGTTGTTGGGGGTGATATGCTGACTCTGTAAACCGCTTAGAGAGGGCTGAAAGCCCTATGAAGCGGTATATAAGTCTAACTGCTATTGCTATTGCTACTAAAATAGACCCACCCAATTCCTGCAGCGATTTTCGTATTGGTTATTTGATGAGCATCTCGGCTTCGTATGCTGAAAGCTGAAATCTCAGTTTGGTTAGCGAGTTATCTGCCTGGACGTTAAATGTTTCAAGGCAGTAATAAATTGAGCAAGGAAATTCGAGGAGAGGAGGAAACGGAGGACTGTTTAGTTTTGGGAAAAATGGCATAAGTGGTTAGATGTTAGAAACAGGAAATAAGAATTTGGGAAAGGTGATTTGTATTATAGAAGAATTAGGAAACCGTGATAAGAAAGTAGGGAAAGTAGGATTGACAAAAGTGGAAAAAGGTATATAAAAGAAGAAGAGTAACAATGATTGTAACAAACATTCAGCAAAAGAGTAATAGCAGTAATAGCAATAGCAGTAGACTTATATACCGCTTCATAGGCCTTTCAGGCCTCTCTAAGCGGTTTACAGAGAGTCAGCATATTGCCCCCAACAATCTGGGTCCTCATTTTACCCACCTCGGAAGGATGGAAGGCTGAGTCAACCCTGAGCCGGTGAGATTTGAACCGCTGACCTGCTGATCTAGCAGTAGCCTGCAGTGCTGCATTTAACCACTGCGCCACCTTGGCTCTGTAATAAATAAAAGGATCAGAAGTGTAAAATTAGAATGCTTTCAGAGGGAAGTAATATTTGTAAAGATGCACCGATAGATATCTCCTGTAAGAACCAACGTGTAATTCCGGTGTTGTTCGTAAGTTTTGTGTATGTTTTTGTCAATGTGTTTAAAACTAAAAACAAATTTTAAAAGTTTCAAGGCAGTTATTGAACTGCCAACGTTAGGGAAATTCCAAAATAATAACAGAAAGAAACCTTTTTTTTAAAAAGTCTTTTTTTTAATCTACCTCTTTTGTAAAGCATCCTTGGTTCCCCCCCCTCCACACACACAGGTGGATTGTCATCGGACACCCTTTACCCCTACATCGGAAAAAACCAGCACTGCCAGAAACACAGGGGGAGAAAACTAACCAAGATTGATGGTTATAGTGTACTTCCAAGAGACGAGAAGTGTAAGTCTTTGGCCAGGGTTGAGACGTCTGAATTCTAAGGCTCTGGAGGCCCCGGAAAAAAATTAGGTTTACTCAAGATTTTAAAAAAGTGTAGAGTTTTTTTTTCCTTTTGCAGATGGAAAAACGGGAGTGAAAATAAAAACATTTATATGCAAGCAGACAGTCTCTTTTACATGTTCAACCTATTTAAATGTGGGGGGTGCATTTATATGCTGTTCCCCCCCCCCCAAAAAAAACCCATTGGGGCTTTAATGACAGGTAATCATTGTCTTACAACCATTGTGGTACTCTGGCCTAGAGGTGGCGCTCTCGCCTCACAATCAAGGAGGCTGTTGAGTTCGATCCAAGGTAGAGGCAGATATTTCTCTCTCTGGCCACACACGAGAATATATCTGCAGAAGAAAACTCTGCATCGGCAACAGGGAGGGCATCGGGCCATTCAAACCCTTTGCTAGCTCTAATTCAGTTGCCAGGGGACTCCACCCTGCCAGGGATTATGGGGTCGCTAAGCGACTATGGTGATTGTCTTACAACCATTCCTTTAGTGACTGTTGAGTTACAATGGTACTGAAAACAGAGGCTTGCAAACAATCCTCACATTTACAACTGTCGTAGGATTCCCATGGTCATGTGATCAAAGTTTGGGCATTTATTTATAACCGTGGCAGTGTCCTGGGATCATGTGATCACCATTTGGGATCTTCCCAGCGGGCCTCTGCAAAGTTAATGGAGGGGGGGGGAGAAGCCCGATTCGCTTAACAACTGCGTGATTCACTTAACAACCCTGTTGATTTGCTACACCACCTCGACAAAGGGGTAAAATGTGGTGTGACTCACTTCACTTCCGCCTTGCTCGTCAATGACAACGGCAGTGGTCGTAAGTCGTGGTCTACCTGGACCAAAATTTATGTTGCAAAGTGAGACCTTTGTCAAGTGGATTTTGCCCCATTTTACGACCTTCCTTATCCGCCGTTGTTAAGTGAATCTTTGCAGTTGTTGAGCGAACCTGGCTTCCCCGTCGACTTTGCTTTGTCAGGTTGCAAAAAGGGATCACATGACCCTTCCGGGACTCTAATCACATGACTGGGTGGACACTGCGACGGTCGCAAGTGTGAAAAACGGCCCCAAGTCACTATTTTCAGCACTGTTGTAACTTTGAATGGTCACTAAACATGCTGTTTTAAGTCCGGGACAACCCGTATTCGGGAGGGGAAATGAATTTCGTTCCCAAATCCTGATTTTTGCACTCCCATGTTAATTTGTGATGCTTTTCTCCCAGACATCGCCAGTATTGTGGCCACCCAGGGTCCTGTGACAGCTCTGATGAACCAAAAAATCATCCAGGTGAGAATCAGGTAACATTTTGGAGTGGAAAAGAGGCGAAAGGAACAGTTTTGTTAGGTGTCATCCTTCCCAATTCGTTGGCTGGGTACTTTTGTGGCTGAATTTCCCCAGCTCTCTAACCTGGCTTAATTTGAGCTCGGCTTAGCTCCTGTACATGCTGGGACGTGGTGGCTCAGGGGCTAAGACGCTGAGCTTGTCATTCAGAAAGGTCGGCAGCTCAGCGGTTCGAATCCCTAACGGAGTGAGCTCCCGTGACTTCTCCCGGCTTCTGCTAATCTAGCAGTTCGAAAGCGCATAAAAAACGCAAGTAGAAAAATAGGAGCCACCTTTGGTGGGAAGGGAACAGTGTTCCGTGCGCCTTCGGCGTTGAGTCATGACCACGGAGACATCTTCGGACAGTGCTGGATCTTCAGCTTTGAAACAGAGATGAGCAGCGCCCCCTAGAGTCAGGAACGGCTAGCACAGCTGTACGAGGGGAAGCTTTACCTTTACAGCTCCGGTACAGCTAGTCCTCGACTTTGTTCATTTAGTGACCGATAAAAATGGCACTGAAAAAAAGTGACTTGAGATCATTTCACACTTACGACCATCGCAGCATCCCTGTGGTTAGGTGATTAAGACTCAGACGCTTGGCCACTGACTCAGATTTATGACGGTTACAGCGTGCCGGGGTCACGTGATTCCCTTTTGGAGACCTTTTGACGAGCAGTCAAAGGGGACGCCAGATTCGCTTAACAACCGTGTGACTGAGTTAACAATCCCTTAAACATCGGTGGCGAGAACGGTCTAATTCCAGAAAGGAGAAGCAGAGACCCAGAGAGGTAACCGGGATTTAAAGGTATTCTATCTATGGTTAATCATGGTCTGTTTCGATTCTCTCCATGGGGCAGCATTACCAAAAAGGCATCATCCAGAGGTCCAAGGTGAGCTGCGACCCCAACTGGCTTGACCACGCAGTCCTTATTGTTGGTTTCGGTGAAGGTAAGCTGTGTTTTCTTGGTTGTTGGGGTCCAAGGGATCTGGCTGTTGTGGCCCGCCAATGGCTAGCGGAGCTGGCAGCCGATTCGGACAGTGAGGAGGGTTGGGGAGGAACCTGGGCCAGTCCTGGAGTCTGGGGAAGGCTCTGAGGAGGGCTCTGTGTCGGAGGCAGAGAGGGGGCCAGGGCCGTCTGACAGTTATCAGCTGCCTACGGAGTCAGACATCAGTGAGGCAGAAGAACAGCTGGAGCCTGTTCCCAGTGTGCGCATGCGCAGAGTTGCCAGACAAAGGGAACAGATAAGAACAGGGATCGACTTGGGAATAAGGCCACAGGTGGATGATGAATGGCCCCTCCCAGACGGAATAAAAGAGGAGCGAAAGGGGAGTGGAGTTTGCAGGAGACCATTAGTTTGCTTCATTGGTTCGTGACTCTCCCAGACTCCTGGCCAAGTTCTGCAGAGATCGGCCTGGCAGCTCTCCAAGCCAGAGAAGGTCTGTGACCATAAATCCTCCCTGGAAAGACTTTGCTGGATGGGAAGGAGCAGAATTCAAAGTCAATTAATAAAAGGGGTTTTTGTCGGGACAAGGAGTCAGAACACTGGTTTGATTCTCCATTCAGCATCCCACCAGTTTTGAGATGGGACATCACAACACCCATTTGAAGGTGGTTGGGTTGTCTTGATGAACCCCAAAACCATTCAGCTGAGAACAGGGGGGAGGGGAGAATTCTGGGGGACACGTAGCTCACTCCGTTACGCGGCGTTAGGGATTCAAACTGACAAACTGCTGACCTTTCTGATTGACCAGCTCAGCGCCTTAGCATAAAACATGGGGGCTTCTTGATAGGTGGAAGAAGGAAACTAGCATCCATGACCGAGTTGTTGTGGTTTATGGCGTGCCTTTTTGGTTGCAGGCAAAATCCGACGCGGCACCTGGAGCGGATCATACTGGATTATCCAGAACTCCTGGGGAACACACTGGGGAGAAGAGGTGGGTTGAGTTCTACTGATTGGTGGGAAAAAGAGAATGGAAGTGCCTCTTTGGCCAAGAGGAGATGAACAGAGTTGGAAGCAACCTTGTAGGTCATCTAGTCCAACCCCCCGCCCATGTAGGAGACCCTACTACACCGTTTCTGACAAATGGCAGTCCAATCTCTTAAGGTAAGGTATACCAGGCTAGAAACCAGGAGACAGGGAGTTCTAGTCCTGCCTTAGCAATGAAACCTGACTGGGTGATTTCGGGCCGATTACCAGGAGATGGTGAGTTCTAGTCCCACCTTATGGGGCTGGAACTCATGAAAGCCAGCTGGGTGACTTTGGTCCAATCACTGGGGTGATGGGGAGTTCTAGTCCTGCCTTAGCAATGTAAGTTGACTGGGTGACTTCAGGCCAATCACCAGGAGATGGTGAGTTCTAGTCCCGCCTTACGCATGAAAGCCAGCTGGGTGACTTTGGCCCAGTCACCAGGAGACGGGGAGTTCTAGTCCTGTCTTAGCAATGAAAGCTGACTGGGTGATTTCGGGCCAATTACCAGGAGATGGTGAGTTCTAGTCCCACCTTACCCATGAAAGCCAGCTGGGTGTCTTTGGCCTAGTCACCAGGAGACGGGGAGTTCTAGTCCTGTCTTAGCAATGAAAGCCGACTGGGTGATTTCGGGCCAATCACCAGTAGATGGTGAGTTCTAGTCCCATCTTATACATGAAAGCCAGCTGGGTGACTTTGGCCTAGTCACCAGGAGACAGGGAGTTCTAGTCCTGCCTTAGGCATGAAAGTTGGCTGGATTAACTTGGATAAATTGGGGAAGTGGGTTAGGTCAACCAAAATGCAATTCAGGGGCAGGGAAAGCATCATCATTGACATAAATTGATGTACATGCAGTAGAAACTAAACAATGAGGACAATTAACCAGTGGAACAACTTGCCACCAGAAGTTGTGGGTGCTCCAATATTGGAGGCTTCTAAGAAGAGATTGGACAGCCACTGTACCTGAAATGGTCCAGGGTCTCCTGCTTGAGCAGGGGGCTGGACTAGAAGCACCTCCAGGTCCCTTCCAGCTCTATTCTGATTGATAATTGATTGATTAGCTGTATTGCTTAGGGATATCGAACTGAACTCTTTCTATTTTCTGTTAGGGCTATTTTCGGATGGATAAAGGCTCCAACACCTGTGGGATTGCCCAGTATGTCACAACAGCCACCGTCAAAGATTTGGCAGGAAAGAAGCCGGTTATTTGTCCGAGATGATGCTATGCGTGCATTTGCCTGTCTTTCAGACAACAGCTCTGGAGCACTCAGTCCTATTAATTTTCAAGCTTTTGCAATCTGGAGCCTTCCGAAGGTTGGCGGCCTGCAGCATTTGATTGTCCTCCGAGTGATTCGGTTTCTTTCAAACGCAGTGTTTCTCGAATTTTTCTTCATTTTTAAGAGCAACCGATGAGTAGTGTAACTTTTTAGAATTGCCAAGTGCAACAACTGGGGGGGATGACGGACCGAATCCCCAGTTTTGGTGCAAAATCCTTTTGTGTAGAAAAACCCGCTATTTTTCTCTCTGCGTGTGTATGCGGATGTGAAGTTGGGGGGATATGGAGGAAAGGAATATATGAATGGGAACGGAATAAAATGCATGGACAGAATATGTTATCTATCTTCTTCTATCTTATTTATTATTTATTTATTTTATATGTATGTATATTCCGACATAACTCTGGAACGCCTTGAGCAATTCCAAACAAACTTAGTACACAGATCTGACTTACCCTCTTGAAACAAATACTGGGGGGTGGGGTGGGGTAAGACACCCCTACGGGGTTTGTGTGTCTTTGTCTATGTGTTCCAATATAACTCTGGAACGCCTGGCCCGTTAAGGAGAGCGTCCCAGAGCAGCAATTGTTTGTGATCTCATGGGAGGCAGAACCTGGGCCGTTAAGGAGAGAGTGTGTGGCATCCTAGAGCGGCAATTGTTTGTGATGTCAGTTCCTTCACATATTACTCTGGAAAGCCAGCTGTGATGTTCACCTTCTGGTGGACCAATTGTGAAGTGCCTATGGATTTGGGGCAAGATGCCAGGGCAGGAAAGCGGAGTGCATGGGAGGGGGAAAGGAGAGGGCGGGGATGATGGGCATGGGAGTAGGGGGAAGAAAGCCCCCTCTCAATGGCTCCCTGTCAGACAAATGCTTCCGGGCAAAGTGCCAGGATCGTAGACAGGGAGGGAAAGAGGAGTGCATGGGAGGGGGAAAGGGAGAGGGCAGGGATGATGGGCATGGGAGTGGGGAGGCCTCTGTCAGACAAACCCTTCGACGTCTATAAATACCTAGGCAACGCCGGGACATCAGCTAGTATCAAAATAAAGAAAGGAGATGCTGAAAATACAGTGAACACTGCTAATAATCTTCATACGGAATGAATAAAAAAAAAGGATTCTCATCAAAACCACCATGTATTTTCTCCCCTCTCCCACAATGCTGGAATCAAAACCGTCTTTCATTCGAGATGAGCCATTAACAAAACCAAAAATCCCCCTCCCCACATTTGTTCCCCTCTTCATTTTCTTCCCACCCCTTTTTGGCTCAGAAAGGAAGATATTTGGCTTTTCGGCTCTCGCATTTTATATTACGATTAGATGCGCGGGGATGTGTTTTTTTTCACACCTCCAAAGCCACACGGTCTTTCGAGTTTGTGTATCTTCATTTCTTTGGGGGTTTTGGTTTTTTTTCAGAGTTTCACTTCGTTTCCGCTGTGCGCCCGAACTCAAGTGTGTGGTTGGTTAATTTGATGTGGCATCCCCGTGTTTCTTTAACTTGTACATGTTCAAACCTCAACACATACACAGTTGAGGGAGGGGGGAAAATCAAGAATATATATATATATATATTGTACAGAGACCGAATGTTCCCACATCTGAGACTGCCCAGGCCTGTACAATATGATCAAGAGACAGCATTTTATCCACCTAAATTAATCAGAAATGAAAAGCTATTCTTAGGCTTAGATAAAGGTAAAGGTTCCCCTTGAACATATGTGCTAGTCGTTCCCGACTCTAGGGGGTGATGCTCATCTCCATTTCGAAGCCAAAGAGCCAGCGCTATCTGACGATGTCTCCGTGGTCATGTGGATGGCATGACTCAACGCCAATGGAACGCAGTTCCCTTCCCACCAAAGGTGGTTCCTATTTTTTTACTTGCATTTTTACCTGCTTTAGAACTGCTAAGATTGACAAGGAACGGGAGCTCAGGCCATTACGTGGCGCTAGGGATTTGAACAGCCAACCTTTCCGATTGACAAGCTCAGCCGCTGAGCCACTGCGTCTCAATTTCTTACGCTTATCCAGTGCAAAAAAAGAGCAGTGTAAAAAAAATAATGGCTGTATTCCCACAACTCTTAAGATCTTGCAGGGAGCTAACAGGTGTGTTAATTTAAGAGTCAGTGAATTTTAATTGGTTTAGGGCCGAGGTTAGGTCTTGCAAACACCGTCTGTGGTTGTGCTCCACTTAGAAACTGCAGGAAGCAAAGCTGAACAGAACAGAACAGAACAGAAGAGCAGAGTTAGAAGAGGGGATCCTGTAGCTGCTCAAGTTGTGATTTTACCTACAGTGGTAAAGATGGAGCCAAGATTTTCACAGGCTTCTTTTTGCTTTTTAGAGTTTCAAAGAGCCAAAATCTTGAGGACTGCAACTGTTTTTTTTTTGGGGTGGGGGTGGGGGTGTCTGATTTTGTACGCTTTAATTTTGAGAGAGAGGGGATGACATTCATTAAAGCAGTATTCCTTAAATGTGGCAACTTTAAGAAGTGTGGACTTCTACTCCCAGAATTCTTAAAGCAAGCTGGCTGGGGGTTTCTGGGAGTTGAAGTCCACCCATCTTAAAGCAAGCTGGCTGGGGGGTTCTGAGAGTTGAAGTCCACCCATCTTAAAGCAAGCTGGTTGGGGAATTCTGGGAGTTGAAGCTCTTAATGCTGCCATATTGGAGAAACACTGCCTTAAATCTTCTCCAAGGGTCTCAAAGGAAAAATAAGTCTTAAAATCCAACAGACCAAACATCAGATCTTCTTGAATTATCTTGTCAAGTTGACTGCCATGATGCCACTTTTAAGGCAGCAAGCCTTAGGCCGTTCTTGCGGCCCAGATGCCCAACTGGGATTAACAGAGTTGGCAGGGACCTTGGAGGTCATCCAGTCCAACCCCCCCTGCCCAAGCAGGAGACCCTACACCATTTCAGTTTTAAAGGGGTTGCCATGGGAGGGCGGGGCGTGGAGGGAGGGGTGGGAAAGGGAGGCTGAATAAATACCCGGAAAGTGCAAGAAAAACAGAAGCTTTCTGAGAAGGGAAATTAGGTCTCTTCTCATAAACCAGGCTGTTAACTGCTAGGAAGAATATGACTATCAGCTTCGAAGGGTGTGAAATTTTTTTGTTTTTTAAAAAAAGCCCACACAGAGTGAGAAAAGCTGCCAGGTTTTTGATGCAGATTGTTGCTCCCTTCGTTGCAAAAAAAAGAAAAAAAAGAAAGAAAGGAAAGAGGAGGAGGGGGGGGAGGAGGAGAAGAAAAAGAAGAGGTGGAGAAGGGGGGGGAGGAGGAGGAAGAGGAGAGGAGGAAGAGGAGGAGAGTTCTGTTGCTAATTCTATTCTGCTTCTTTTTTATTCTGCTCCTTTTTCTATTCTCTTCTGTTCTGTTCAGAAGTCTCTTATTCTATTCTATTCCTATTCTATTCTTTCTATTCCATTCCATTCTCTATTATTTTCTATTTTTTATTCTAGTCTTACTCTGTTCTCTTCCTAATTCTGTTCTGCTCCTTTTTCCGTCCTATCCTAAACTCATTCCATTCTCTATTCTGTCGTGTTCTGTTCTTGTTCCATTCCATTCCATTCCATTCTATTCCTGTTAGGCAGGGAACACTCCTATCCTTTAGACGGCAGGATAAATATAATTTATTGAGCTCTTGTGGCCTTCTAGCCTCACGCTGCTGTTTTGGTAGCTAATTCTAACCTGGTCTGTGTGTGGGAGTTGTAGCTCCTTAGCAGCAAACGGGAATCTTCTTCCTACATTTGAAAAGACGCAACTTGGGACTCTCCTCTTTCCTCCGGTGACCAGTCGCTGTGCCGAGACTGTCAAGAAAGACTGCGGTGAGGTGGATGAGAGTTTGGGTGTCCCCTCGGAGGCGGTTCATGTCGCGGCCAAGCCTTCGCTCACGGGCATGCTAATGTGAGCCGTGAGCAGCGGCTGGCTGTTGCCCTCCTTCACCACGAACACCTGCAGGGGAAAGAGAGAGGGACCCGGCTGAAGGTCAAGGGGAGTCGAAGAGGAGGGGGAGCATATGGAAGGGCTCCCTTTTGGAGCATAGAAAGACTGGAGGGGTCCCGCAGAGGGAATTGGGGTACCGAGATAAACAAACCCGATTTCTCCCAACAGCAAAATGGGGAACGGAGAGGAAAGGGGCTTGGTGGGTTATGTTCTGACCGAGGCTTCCCAAGAGCATGAAGCCAACTCCTTGTTGTCCCAACAAAAAACCCTTTTATTAATTCCCTGTGAATTCTGCTGCTTTACATCCAGCAAAGTCTTTCGAGGGAGGATTGACAGTCACAGACCTTATCTGGCTTGGAGAGCTGCCAGGCTGAGATCTGCAGAACTTGGCCAGGAGTCTCAGAGAGTCACGAACTGATTAATCGAACTAATTGTCTCTCCTGCAAACTCCACTCCCCTTTCGCTCCTCTTTCATTTCCTCTGGGAGGGGCCATTCACTGTCCACCTGTGGCCTTACACCCAAGTTAGCTGTTCCCTTCGTCTGGCAGCTCTGTGCAGGAGCACACTAGGAACAGGCTCCAGCTGTTCTTCTGCCCCACTGATGTCTGACTCTGAAGGCAGCTGATAATTGGCACATGACTCTGGCCCCCTCTCTGCCTCCGACACAGAGCCCTCACCAGAGCCTTCCCCTGACTCCAGGACTGGCCCAGGCTCCTCCACAACCTCCCCACAGTCTGAATCGGCTGCCAGCTCTGCTGACCGTTGGGGGGGCCACAACAGGTTAGCGTTCTGATGCAATGGTTAGAATGCAGTATCGCAGGCTAACTCTGCCAACTGCCAGCAGTTCGATCCTGCTGTGTGTCCCAAGGTCATGCAATCGCATTTTGCAACCATCCCAAATAAATAGCTGTTCCATCTTTTCTTGAAAACCTCCAGTGTTGGAGCACCCACAACTTCTGTTCCATTGATTAATTGTTCTGACTGTCAGGAAATTCCTCCTCAGTTCTAAGTTGCTTCTCTCCTTGATTAGTTTCCACCCATTGGTTCTTGTCCTGCCTTCAGGTGTTTTGGAGAATAGTTTGGCTCCCTCTTCTTTGGGGCAACACCCGAGATATTGGAACACTGCTATCCTGTCTTCTCTGGTCCTTCTTTTCATTAAACCTTCTTTCCTTTAAACTAAAGGACCGGGGGGGAGGGGGGGGCTTGAATGATGGGGAAACCAACTTAAGGTCACCAACCTTGATAACATCCGAGATCGCTTGGTCGCTGAGACACTCGACAAAGGTGGATAAAGGATAATTCAGTCCTGGGATCAACATGGGAGCCTGAAGAGAAAGTTGAAAAAGGAGAAATAAACACAGATAATCCTCGACTTACAAACTATTTGTTTAGTGACCGACGTTACAACGGCAGTGAAAACAGCGAGTTAGGACCATTTTTCACACTTACGACTGTTGCCGCAGCCCCATGGCCACGCAATCAAAATTCAGACGCTTGGCCATGGGCTCATATTTATGAAGATTGCGGGCTTTATTGCAGTTGTAAGATGAGGACAACCTGTACAGTCATTAAGTGGATCTGGAGCATAAAATAAAGCAGGCCTGGGGCATTTGAAGGCCAGCTTATCACCCGGCCTGAATCAAATTTACAGATAGTCCTCAATTTACAACCACGACTGAGCCCAAAATTTCTGTCGCTAAGCGAAACATTTAAGTGCTCTGTTTTACGACTCTGCTTGCCACGGTTGTTAAGTGAATCCCTGCAGTTGTTAAATGAATAACACGGTTGTTAAAGTGAAATGGTTTTCCCCATTATCTTTGGCTCGGCCGAAGGTCGCAAAAGGCGATCACACGACCCCTGCCCGGGACACTGCGACCGTCATAAATATGAGGAGTCAATTGCCAAGCAATAGTTTGCTATACCCTCCGCCATTGGATGACCAAGGAGGAGTCTTGATTTGATTCCATTAAAAAAACAAACAAAGCGAATTTAGTTCTGTCAGGAATGCCAATGTAGATATGTCACCGAGGATGGCATTGCTGGTAGAAAAATGGGACATAAATGAAACAAGAAAAGGAGTGGATTGTCAATTTGATAATGGCAGCTAGATTAGTGGTGGCTAAATATTGGGGACAAAATTGGGATATTCAAAGAAATGAGTGGGATAACGGCAATGCTGATTATTATTATTACTGTAAGGTTAGAGAGTCATTATCAATGTAATGAATACAATCACAAATCTCCTGGATCACCAAATTAACAAATTTTGTAAGAAGCTGTGGCTTTCCAGTCTCTTGCGTCACAGGAGAACATCTCGAAAGGAGAGCTGCCCAAAGAATTAAGGCGATAGGAGCACAAAATGATATACACTATATTGCCAAAAGTATTCGCTCATCCATCCAAATAATCAGGATCAGGTGTTCCAATCACTTCCACGGCCACAGGGGTATAAAATCAAGTGCCTAGTCGTGCAGACTGTTTTTGCACACATTGGTGAAAGAAGGGATCGCTCTCAGGAGCTCAGTGAATCCCAGCGTGGAAGTGTGATAGGATGCCAACTGTGCAACAAACCCAGTTGTGACATTTCCTCGCTCCTACATATTCCAGAGTCAACTGTCAGCTGTATTATAAGAATGTGGAAGTGTTTGGGAAGGACAGCAACTCAACCACGAAGTAGTAGGCCACGTAAACCCGTCGAACATCAGGGTGTGACCTCACAAATGCGCTTCTGGAAGAATGGTCAAAGATTCCCATCAACACACTCCTGAACCTTGTGGACAGCCTTCCCAGAAGAGTGGAAACTGTTATAGCTGCCAAGGGTGGACCGACGTCATATTGAATCCTATGCATTAGGAATGGGAGGTCACTTACGGTAAGTTCATATGCGCGGAAAGGCAGGTGAGCAAATACTTTTGGCAATATAGTGTAGCTATCCTTAGTAAGGTGGGTAACTTGAAATGGTTGAGAAAATACAAACGTACTTTTCAGCTATTTGAAGTTACAACTGCCAAAACATCTTATGGAGAGATTTACGCGAGCGAGATTCGAACCGCTTGACCTTAATGGTCAGATACGGGAGACTCCATTCTATACCCTACAATGAGCGTCTCTGCATTTGTGGAGTGGAAGAGGGGGAAGATCTGGCTCACATCCTATTGGACTGTTTCTTGTGTAAGGGGGTGAAAGACAGGTCTATATAACGAATGAATGAAACCCATTGAGATCCCCTATATCAAAACAACTTACTTTATATGCAGCCATAATTTGGGAAATAATATTTAGCGCAGCACAGTCCTTAAACAAAATGGTTCGGTTGAGATCTGCATACGTGGGACTGATTGGGGTAGATATGTAAGGGTGACACCGAAATATAATTTTATCCTATTTTATCTAGATCTTAAATTATTGTCTTCTATTCCCATTTCATTTTAAACTGGGTTTTATTCCAATTCCATCTTAAATCGTATTTTATTCCAACTCCGTTTTAAATGGGGTTCTATCAAATTTCATTTTAAATTGCTTTGATCCAATATTAATCATAATTTGTTTCTGGAACCTTGAAACTGGATATGGCTCAACGGCATATCAATAAATTGATTCAATGTCAATGTAACGAATACTGTAAATTTTGATCATAATAGCATAGAGCAGTGTTTCCCAACCTTGGCAACTTGAAGATGTCCGGACTTCAACTCCCAGAATTCCCCAGCCAGCATTCGCTGGCTGGGGAATTCTGGGAGTTGAAGTCCGGACATCTTCAAGTTGCCAAGGTTGGGAAACGCTGGCATAGAGACATGTACCCAGTCGACAAACTGTTTAGTGGAAGAGGATAAGTTCAAGTTAAAAAAATGAATTTAAAAAAAGTTCAGATGCTTGGCGGGTTGCATTATCCTGGGGTCATGCGATTGCCCTTTGTGTCAAGAGGTGGGGGTGTGTGAAGCCGGAGAAGGCTGCAGCGTTACCTTGAAGAACGGGCGTTCGACGGAATAATGGTTTTCGTTGTAAATGAAGCAAATGAGAAGATTTGCTATGGCGCGACTCTCGGACATGTTCTGGAGATTAAGACAGAGTTTGAAAGTGGGGCCCATGCCCTGCACCTGGAAGGGGAGGAAGAGGAGGAAGAAGCAGCATTACACGAGGACAAAGGACTTGGGGCAAGGACAGAGACCTCCAAAAGGAGAGCTTCTCTCCCTAAGCCCAAAAGTAAAAATCAGAACAAATATAAGCTGGGAAGATACAACCTGGTAGATTCGCTCTGCCAAGGACCTAGGAGTGCTCACCTCAAATTTATTTATTTATTTATTAGACATATACCGCTTCATAGGGCTTTCAGCCCTCTCTGAGCGGTTTACAAATTTTTTAGCAAATTGAGTCAGCAACTTGCCCCCACAATCCAGGTCCTCATTTCACCCACCTCGGAAGGATGGAAAGCTGAGTCGACCTTGAGCCGGTGAGATTTGAACCGTTGAACTGCAGATCACAGTCAGCTGAAGTGGCCTGCAGTACTGCACCCTAACCCCTGCGCCACCTCGGCTCTTATGACCTAAGCCCCAGAGCTCACTGTAACAGCATTGCCCAAAAGGCATTAAGAGTTGTTAACCTAAGCGAAGAGTTGTTAACCTAAGCGAAGCTTCTTCTCCGGTAACATTGCATTGCTAACTAGGGCATACGAAACCTTTGCCAGACCAATCCTCGAATACATCTCGTCTGCCTGGAATCCAGACTGTATAATGGACATTAACACAATCGAGCGAGTCCAGAGGTATTTGACGAGAAGAGTCCTCCGCTCCTCTGCTCACAACAGAATCCCTTATGCCACCAGGCTGCAAATTCTGGGCTTGGACAACCTGGAACTACGTTGCCTACGGTCTGACCTAAGCACATTACACAAAATTGTCTGCTACAACATCCTGTCAACGACTATTTCAGCTTCAACCGCAAATAACGCACAGGCAAACAATCGATACAAACTCAAGGTAAACCGCTCCAAACTCGATTGCAGAAAATGCGACTTCAGCAACAGAGTGGTCAACGCCTGGAATGCTCTACCCGGCTCCATTGTTACATCCTCAAACTGTCACAGCTTCAACCTTAAACTGTCTATCATGGACCTCACACCATTCCTAAGAGGTCCGTAAAGAGGGTGTGCATAAACGCATCAGCGTGTCTAACGTCCCTGTCCTACTGCCTCCATTTATCTGTAGCTACTTCCATTCATACCTATACTTGTTATCTCCTACATGTTTGACAAACAAACAAATAGATAAAAGATCATTTGCATTTCAACTCTGCAAGTGCCAGAGAGAGGGAACATCTTTTCAATGGTTCTAAATTGATTTTTCTTTAGGAAATCTTTTTTTACAGATGCAACCTCTAGCAATCAAAGCCATCTAAACACGGGCTCCTTAACTGTGGCAACTTTAAGATATACTGTAATTCCCTGGCCAGCTTGGTTGAAGAGGGATGGACTTCAATTCCCAGAATTCCCGCACCAGCATGCTGGGACTGGAAGTCCGCACATCTCAAAGCATGCTGGCTGAGGAATTCTGGGAGTTAAATGCCATTAAAGTTAATGAATGAATAAGACTTGGCCTTAAGCAGTCCGCACATGAAATCTCTCCAGGAGGCGGGGGAAGGGCTGGCTGGGGAATTTTGGGAGTTGAAGGGGCTAAGTTGCATGGTAGAGTCTTGTGCTTGGGCGGGCGGTTGGACGAGAACTGGATGACCCACAAGGTCCCATCCAACTCTGTTCATCTGAATCTAATCTGAGTCTGAATCTAAGATCAAGAAACGTTCTTCTAGAACAGCGGTCACCAAATGGGGGTCCGTGAGAAAATTTGGATGGTTTGCAGAAAAATTATTTGCCTTTTTTATATTGCACTCAAACATGGGTCCTCAAACTGCGGCCCCTGGGACGGATACGTGCGATGAACACTTGTGTTGCTGCAGAGAGTCTCCCCCTTTGGGGTCTTTTGGGGAGGGTCGGAGGGGGGCAGAAATTCCGACTTGGGGTCTGCTTCAGCCTCCTGGTGGGGGGCTTTGGGCGAAGGCTGGAGGGAAGCACCGCTGGTGGTGAAGAGCTGGAGGGCCTCGTTCCAGTGGGACTGCATCACGGCCTGGAACTGGCTGACCATCTCAGCCCACTGAGCCTCCAAGCACCGGGACCTGGCCTTGCACCCCCGCAGGTCTTCCCTCTGCTTGGAAAGCCCATGCTCCTAGTCCTCAGTGAGGTGCTTCTGCTGAGCCTCCTCCTCGGTCAGATCCAATTTGAACTGAGCTCTTTTGCCAACTCTTTCTCCTGGGGGTTGCTTAGCTCCAGCAATTGCTTCCTGTTGGGGCCCTAAGGAGCCCGGGCGGGCAGGCGAGGAGTGGCTGGGAGGAGAGGGGCGAGTAGAGGATGATGAGGCGCCCCTCAACATGAGTGACATTAAGTTGGCCACGCCCACCCAGTCACATAACCACCTAGCCACACCCATCCAGCCGGTCATTAGGCAGGTCATATTAGTGGTCTGCAGAATTTAAAATTATGAATTTAGTGGTCCCTGAGGTCCGAAAGGTTGGTGATGCCTGGACTAGATGACTTACAAGGTCCCTTCCAACTCTGTTAACCTGAATCTAACCTGAAACTGAATCTAAACTCCAGAAACATTGTTCAGGAACACATTTTAAGAAGCACGGACTTCAACTCCCAGAATTCCCCCTCCACACACATGCATAAAACCTCAATAATATTGATAACATTAGGGTGCATTTGAAGCCCAGGGTATTCGGGAGCTCCTCCCTGCTCTCCGAATGCCTTCCTCACCACGGCGTTCAGCTTGAGTGGCTCCTGCAGGGACTCCGAGATGGGGCCCATGCTGCACTCCAGCGCCCGGGCGTAGGCACGGGCCGCCGTGAGTCGGATGCGTCTGAGGTCCGTCTGAAAGACTTGGTGCATGGCTGAGAAAGGGAAGAAGAGAGGAGGATGAGCGGAAGGCAAGCGAAGGAGCCCTTCAGTTTTTAACCCCTTCTTACGATATAGGCTCGGCTTACGACCACAAAAAAAATCTCTTTTGATAAGCGAGACATTCGTGAAGGGAGACGAACCCTCATCTTACGACCTTTCTTGCCACTGGGGTTAAGTGAATCACTGCGGTTGTTCAGTTAGCAACACGGGTGTTAATCCGGCTTCCTTCATTGGCTTTGCTTGTCCGAAGGTGGCAAAAAGGGATCACATGACCCCAGGACACTGTGACCGTCATAAAGAGGAGTCAGTGGCCAAGCGCCTGGATTTTGATCACGGGCACCATGGGTTGCTGCAATGGTTGTGTGAAAAATGGTCATGCATCTCTCTTTTCTGACACGCTGTTCAGTGTCTCCTGGGGATTTAAAGTCACCCAGACGGCTTTCGTGCCTAAGGTGGGACTAGAACTCACCGTCTCCTGGTGACTGGCCCAAAGTCACCCAGCTGACTTTCATGCATAAGGCGGAACCAGAACTCACTGTCTCCTGGTGATTGGCCCAAAGTCACCAAACTGGCTTCCATGTGTAAGGCAGAACTAGAACTCACCGTCTCCTGGTGATTGCCCCAAAGTCAACAGCTGACTTTCAGGCGTAAGGCGGAATAAGAACTCACAATCCCCGGGTTGATTGGCCCAAAGTCACCAAATTGGTTCCATGTGTAAAATGGAACTAGAACTCACAATCCCCGGTTGATTGGCCCAAGGTCACCTAGCTGGCTTTCATGCATAAGGTGGAACTAGAACTCACAATCCCTGGTTGATTGGCCCAAGGTCACCTAACTGGCTTTCATGCATAAGGTGGAACTAGGACTCACAATCCCCGGTTGATTGGCCCAAGGTCACCTAGTTGGCTTTCATGCATAAGGTGGAACTAGGACTCACAATCCCCGGTTGATTGGCCCAAGATCACCTAGCTGGCTTTCATGCATAAGGTGGAACTAGAACTCACAATCCCTGGTTGATTGGCCCAAGGTCACCTAACTGGCTTTCATGCATAAGGTGGAACTAGAACTCACAATCCCCGGTTGATTGGCCCAAGGTCACCTAGTTGGCTTTCATGCATAAGGTGGAACTAGGACTCACAATCCCCGGTTGATTGGCCCAAGATCACCTAGCTGGCTTTCATGCATAAGGTGGAACTAGAACTCACAATCCCCGGTTGATTGGCCCAAGGTCACCTAACTGGCTTTCATGCATAAGGTGAAACTAGAACTCACAATCCCTGGTTGATTGGCCCAAGGTCACCTAGCTGGCTTTCATGCATAAGGTGGAACTAGAACTCACAATCCCCGGTTGATTGGCCCAAGGTCACCTAGTTGGCTTTCATGCATAAGGTGGAACTAGGACTCACAATCCCCGGTTGATTGGCCCAAGATCACCTAGCTGGCTTTCATGCATAAGGTGGAACTAGAACTCACAATCCCCGGTTGATTGGCCCAAGGTCACCTAGTGGCTTTCATGCATAAGGTGGAACTAGAACTCACAATCCCTGGTTGATTGGCCCAAGGTCACCTAGTTGGCTTTCATGCATAAGGTGGAACTAGAACTCACAATCCCCAGTTGATTGGCCCAAGGTCACCTAGTGGCTTTCATGCATAAGGTGGAACTAGAACTCACAATCCCCGGTTGATTGGCCCAAGGTCACGTAGCTGGCTTTCGTGCCTAAGGCGGAACTAGAACTCACCGTCTCCTGGTGATTGGCCGAAAGTCACACAGCTGGCTTTCATGCCTAAGGCGGGACTAGAACTCTGGACCTCCCAGTTTCTAGTCTAGCACCTTCCCCTCTATACCAAATTTGCTTTCCTATCAACATCCAAACAGTATTTGAAGGTAGAGAATGGACTGGAGAGACACTGTATTTCTGGCCTCTTCTGCTTACCCGCTCCACATTCCCGTTCCCGCAGCGTCTGGTCTACGTAGAGTTTCGTTTTCTTGGGCATGTTGAGTTTGGCGCTCTGGGTAACAAGTACGCCAGCTGTGGCGTCCCCCTTATGGAAAGTGCTGGTGCGTTTCAGGATCTTGATGATGAGACCCCCGCCTGGAGATGATAGAAAAGTTAGAAGTGGGATGGGTAGATGGAAGGCAGCACAGAGACTGATGTTGAGACAGTAGAAAGAGTGCAGAGAAGAGCAACCAGGATGATGAGGGGACTGGAGGCTCAAACCTACGATGAACGGCTGCAGGAACTGGGCCTGGCTAGTCTAGGGAAGAGAAGGACCAGGGGAGACAGGAGAGCATCTTCCAATATTTGAGGGGCTGCCACAGAGAGGAGGAAGGGGGTCAAGCTATTCTCCAAAGCACCAGAGAAGGAAGAATGGATGGAAACTGACCAAGGAGAGATTCAACCTGGAAATAAGAAGTTTTCTGACTGTGAGAACAATCAACCCATGGAACAGAAGTTGCCTTCAGAAGTTGTGGGAGCTTCATCACTGGAGGCTTTCAAGAAGAGACCGGACTGCCTTCTCTAAGAAATGGCATAGGGTCTCCTGCTTGGGTGGGGGGTTGGACTAGATCAGTGTTTTTCAACCTTGGCAACTTGAAGATGTCTGGACTTCAACTCCCAGAATTCCCCAGCCAGCATTTGCTGGCTGGGGAATTCTGGGACTTGAAGTCCAGACATCTTCAAGTTGCCAAGGTTGAAAAACACTGGACTAGATGATCTCCAAGGCACCTTCCATCTCTGTTAATCTGAATCTGTCTAAGATGATCAAAGGCCTGGAGGCTAAAACAGTTGCAGGAACTGGGCATGGCTGGTTCTAGTGAAGAGAAGGACCAGGGGAGATAGAATAGCAGTTGTCCAATATCTGAGGGGCTGCCACAGAGAGGAGGAAGGAGGTCAAAGCTATTCTCTAAAGCCAGGGAATAATGGATGGAAACTGACCAAGGAGAAATTCAACCTGGAAATAAGGAGGAATTTCCTGACAGTGAGAACCATCAACCCATGGAACAGAAGTTGCCTTCGGAAGTTGTGGAAGCTTCATCCCTGGAAGCTTTCAAGAAGAGGCTGGACTGCCCTCTGTCAGAAATGGTGGAGAGTCTCCTGCTTGGGCAGGGGTGGTGGTTTGGACTTGATGACCCTACAGGGTCCCTTCCAACATCTGTTAAAGAAATCTGTTAAAGAAAGGGTAAACTGTCCTGCAGCCATGAATGAAGAAAAGGCTTCACCAGACCATGAAAGAAACGAATAGGCTGCCTTTGGCCAACAGCCCCCACATTCTGGCAAGAGGGAAGTTCCATGAAGCTGGGCTCCAGCAACGAGTGCGAAAGCTCGGAAGGCAAAACCTCCGGTCCTGCTGACCGACCCAGATCGGATCCCAAACCTAGCTCGTTTACATTCACACACCTTGAGTTGTCATGATGAGGGTGTTATCCTCTCGTCCGTAGTGGCCGAAAACAATGCTGGTGACGACATCCTGCCAAGAATCGGAAAGAAAGAAGGAAAATCGGTCAGCAACGAAGGAGCGAAATCAGAAACCTTTTGAGAGGGGAAGAGCCGGATATTTTTGCTGGATCCTTCGAAGCTAAAGCTGGATGTCGTATGTGTGAGGGGCTTTCTCAGTAGTCCTCGATTTACGACCATCGTGGGAGCCTGCCGTGAAGACTCACCCGTTGAGAATACCTATTTGATTATCCATGTATTAACTGCAGCTGGAATTGTATTTGCACAACATTGGAAGAGTGAAGAATTCCTATTGATGAGAAGGTGATCGGGAAAATATTAGAATGTGCAGAAATGAATAGATTAACATTAATAATGAAAGAGAAAGAACAAACTGAATACTGTAAGATATGGGAAGTATTTTATCAATAGAGGAAAAAAAGGGAACCTGGAAATGAGGAAAGAAGACTAAAAAAAGAGTAGAAAATATGTCAAGATAGAGCTATAAACAAGATGATAATTGTTAGTATTATGATGAGGAAGATAATTATGATTAATATTAGCATTGTATTTTTATTTGAAGATATGTTAAGAAGAAAACAAAGAGGTTAATAATGTTCCATTACTTAATATATTGCAATTTTAAGATTAAAGATAAAAGTTCCCCTCACATATACGTGCTAGTCATTCCCAACTCTAGGGGGCGGTGCTCACCTCCGTTTCAAAGCCGAAGAGCCAGCGCTGTCCGAAGACGTCTCCGTGGTCATGTGGCCGGCATAACTCATCGCCAAAGGCGCACGGAACGCTCTTCCCTTCCCACCAAAGGTGGTGCCTATTTTTCTATTTGCATTTTTTACCTGCTTTCGAACAGCTAGGCTGGCGGAAGCTGGGACAAGTAACGGGAGCTCACTCCATTACGCAGCGCTAAGGATTTAAACTGCCGTCCTTTCTGATCAACAAGCTCAGCGTCTTAGCCACTGAGCCACTGTGTCCCTTAGATGAGTGAAAGTATATAAATTTGAGCCCTGTTTTGGATGATCTGTAATGTTAATTCCCGAAGTGAGCAAAGAGGTCTAGGGGGTTGAAAAGGAAGTTGGTTGGCATAAACTTGACAGGATGTCCACAAATATTCCCAAAGCTTGGAAGCTTACCGGCACCTGGATGACGTTGACGAGGTTCTTATCCCGGTAAACATGAATTTCCCTGTTGGCCAGCGCCACCAACACAGCCTGGAAACTTTGCAATTTCCCATCCATGAAGCCCAAAGTGATGGGATTCGCCGACAACTTCACTGCCCAGAGTTTCTTTCCCTGGTAGAAGAAGAGGGCGGCGGGGGGGGGAGAGGGGGTGGAATATCAGAAAATCATAGGGTCTCCTGCTTGAGAAGGATGGGTTGGATCAGATCAGGGGTCCCCAACCATTCGGACCTCACTAAATTTTAAATCCCATGGACCACTGGTGAGGAAGCCATTTGGAGAGCAGGGAGGAGCTCCTGAATACCCTGGGCTTCAAATGCACCCTAATATTATCAATATTATCAAAGTTTTATGCATTTGCTTCCATTTGTGTGGAGCGGGAATTCTGGGAGTTGAAGTCCGTGCTTCTTAAAATGAGTTCCAGAACAATGTTTCTGGAGTTTAGATTCAGTTTCAGGTTAGATTCAGATTAGCAGAGTTGGAAGGGACCTTGTAAGTCATCTAGTCCAGGCCACCAACCTTTCGGACCTCAGGGACCACTACATTCATAATTTTAAATTCTGCAGACCACTAATATGACCTGCCTAATGACCGTCTGGGAGTGGCTAGGTGGTTATGTGACTGGGTGGGCGTGGCCAACTCGATGTCACTCACGTTGAGGGGCGCCTTGTCGTCCTCTACTCACCCCTCCCCTCCAAGCCCTTCCTCGCTTGCCCACCCCGGGCTCCTTAGGGCCCCAACAGGAAGCAGTTGCTGGAGCTAAGCAGCCACCCGGAGAAAGAGTTGGCAAAAGAGCTCAGTTCAAATTGGATCTGACTGAGAAGGAGGCTCAGCAGGAGGATCTCACTGAGGACTAGGAGCACAGGCTTTCCAAGCAGAGGGAAGACCTGTGGGAGTGCAAGGCCAGGTGCCGGCGCCTGGAGGCTCAGTGGGCTGAGATGGTCAGCCAGTTCCAGGCTGTGATGCAGTCCCACTGGAACGAGGCCCTCCGGCTCTTTGCCACCAGTGATGCTTCCCTCCAGCCTTCGCCCAAAGCCTCCCACCAGGAGGCTGAAGCAGACCCCAAGTTTGAATTTCTGCCCCCCTCCGACCCACCCAAAAAGACCCCAAAGGGGGAGACTCCCTGCAGCAACACAAGCTTTCATTGCACCTATCCATCCCAGAGGCTGTAATTTGAGGACCCCTGATTGAGTGCAATATAAAAAATGCAAATAATTTTTCTGCGGACCATCAAAATTGTCTCACGGATCACCACTGGTCCACGGACCACCAGTTGGTACCCGCCGGACTAGATGACCTCCAAGGTCCCTTCCAACTCTGTTACTCTATATTCCTCCCATTCCTGGGGAGGAGTTTGGGCAGAGCAACACTGCCCCCTGCAGGATTGTTCAAGGCACTGCGGAAGAATATACAGGCAGTTCTTTGGACTTCCCCACTGCAAGGGAGCCCGGATTTCTGTTGTTGGCTTATGTGAAACATTGGTTAAATGAGTTGTGGTCGTAAATCGAGCCACCTGCCGCATGACAGGACTCAATTTTGCAGCAAGAGTCGAAACTAACCTTCTGGTTGTAGCCTCGCAACGTCTCATCTGAACAAGCCACCATGATGCTCTTCTGGACTCGGACTAAACCCACAGCGTGGGAGCTCAGTTCAATGCAGTATTTGGGCCGCTTGGAGTCCCTGTGTGGGGAGGAGAAAAAGCAGGAAAAAAATTCAGTCCGAAGAGACGGAGGGAGCAGGGGACATGGTTCCAATGGGGCAGAAAACGCCAAAGATCTAAGTGCCTCTTATCAATATAGCAATAGCAATATAGCAATAGCAGATTTTTATATACCGCTTCCTAGGGCTTTCAGCCCTCTCTAAGCGGTTTACAGAGTCAGCATATCGCCCCCAACAACAATCCGGGTCCTCATTTTACCCACCTCGGAAGGATGGCAGGCTGAGTCAACCCTGAGCCGGTGAGATTTGAACCGCTGAACTGCTGATCTAGCAGTCAGCCTGCAGTGCTGCATTTAACCACTGCGCCACCTTGGCTCAATAAACAAGGAAGCTACAAGTCAAAGTTTCTTAAACTTGGACACTTTTAAGATGCATAGAATTCAGAATTCATAGAATTCTTTACCCAGCATGCTTTAAGAAGGATGGACTTCGACTCCCAGAATTCCCTAGTTGGCATGCTTTGAGATGGGTGGATGTCTATGCCCAGAATTCCCTAGTCAGCATGCTTCAAGATGGGTAGACTTTTGACTCCAAGAATTCTCCAGCGAGCATGATTTAAGATGGATGGACTTCCACTCCCAGAATTCCCCAGACCACATGCTTTAAGATGGGTGGACTTCCACTCCCAGAATTCCATAACTGCCATGCTTTAAGATGGGTGGCTATCAATTCCTATAATTCCTCAGCAAACACACTTGAAAAGATGTCTGGACTTCGACTCCCAGAATTCCCCAGACCACATGCTTTAAGATGGGTGGACATCAATTCCCATAATTCCCTAGCCAGCATGCTTTAAATAGGTGGACTTCGACTCCCATAATTCCCCAGCCAGCATGCTTTAAGATGGGTGGATATCAATTCCTATAATTCCTCAGCAAACACACTTGAAAAGATGTCTGGACTTCGACTCCCAGAATTCCCCAGACCACATGCTTTAAGATGGGTGGACATCAATTCCCATAATTCCCTAGCCAGCATGCTTTAAATAGGTGGACTTCGACTCCCAGAATTCCCCAGCCAGCATGCTTTAAGATGGGTGGACTTCCACTCCCAGAATTCCCTGACTGGCATGTTTTAAGATGGGTGGACTTCAACTCCCATGGCTGGCTAGGGAGTTCTGGGAGTTGAAGTCCATCCATCTTCAATCTGCCAAGGTTGTGAAACTGAATTATTGTCCATTTTCCCTTCTATTCATTTTCCAGTCTGCCACAATCTCTCATAATTGGGCCCTCTTCCACCAATTACAACTTTTCTAAAAAATACTGTGTTTATTATGGGATGCTCTGAAAAGTGGCTGATGGCTGTGGCTTGAATGTACTCTACCTACCGTCTGTTCTAACCAAAGCTTCCCAAGAGCATGAAATAAACTCCTTGTCCGGACAAAAAACCCTTTTATTAATTTGCTATGAATTCTGCTATTTCCCATCCAGTAAAGTCTTTCCAGGGAGGATTTACAATCACAGACCTTCTCTGGCTTGGAGAGCTGCCAGGCCGAGATCTGCAAAACTTAGCCAGGAGTCTCGGAGACTCATGAACCAATTAAGTGAATGAATGGTCACCTGCAAACTCCACTCCCCTTTCGCTCCTCTTTTATTCCCTCTGGGAGGGGCCATTCATTGTCTACCTTTGGCCAAGTCGACCCCTGTTCTTTAGCTGTTCCCTTCATCTGGCAGCTCTGCGCATGCGCACACTGGGAACAGGCTCCAGCTGTTCTTCTGCCTCACTGATCTCCAACTCCGAAGGCAGCTGATCACTGCCAGACGGCTCTGGCCCCCTCTCTGCCTCCGACCCAGAGCCCTCATCAGAGCCTTCCCCAGACTCCAGGACTGGCCCAGGTTCCTCCCCAACCTCCTCACTGTCAGAATCTGCTGCCAGCTCCTCTGGCCGCTGGTGGGCCACAACAGATGTTTGCTCCGGAGCAGGTCCTTTGCCGCTGGTGGAATCACATACCTGCGAAGGATGTAAATGCTACCGTTCCGACATGCCACGCTGAGATAATACTCCACGTCAAACTGCCCTGTGATGTCCAGAAAGGCGGGCACACTTGGTATGGCCACCTACAAGGGAAAAAGAGAATCCTGAGCCCTTAGTTGGCTGTCTCTCTGCGAAACCTGGGAGGGAGGACTGGACATGATAGCCGAATTCTCACACTGCACCCAACCAGGTCATTTTAGCCCAGTGTGGTTACGTTCGCACAGTCTATTCAACTGGATTAGTGTTAATTCAGGGATGGGTGTTTTTTTTTCTAACATGGCCTGTTGGGTTGATACAATATTGGATTCAAGAGATGGTAACAGTAAGGTGGTTCCTATTTTTCTACTTGCATTTTTACGTGCTTTCAAACTGGGACAAGTAACGGGAGCTCACTCTGTTATGCGGCGCTAGGGGGTTCGAACTGCCAAGCTTTCTGATCGATAAGCTCAGCGCTTTAGCCAGTGAGCCATCGTGTCCCAAGAGATGGTAGGGACCCCCAAAGTAGGTTAGTTGTGTAAACAGGTGAGGTGGGTTGTGTGGAGGAGATGAGGGGGAAGGAAGTGGATTTGGGAATGAAGGATGCTTCATAAAACAGGGAGTTCCAGCTATGGCAATTTTAAGATTGGTGGACTTAAACTCCCAGAATTCACCCGCCAGTCAGACATTTTAAAGCAGTGTTTCTCAACCTTGAGAAAGCTGTGCTGGCTGGGGGATTCTGGGAGTTGAAGTCCACAGGATTTAAAGTCGTCAAGGTTGAGAAACACTGCTTTAAAGCATGTTGGCTGAAGAATTCTGGGAGTTGAAGTCCACAGGATTTAAAGTCGTCAAGGTTGAGAAACACTGCTTTAAAGCATGTTGGCTGAGGAATTCTGGGAGTTGAAGTCCATACACTTTGAAGGATGCTGACCAGGGAATTCTGGGAGTTGAAATACAGACATCTTAAACCATGCTGGCTGGGGGATTCTGGGAGTTGAAGTCCACAGGATTTAAAGTCGTCAAGGTTGAAAAACACTGTTTTAAAGCATGTTGGCTGAGGAATTCTGGGAGTTGAAGTCCATACACTTTGAAGGATGCTGACCAGGGAATTCTGGGAGTTGAAATACAGACATCTTAAAACATGCTGGCTGGGGAATTCTGGGAGTTGAAGTCCACAGGATTTAAAGTCGTCAAGGTTGAGAAACACTGCTTTAAAGCATGTTGGCTGAGGAATTCTGGGAGTTGAAGTCCATACACTTTGAAGGATGCTGACCAGGGAATTCTGGGAGTTGAAATATAGACATCTTAAAACATGCTGGCTGGGGAATTCTGGGGATAGAAGTCCACCCACCTTAAAGCTGCCAAGTTTGGACCCTCCTGCCCTATAAGGCTGACAAAATCCATGGTCTTAAAGCCAGAATCTTCCGAATATGTACGTATACATTTAATTTTAATTTTAATTTATTTGTATGCCGCCCTTTTCGGGCGGCTCACAACTCAAAGGGAAAAACAAACAAAATTATAAAAAAACATAAAAACCATACTTAGTTAAAAAAACACAACAATCATACCATTCGAAGTGGGGCAGCGAGTCTTTAGCCCCAGGCCTGTCGGAGCAGCCAGGTTTTAAGGGCTATGCGGAAGGCCTGGAGGGTGGTGAGGGTACGAATCTCCACGGGGAGTTCTTTCCAGAGGGTCGGAGCAGCCATAGAGAAGGCTCTCCTCCGGGTAGTCGCCAGTCGACACTGGCCGGCGGATGGAATTCGGAGGAGGCCTAATCTGTGGGATCTAATTGGTCTAGTGGAGGTAATTGGCAGTAGGCGGTCTCTCAAGTACCCAGATCCAATACCATGAAGGGCTTTGTAGGTGACGACTAGCTACATTCCCTGTGTGTTGGGTTATTATCATGAGAAGGAAGGAGACATACAGACATCTTAAAACATGCTGGCTGGGGGATTCTGGGAGTTGAAGTCCACCCACCTTAAAGCTGCCAAGTTTGGACCCTCCTGCCCTATAAGACTGACAAAATCCATGGTCTTAAAGCCAGAATCTTCCGAATATGTACGTATACATTCCCTATGTGTTGGGTTATTATCATGAGAAGGAAGGAGAGCATACCATCTTGCAAAAGGGGTACACGGTATGCAAAATTCAGCTGTAGAGCCTCACTTTTGACAGGAGGGTGAAGGCTTCGGGGTCCAGGATGAGGATTTCCATGTTCTCCGTCCCGACCACCAAGCAGCTGATCGCGTCCTCTTCCACCCTGTTCCTCTTCAGAGTGGCCATACAGGTGATCACCGTCTGAAAAACACCCACAGTAGCCCCCGAAAAATAAGGAAGGCACTTTATTGCATTAACCAGCCAACCGATTTAGAGGTAGTCCTCAACTTATGACCACAATGAAGACTAACATTTCAGTTGTTAAGCGAGATAGAAACTAAGATCATGGCATCTGGCATTCTCAATTCCTGGCAAATAGACGGAGAAGAAATGGAGGTAGGGACAGATTTTATTTTCCTGGGCTCCAAGGTCACCGCAGATGGGGACTGCAGCCAAGAAATTAAAAGAGGCTTGCTCCTGGGGAGGAAAGCGATGGTGAATCTAGGCAGCATCTTAAAAGCAGAGAAATTACCCTGTCAACACAAATGCATCTAGTCAAGGCTCTGGTTTCTCCAGTTGCAATGGATGGCTGTGAAGGTTGGACCATAAGGAAGGCTGAGCGCCAAAGAATGGAGGCCTTTGAACTCTGGTGCTGGAGAAGAAGACTCCTGCATTGAGTCCCTTGGACCACAAGGCCATCCAACCGGTCAGTCCTAGAGGAGATCCACCCTGGCTGCTCTTTAGAAGGCCAGTTCCTGAAGAGGAGACTCAAAGACTTTGGCCACCTGATGAGAAGGAAGGGCTCCCTGGAGAAGAGCCATGCTGGGAAGGATTGAGGGCAAAAGAAGAAGAAGAAGGGGACAGCAGAGAAGGAGGTGGCTGGCTGGATTCACCGAAGCAGTTGGCATGAGCTTCAGTGGACTCCAGAGGATGGGAGAGGACAGGGAGGCCTGGAGGAACGTGGTCCAAGGGGAACTATATATGGTATTATATGGAGTAATATGTATGTATGTATGTATGTATGTATGTATGTATGTATAGATAGATAGATAGATAATAGATAATGATAGATAGATATAGAGATATAGATATATAGATATACAGATAGATAGATAGATAGATAGATAGATAGATAGATGGATAGATGGATAGATGGATAGATGGATAGATGGATAGATGGATAGATGGATAGATGGATAGATGGATAGATGGATAGATGGATAGATGGATAGATGGATAGATGGATAGATGGATAGATGGATAGATGGATAGATGATAGATAGATATAGATAGATATAGATAGATATAGATATACATATCTATTTAGAGTTACAACCCCCGGTATGCCCAAATATGGGAAGAAGATCACTACTTCCATTCTCTGTCCTTCGGCTCCTCACAAGAGACCATCCAGGCAGAAACCCAATATTTTTACTGTTGCCTTTTTTTGTTACAAATACAACAGATATACATATATATATATACATATACATATATAGAGATAGATAGATGGATGGATGGATGGATGGATGGATAGACAGACAGATAGTTAGATACACACACACACACACTATATTGTCAAAAGTATTCACTCACCCATCCAAATAATTACATTCAGTTGTGAGCAAATACTTTTGGCAATATAGTGTGTGTTTGTATGTATGTATGTATGTATGTATATATACATACATACACATACATACATATACACACACACACACACACACATATATATTTGTTGTATTTGTGCTGATAAATAAATAAAGGGAGACTAGTATAGATCTATTTCAAGCTATTTAGCTCTCATCAGCTAGCCATACCCTTACTGGGAATCGAACCTGTGCTGTATTGCATCTTAGGCAGATGTGTTAACCACTAAGCCACAGAGTTCGACTCCCTATCAGCCAAGCCAGGGTGAAAGGTATCTAGAAACCTTTGAAATAGATCTATACTAGTCTCCCTTTATTTATTTATCAGCACAAATACAACAAATGTAGCAAAAAGGCAACAGTAAAAATATTGGGTTTCTGCCTGGGTGGTCTCTTGTGACGAGCCGAAGGACAGAGAATGGCAGTAGTGATCTTCCTCCCATATTTGGGCATACCGGGGGTTGTAACTCTAAAAAAATATAATGCCCCCTTCCATTTTCCCACAGCCTTGAAAGTGGCATGCCTGAAGGCCCAAACCTTTGTCAGTGCCGTTGTAACTTCGAACAGTCACTAGCCGAACTGTGCTATTAGGTTCAGGAGTACGCACCTGACGTTTGATGGGCTGGAACTTATTCTGGTTCACAAAGGACTCCATCTCCGGGAGGTCAAGGGTCAGGAACCTACAGAGAAGAGAAAAGGCGGTGAGAGAAATAGAGGCCAGCTTCTATTTACAACAACTAATTCGAAGCTACGACAATGCTGACAAAAAGTGACTTAGGATCGGGGTTTATTTCATACTTATGACCATGGAAGCATCTCCATGATCAAAATTGGGACGTTGGGCATCCGGTTTTATATTTACGACGGTCGCGGTGTCCCTGGAGATCATCTGACGAGCGAAGTCAACGGGGAAACCGGATTCACTTAACAACCGTGTTAACAATTTAACAACAGCGGCGATTCGCTTAACAACGGTGGCAAGGGTGGTGGTAAAACAGGGCAAAATTCATTCGACAATGGTCTTGCTTAACAAGAGACTTTCGGGGCTCAATCCTGGTTGAAAGTCGGGGGACTCCTGATATAGATTCCCAGGTCAAGAAGTACCACCTCCCCCCAAAAAGAGAGAGAACATTTCCCACAATCGGTGTGAGGTCCCCCCGCAAGCCAACACCTCCAACATGAGACACTCACCTCAAAGACTGCAACGAGAGGGGAATTTCGGCATTTCCTCTGGGAAGGAAGAAGAGAAGACACACATTGGAACAGACGATGGCTACAGGGAAGAGCCAAGGGGATTGTGCAACTCAAATTCAAGCTGAACCAGGATGCCTCTAGAAGCTGTGGATACGCCAAAATTGGACTTTTTTAAGAAGAGACTGGATGGCCACTGGTCTGAAGTGGTGTAGGGTTTCCTGCCTGAGCAGGGGGTTGGACTAGAAGACCTCCAAGGTCCCTTCCAACTCTGTTATTCCTTCCTTCCTTCCTTCCTTCCTTCCTTCCTTCCCTCCCTCCCTCCCTCCCTCTCTCCCATTGGTTATAATGCCGAATTACAAGCAAACTATGCCCAACTGTGCCCACAGCCAGGAGTTCGATCCTAACCGGGTCAAGATTGACTCAGCCTTCCACCTTTCCGAGGTGGGTAAAATGAGGACCCAGATGGTTAGGGGCAAGAGGCTGACTCTGTAAACCGCTCATTTTCATTTTTCATTTTTCATTTTATTAGGATTTATAGGCTCCTATACATACATTTATAGGCTCCTATACTCCTATAGGCTCGAGAGGGCTGTAGAGCACTGTGAAGCTGTATATGTCTAAGTGCTGTCTTTCGTCTTTCTGTCCTTCCTTCCTTCCTTCCTTCCTTCCTTCCTTCCTTCCTTCCTTCCTTCCTTCCTTCCTTCCTTCCTTCCTTCCTTCCTTCCTTCCTTCCTTCCTTCCTTCCTTCCTTCCTTCCTTCCCTCCCTTCCTTCCCAGTGGTTTGAATGCAGCATTGAAGGCTAATTCTGCCACTGCCAGGAGTTCGCTCCTGACCAACTTAAAGTTGACTCAGCCTTCCATCCTTCCAAGGTCTGTAAAATGAGGACCCAGATTGTTGGGGGCAAAAGGCTGACTCTGTAAACCGCTTAGAGAGGGCTGTAAAAGCACTGTAAAGCGGTATATAAGTCTAAGTGCTATTGCCCTTCCTTCCTTCCTCCCTCTCTTCTTGTTTCTGTCTCCTACCTTTCTTTCTTCTGCCCCCCCACCCTTTCCCTTTCTTTTTGACTTCTTCCTCTTTCTTTCCCCCTTTTTACTTCCTTCCTTCTTTCCTTGCTTCCTTCCTACTCTGTTATTCCTCCCTCCAAATCGGAAGAACAGCAATTCACCATGCGTGGGGTTGAGATTCTCTTACCTGATGGATTCCAGCATCTCTTTCATTGACAGAAGGTCGACCTTGTCCTGTGCAGAGAGAGAGAAAAAGGCATGCAGCACAAAATGCGACCTCCAGGATTACAGTTACAAAATAGGCAGCTTATTTAGGTCTCTCTTTTTTGGATAAAGTACCGTATTTTTTGGAGTACAAGATGCAACTTTTCCCTTAAAAAAAGAGGGTGAAAAACTGGGTGTGTCTTATACACTGAATACAGCATTTTTGGCCTCCCGAAACCCCGCCCACTTCACCGTGTATTGCCTTTAGGAGGCTTCCGGAGTGCTCCGAGGGGCTGGGGAGGGCAAAAATGAGCGAAAAACGGGCCATTTTTTGTTCGTTTCCCCCACTTTTTTTGAAAAAAAAAAAAAAGGGCCCATTTTCGGGAGGTCTGCCAAATGCAAAAACTTTTTTTTTTAATTTGCCACTTCAAAATCTTGATGCGTCTTATGCACCTGTGCGTCTTATACTCCGAAAAATACAGCAATTATCTGAATTGTTTGGATACTTTATTTGGCCAAGCGTGTGATTAGACACACAAGGAATTTGTCTCCGGTACAGAAGTACGCAATGTACATTCAAGGAAAGAGGAGGAGGAGGAGGAGGAGGAGAAGGAGGAGGAGGAGGAAGGGGAAGGAGTCAAGGTGGAGAACATATCTAGCACACCTACATCCTCCTATTTTCCCCACAACAGCAACCCTGTGAGGTGGGTTGGGCTGGCAAAGCATGATAGGCCCAGCCGGCTTTCAGGCTTTAGACAGAACTAGAACTCATCATCTTCCAGGTGATTGGCCCAAAGTCACCCAGTCAGCTTTCATGGCTAAGGCAGGACTAGAACTCACTGTCTCCTTGTTTTTAGCCTGGTGCCTTAACCACTACTAGACCAAGCTGACTCATTCATGGATCAAGAGATGCCAGCAGATGTGATCAACAGGCACCCTACCTACCCCAAAAAGGACAGGACCGTAAGCTTCAAATCTTGGCATCTTTGTGCCATTCAAATGGGCTCATTTAAAACCTGTTCTCTCTGTGTGTATGTGTATGTGTGTGTGTGTGTGTGTCTGTCTGTCTGTCTCTGTCTTTCTCTCTCTCTCTGTCTCTCTCCCCCCTCTCTATCTCTGTCTCTCTCTCAGTCTTTCTCTGTCTCTCTCTATCTTTGTCTGTCTGTCTGTCTCTGTCTCTCTGTTTCCCACCCCTCTCTCTATCTCTCTGTCTCTCTCTTGGTCTTTCTCTGTCTCTCTCTCTCTCTCAGTCTCTCTCTTGGTCTTTCTCTGTCTCTCTGTCTGTCTCTCTCTTGGTCTTTCTCTCTCTCTCTCCGTCTCTTTCTCTCTCTGTCTCTCTCCCTCCCCTCTCTCTGTCTCTCTCTTGGTCTTTCTCTCTCTCAGTCTCTCTCTCTGTCTCCCTCCCCTCTCTGTCACTCTCTCTCGGTCTCTCTCTCTCTCTCTCCCTCTCTGTCTCTCTCCCCCCCTCTATCTCTCTGTCTCTCTCTCAGTCTTTCTCTGTCTCTCTCTCTCTCGGTCTTTCTCTGTCTCTCCCTCTCTATCTGTCTCTCTCTCTCTCCTCACCTCCTTTGCCTGATCCCAGACCACTTTCTCCATCGGGTTGGGCTCCATCGGTGACAGAGTAAATTTGAAGTAGGGACGCATATTCTTGTAGACGTAGATACATGGCCCAGAAGCCACAGCCAGGGCTGGTATGCGGGGCTCGTGAAGCTCCGTCAGAAAGGAGACCACGCTTGTGGGTAAATCCGGCAGGGTGTTTTCACTCAACAGGGTGGTGCCCTGGTAGACCTTCAGCTTCATCTCGTGGCCCGTCCAGCCAAAATTGCCCACCACTAACTGCAGGAGAGAGAGAGAACAAATACAACACGATTGACTTCTTTAAACCATCACCAATTGGATACAGATAGTCCTCCACTTACGACGAGCTGCTTAGCGCCTGTTCAAAGTTACAACAGACCCCCAAAAAACCCGATACAGGTCATCTTTGATTTCTAACCATTTGTTTAGTGCCCACTAAGCACTAAAAAGGGCTGTGGATGATGTATATCCTGAACGGAAATGGGAAAAGTTGGCTAGGGATTTTCTATCTCCGGTAGGCATATTTTCTTTACCTTGTGGTCTCCATCCCCATGCAGGTCAGCCAGAGCTGGAAGAAAATGAACAGTCAACGAGAGGACAATGATGTAAACTTATCAAAGCCTACTAAGAACAGACAGAGGGAATCTTGGAATATGATCTAGAGTTGAGGGCTGAACTGTGGAGTCCTTAATGCTCTCTGAGCTTAGTGTGTTTCCTTGCAGACTTTTTATTACCCAAGCAGGTAACATCATCAGCACAAGTGAGTGTGGGGATCTAATCCTTATCTCCTTTTCCTTTCTTTCCTTTCCTTTTCCATTCCAATTATTTTCTGTTCTATTCTGTTTCCCATTCTATTCTATGTTCCATTTCATTCCATTTTATTATCCTACCTTTTATATATATTTAAAATTCAAGGGAGCAAGCATGTTGAATATTCTTTCCTTTTCCTATTTTTTTCCACAATGGCAACAGCCCTTAAGACTTATATACCGCTTTGCAGCCCTCTCTAAGCGGTTTGCAGAGTCAGCCTCTTGCCCCCAACAATCTGAGTCCTCATTTTACCCACCTCGGAAGGATGGAAGGCTGAGTCAACCTTGAGCCTAGTGAGATTTGAACTGCCAAACTTCTTGCAGCCGGCAGTCAGCAGAAGTAGCCTGCAGTACTGCACTTTAACCACTGCGCCACCGTGGCACCACAAACCTGTGAGGTTGGTTGGGCTGAGAGAGAGACTGGCCCAAAACACCCAGCTGTCTTTCATGCCCAGGGCGGGATGTGTTTTAAAACTTAGTATCGCCTAAGCCAGGCCATTCACCAAGATACTAAAACAGCTCACACTGCCAGTTTAGACACATAGAATCATAGGACTGGAAGGGACCATGGAGGTCATTTAGTCCAACCCCTTATTCAAGCAAGAGATTCTATACCATTCTGGATGGTCCAGTCTCTTCTTGAAAACCTCCAATGTTGGAGCATCCACAACTGCACTCCACCCCTCCACAAAAAAAGAGGAAAGAGGAGGGGGGGGGAAAGGAGCTGAGACTTACTGACACACGAGGTAAAAGTGTGCAAATTGGCGACTGGATCGTAGTAGGCATCCAACCATTTGGAACTGGTGCGAACACTGTTGGCAACCACAGAAAAAAAGATGAAAAAGATATATGAACATGGCAAACCAATGTTTCACAACGTTGGTAGTTTGAAGATGGGCGGACTTCATTTTCCAGAATTCCCCAGCCAATATGCTTTAAGATAGGAAGTCCTCAATTGCTGGGTGGGAATTCTGGGAGTTGAGGTCCACCCATCTTAAAGTATGCTGGCCGGAGGATTCTGGGAGCCGAAGTCCACCCCTCTTAAAGCATGCTGTCTGGGGGATTCTGGGAGTCGAAGTCCACCCCTCTTAAAGTATGCTGACTGGGGGATTCTGGGAGTCGAAGTCCACCCCTCTTAAAGCATGCTGGCTGGGGGATTCTGGGAGTTGAAGTCCACCCCTCTTAAAGCATGCTGGCTGGGGGATTCTGGGAGTTGAAGTCCACCCCTATTAAAAGCATGCTGGCTGGGGGATTCTGGGAGTCGAAGTCCACCCCTCTTAAAGCATGCTGGCTGGGGGATTCTGGGAGTCGAAGTCCACCCCTCTTAAAGCATGCTGGCTGGGGGATTCTGGCAGTTGAAGTCCACCCCTCTTAAAGCATGCTGGCTGGGGAATTCTGGCAGTTGAAGTCCACCCCTCTTAAAGCATGCTGGCTGGGGGATTCTGGGAGTCGAAGTCCACCCCTCTTAAAGCATGCTGGCCGGGGGATTCTGGCAGTTGAAGCCCACCCCTCTTAAAGCATGCTGGGTGGGGGATTCTGGGAGTTGAAGCCCACCCCTCTTAAAGCATGCTGGCTGGGGGATTCTGGGAGTTGAAGTCCACCCCTCTTAAAAGCATGCTGGCTGGGGGATTCTGGGAGTTGAAGTCCACCCCTCTTTTTTAAAAAAATAGAATTTATTTTTATTTTCACAACAAACACAACACATAAAATCTTCCTTCTTTACATACTGTAGAAAGTGTATCAGTTGGTTACAAAAGGTTTTCGTACATCTCTTCCACAGTCATCCAGCATAATTCATATTAACTCAAGTATTTTAACTCAAATATTTATACATGTTACCCTTATAGCTCCATTTTTATTTGACTATAATTATTTAAACGTCCTTCATCATAAAATATACCAAGATTTAATACATAACCACATACTGGCATTTCATTTAATATTTCTAAAATCCTCCAATAACACTGAATCCTTATGTCCTGTTCTAGCTAAACATCCATAATATTTAATAACAAACATTTCTAATCCTCCTTTCCAAATAGCTGTTGGCAATTTTCATCTAGTTTCCTTATATTATATTCATACATATATATAGGTTGTCATCATTATCCCTCCTTTATTTGACTATATCCTGTATCATAACATTTCCCCCCTAATAATCAAAACTTAACTGTATCTAACTTAATTCTTTTTTATTAACTTTTGTATATAGGATTTCTAATCTTCCTTTCATGGGTAGCATTCAATATAAATATCCAATTATTACTTATCATAACACTACACATTGTATACATTATTATCATTATCAATTATTTATTTAATTATAGCTATTATCACTAAATTTCACTAAGTTTAACTAGTTTTAAGTTACACCCTTCCAGCTATCAACCTGTATATTTCCAATAACAAAACAATATTATATCTTCTGCCATAGTATTTTAACTCAGATATTTATATATGTTACCCTTATACCTCCGTTTGTATTGTCCACCCCTCTTAAAGCACGCTGGGTGGAGGATTCTGGGAATTGAAGCCCACCCCTCTTAAAGCATGCTGGCTGGGGGATTCTGGGAGTTGAAGCCCACCCCTCTTAAAGCATGCTGGCTGGGGGATTCTGGGAGTTGAAGCCCACCCCTCTTAAAGCATGCTGGCTGGGGGATTCTGGGAATTGAAGCCCACCCCTCTTAAAGCATGCTGGCTGGGGGATTCTGGGAGTTGAAGCCCACCCCTCTTAAAGCATGCTGGCTGGGGGATTCTGGGAGTTGAGGTCCGCCCCTCTTAAAGCATGCTGGGTGGGGGATTCTGGGAGTTGAGGTCCACCCCTCTTAAAGCATGCTGACTGGGGGATTCTGGGAGTTGAAGCCCACCCCTCTTAAAGCATGCTGGGTGGGGGATTCTGGGAGTTGAAGCCCACCCCTCTTAAAGCATGCTGGCTGGGGGATTCTGGGAGTTGAAGCCCACCCCTCTTAAAGCATGCTGGCTGGGGGATTCTTGGAGTTGAAGCCCACCCCTCTTAAAGCATGCTGGGTGGGGGATTCTGGGAGTTGAAGCCCACCCCTCTTAAAGCATGCTGGCTGGGGGATTCTGGGAGTTGAAGTTCACCCCTCTTAAAGCATGCTGGGTGGGGGATTCTGGGAGTTGAAGTTCACCCCTCTTAAAGCATGCTGGGTGGGGGATTCTGGGAGTTGAAGTCCACCCCTCTTAAAGCATGCTGGGTGCGGGATTCTTGGAGTTGAAGTCCGCCCATCTTCAAGTCGCCAAGGCTGAGAAACACTGTGGTAGCGTCAATCTAGGCTAGATTCCCAAAGACTCCTGTCCATACAAATGGATATCTTCCCCTCCAAGCGGACCCAGAAGGGGGAATGAGGGAGAATTGGCTCCTTTTCTCGTCCCTCACAACATTTTTTCCGCCCTGAAGGGCTGCGCTCGCTATATCCCTGGGTGCATGCCGGGTGTTTGTTTTTACCCGTCGCCTGCGCCTCTGGAAGACACCGCCATCGCCATGGGCCCTGGAAGCCCTCACTGCTAGGCCGCGAAGCCCGTTGCCATGGAAACCTCACGACGGGCAAGGGGTGCACCGCGAAAAGGAGCCCTCGCCTGCGAAGCCCGTTGCTATGGAAACCCCCCTCGGCGCGCAATGGGCGCATCGCGAAAATGAGTCCCCACTCAAAACGGGCTCATAAACTTCCAAAAGTTAAGAGTGACCCACGCCGGGCAGCTTCCGAGACCGACTTGAAATTTTCCTTTCGTCTTCTCTGCAAGCCGTTGAAATAAGGCAGAGATCTCCAAACTTGAAAGCTTTGTGGACTTCAAGTCCCAGAGTTCCCCAGCCAGCATGTCTGGCTAGGGAATTCTGGGATTTGAAGTCCACAAGTCTTAAAGTTGCCGTTTGAAGACCTCTGAAATAAGGGATGTTAAGAGTTTGGTCAACTGGCTGACCTGGAGAGATGATTTATTCTGATCAATTTTGGGTTTGGGGTATCCCAAAATTTATTGGGGGGTGGGTGGGAAATAGTGATACATACACAGTCCTGGGATTCACAGCTAGCAAGGGTTTAGCCCCCTTTCAAAGAAATAAAAGTGTGCAATGAATTAGTTGCGTTTCCAGTCTCTATTTCTCCATTTGCACAATTTTCCGGGACCTACAAAATCAGCCACACAATAAATGTTAAGTCGTGTTGTGTTTGATGCATCTGCCACCTCTCCTTTGGTCATCTGTATGGCGGATTCCTCCATGATGGAATAGGAAAGAATAAAAGGGGGGTTTCTGTCCATGCACAGAGTGCCTTCTTCCGCCTTCTGGAAGAGCTCAAGATTTCTCCAGCTGAGCTCCTTCGAGACATGGGAACAACTGGACTCCCCCACCTTTTTTTCTCATCCCAAGTAACAAACATTGGTAGTCAACTTGCAACCCGAAAGGAGTTCCAAAATTTCTGTTGCTAAACGAGGCAGCTAGTAACCGATTTCTCCCCTCGTGACCTCAAGACTGGACTACTGCAATGCGCTCTACATGGGGCAGCCCTTGAAGAGCATTCGGAGACTTCAGCTCGTCCAGAATGCAGCCGCGCGAGCAATTATGGGTGCACCTCGGTACACCCACGTTACACCTATCCTCCGCGAGCTGCACTGGTTACCGATCAGTCTCCGGATACGCTTCAAGACGCTAGTCGTCACTTATAAAGCCCTTCATGGTATTGGACCTGGGTACTTGAGAGACCGCCTGCTGCCAATTACCTCCCAAAGACCCATTAATCACACAGGGTTGGCCTCCTCCGGGTTCCTTCTACCAGCCAATGCCATCTGGCTACTACCCGGGGGAGGGCCTTCTCTGTGGTAGCTCCGGCCCTTTGGAACGAACTCCCCGCAGAGATCCGGACCCTCACCTCTCCAGGCCTTCCGAAAAGCCGTTAAAACCTGGCTGTGTCGGCAGGCCTGGGGTTGATGAGTTCCCTTCCCCTCTCGATTTGTGTGTCTGTTGGTTATTTTTAAATGCTTGTATTTGTAGTTTTTGTGTTTCCCTTCCCCCCTTGGGTTTGTGAGCCGCCCTGAGTCCCGCTGGGAATAGGGCGGCATATAAATAAAACGAAACCTAACCTAAACCCCCATTTTACACCTTGCCTTGCCATTGTGGTTAATTGAATCGCCGCAGTTGGGAAGTTAAGCACCCGGTTGTTAAGTGAATCCGGCTTCTTCGTGGACTTTGCTTGTCGGGAGGTTGCAGAAAGGGATCACGTAACTCCGGGACACTGCAACCGTCATAAATATGAGACAGTTGCCAAGTGTATTTTGGTGACGTGACGGTGGCAATGTTGCAATGGTAGAAACAGGGCATAAATCACTTATTTCAGGGGTTGTAACTTGAGTCACTAAATGAAGTTGAGGATTACCTGTACCAAACCCTGGTTGGGAATCATGTGTTTTGTAGTCAGTGGGGAGTTGGATGAGTCTGTTGTTTCAATGAAAGGGCATCTTCAATGCCTCATTGGTCATCGACTCTACAACCGTGAGCCGTTTTTATTTTTCAAATCCAACAGCTCATATTCACACGTTTCTGTAATCACACCCCATGGCATAAAATCATAGATTGCTCTCTGAAACGGGACGGGAACCAAGGCTTGTTAATAAGCCACCTGTGATGATTAACTGAGTTCACACTTAGTAATAAACTACCAAGCCATCAAGGCATGGTTGATAAGCCACAATTGGCTGGGCTGACACGTCATCCTAAACCAGAATTACAGTGGCATTAACAGCCGAGGTGGCGCAGTGGTTAAATGCAGCACTGCAGGCTACTTCAGCTGACTGTAGTTCGGCTGTTCAAATCTCACCGGCTCAAGGTTGACTCAGCCTTCCATCCTTCCGAGGTGGGTAAAATGAGGACCCGGATTGTTGCTGGGGGCGATATGCTGACTCTGTAAACCGCTTAGAGAGGGCTGAAAGCCCTATGAAGCGGTATATAAGTCTAACTGCTATTGCTATTGCTACTGCTTAGAGCAGTATTTATCTTAACAACTTTAAGATGTTTGGACTTCCAAGTCCCAGAATTCCCCAGCCAGCCTCGCTGGGGAATTCTGGGAGTTGACGCTCAGATTTTAAAGTTGGAGAAACAATGGCTTAGCCCAGTGATGGTTAACCTTTTCCGGTCCGAGTGCCCAAAGCGCATGCGTGAACCCAAACCCCCAAAATGCCATAGAGCCGAGGTGGCGCAGTGGGTAAATGTAGCGCTGCAGGCTACTTCAGCTGACTGCAGTTCTGCAGTTCAAATCTCACCGGCTCAGGGTTGACTCAGCCTTCCATCCTTCCGAGGTGGGTAAAATGAGGAACCGGATTGTTGTTGGGGGCGATATGCTGACTCTATAAACCGCTTAGAGAGGGCTGAAAGCCCTATGAAGCGGTATATAAGTCTAACTGCTATTGCTATTCTCCCCCCTCAATTTAATATTTTCTTCCCAACTCAAGTTTCAAACGAGTTTTCCTCCACCAACAGCCGCCAGTCTAGGAACCAAGATTTATTACTTCCAAATATTATCCAGTGTGCTCAAATTGCGTAACAGTCGGATCGAATGCCTGCCCTCCAACGCCACCCCAAAGGTGAGAGAAATCACCCAGCTAAGTCCAAGAGAAAAGAAACACACCCAAAACCGAGAGAGGCCAGGCCGTTTTTTCAAAACCGATCTGTGGCCCCCCCCCCCAAAAGAGATCCGGTCCAATTTCCAATTGTCACCTCCGTTGAGATCGGAGGGCCAGTGAGGAGATAAAAAGTGGTTTGTCCCGAGATCTTGGCACAATCAGGTCAGGAGACGAGGAATCTTGGCTCGTCACTCGATGAGCTTTTTGGCCTTGAAAAACCGTCGTAGATAGAACACCTGCCAGGACGCTAAGCTGACCAGACACAGCATGGAGAAAATGCTAAAGTAGAAAACTCGAGTGCTGGTGGATTCTGCAAAAAAAGAAAGGAGAGCAGAGGTGGGTTCCTACCGGTTCGCACCTATTCGGTAGAACCGGTTCGTCAAAGCTACCGAACCGGTTAGAAGAGGTTCCACCAGTGGACCCGGAAAGCAGGCCACACCTACAGAAGAGGTTCCAAAAATTTTTTGAAACCCACCACAGAAGGAGAGGAAGGATCACCCACATGGCGCTGGCAGTTACTAAGACCATGGTGACTTTAAGACTTGTGGGCTACAAACTCCCAGAATTCCCCAGCCAGAATACTTTAATATGAGTGGAACTTTGATTCCCAGAATTCCCCAGCCAGCATGCCTTAAGATGGATGGATTTTAACTCCCAGAATCCCCTAGCCAGCATGCTTCAGATGAGTAAATCTAAACTCCCTGGAATTGTTCAGCCAAGGTTGAGAAACTGTAATCTGGCCTGTTTGAAAAGAGAACTGGCTGATGGCTCAAATTGACAAGTGATTGATGGCTAACCTGAATCTCCTGGTTTGTTAACCCCAAGCTGTCCATCAGAATCAATACATGCTGGTTTGGGGATTCTGGGAGCTGAAATGTGCGCGTCTTTCAAGAGGCCAAGATTGAGAATCTCTGCTCTGATGAGCCACGGTGGCGCAGTGGTTAAGAGTGCAGTACTGAAGGCTATTTCTGCTGACTGCCGGCTGACTGCAATTTGGCAGATCAAATCTCTCCAGGCTCAAGATTGACTCAGCCTTCCGTCCTTCCGAGGTCGGTAAAATGAGGACCCAGATTGTTGGGGGCAAGAGACTGACTCTGTAAACTGCTTAGAGCGGGCTGAAAAGCACTATAAAGCGGTATGTAAGTCTTAATTGATAATGTTATTGCTTCCTTCCTTCCTTCCCTTCCTTTCTTCCCAGCGATTAACTCTGCACACTGCCAACAGTTCGATCCTGACTGGCTCAAGGTCGACTCAGCCTTCCGTCCTTCTGAGACCGGTAAAATGAGGACCCAGATTCTTGGGGGCAAGAGGCTGCTTCTGTAAACCACTTAGAGGGCTGTAAAGCACTATGAAGCGGTATATAAGTCTAAGTGCTATTGCTATCTTCCTTCATTCCCTTCCTTTCTTTCCAGCGATTAGTACTGCAGGCTAACCCTGCCCACTGCTAGCAGTTCGATCCTGATTGGCTCAAGGTTGACTCATCTTCCGTCCTTCCGAGAGACCGGTAAAACGAGGACCCAGATTGTTGGGGGCAAGAGGCTGACTCTGTAAACTGCTTAGAGAGGGCTGTAAAGCACTATAAAGCGGAATAAAAGTCTAAGGGCTATTGCTATTGCTATCTAGCACTAGTTAGAAGGAGAAGTGGCAGATGGCTCATATCGACATATTATAGCTTGAATTACCTTGCTTGTTAACCTCAAGTTTACAATCAAGAGTCCGTGCATACTGGCTGAGGGATTCTGGGAATTGAAGTCCACACAGTAGCTAAGACTTAGGGCAGTGGTTCCCAAACTTGGCAACTTTAAGACTTGTGGACTTCAACTCCTAGAATTCTCCAGCCAGCTCTGAATTCTGGGAGTTGAAGTCCACAAGTCTTAAAGTTGCCAAGTTTGGGAACCACTGGACTAGGGAACATCGAGTCTTGGCTTCCCTGGGAGTTCAGAAGAAGCTTGGAAGCAAGAGGCAGCGGATGCAGAAGATGGTAAGTTCTGCCGTTTTTCTTGGGGGGTCAGCTGCCCAGAAAAGCAGGGGGTCAAATCCCCAATTAGAAAGCCTGGGCCTTACCATTGGTATCCCGCATCTCCTCTTCCCGTTTTTTCATGAAGGCAAAATCCTTGACGATGGACTCGGAAAGGTCCTCCAGCCGGCGGAGGTCGATCTCCAACGGCTTCAGCTTCTCCGCTTTTGCGACCTGGCAGGAAGAACCATAGAGTTTGGCGTGGGAAGAGCGACCTCACGTCTGCAGTGACATCATTACACTTGTGGCATCATCCTGTGACATCATCCTGTGATGTCACCCTGACCCCTCCCAGGGGCCATCAGGGAGAAGTGAAGTTAAGTAGTGCCACCATCAATGGCTGTCGTCAGGCCACACACCTAATCAAGTTACCAGTCCTCAAAGAACATTTCTATAACATGGTGAACAATTGGGCTTTTCCCCCCCACAAACGAGCTTATCCACTTCAAATTAGTCACAATTGGGATCAAAATTTCCTCTGCTAAAAGCAAGGCAGTTGTTAAGGGAGTCACCCTTAAGGTGAGCCAAGGTGGCGCAGTGGTTAAATGCAGCACTGCAGGCTACTGCTAGATCAGCAGTTCAGCGGTTCAAATCTCACCGGCTCAGGGTTGACTCAGCCTTCCATCCTTCCGAGGTGGGTAAAATGAGGACCCAGATTGTTGGGGGCAATATGCTGACTCTCTGTAAACCGCTTAGAGAGGGCTGAAAGCCCTATGAAACGGTATATAAGTCTACTGCTATTGCTATTGCTATTACCCCCAATTTTATGGCCTTTTTCAACATGGTTGTTAAGTGAATCCCTGCAGTTGTTAAGTGAATTGTACGGTCGTTAAGTGAATCCGGTTTCCCTCACTGACTTTATTTTAAGATTGGGATTACTTTAGAAATCTAGGAAGGTGTATTAATTGAGCAACCGTGTTAATTAAATCTGTGATTTGAATGCAGCCTCTGAACTTGCCACAGAACAATCTGGACTTAACAAATATTCACAGTTACACTTAGTCAAAAAAGTTGACTTACGCTTTCATAATTCATGGCTTCTACCCCATGTTTAACATTGAGGGTGACCAGTTGGTCTGGCAGCCGAAAATTCCCTGAAAATAAAGAAAAGGGAAGGTTGTGTATAGGATGAAAAACACAAGGAGAAAAATCAAATTAGCTATACAGGCTTGGTTCGTTCTATTGAAATGGCTGGATTCCCACGAAGTACGGCAGTAGCCAAAATTGTGGAAACCTGTTGGGAAAAGTGTATTTTTCAGGTTTGATGGCTAATAACACCCCTTTTTGTTTTTTGCAGTACTACCATAAAATTATATCTCAATGGAAAGATAATTTAATCAGGAATGTAATGCAACGACGTTTGTTCAATTATCTGTATTCTATGAAAAGTTACAGCCAAATAACCAGAAAAAGAAAATGTGCTTAGGTTGATAACAGGTAGCTTTCCTTCATTTCCTTCTCATTATAACAGCTCCAGAACTAAAAGACTTGGTTCACTCTATGGGAAGACATTGTAATTCATGCTACAGGTTACAGGTTAATGTAATTCATGCTACAGGTTAAGTATTAACTAAGTATTAACTGACACGGTGATCATTTTTGTATATCTCGTTTTTTTCTAGGGGGATATTAGTATATCTCATTTTTTCTACATGTTTCACTTTTCTTCTTTGTAACTGCTATTCTAAGAGCAAATCCTTCATAAAAATTATTACATTACATTCTTGATTCAAATATCTTTTCATTGATATATAATTTTATGGTGCTACTCCAAAAAAAAAGTGGTGTTATTAACCATCAAACCTCAAAAATACTGTACACTTTTCCCAAAAGGTTTTTCACAATTTTGGCCACTACTGTATTAAGTTGCCAATTGTAATTTACAAATTATAATATTTGGTTTTACTAACCATAGCAAAACCAAGCTAAGAAAGCCTATTGCAGTTTTTATGTTCTTATTAATTACTGCATATTAATAGTAATAGAAGGACTCAACAGGTAAGATAAAAAGGCCAAATCTAATCTGACTGTGCACTAAAACATGGAATATAATCATAATAAAGTATGTTCCTAATATTCTTAACATTTTCTATGTTCTACTGTATTGAGTGAGGTTAGCTAATATAATAGCAGTAATATAAGTTAATATAAAAAATACAAACTAGAGAAAATCCTAACACACAAAGACTTACAACAACTGGGGCAAAAGATAGCAATTAGGACCAATAGTGGTTGGTGCCATCCCAAAACATCTGGATCACACCTGGAACACCACTGGCATTGCCAAAATCCCCCATTGCAAAAGGCACCTTGACTTGGCACAGCTGACATTTTGTGACCAAACCTTTAATATTATTAAAGATCCTTGGGAAAGATTTGACAGATGGATAAAAATGCCAAATTCAGTTTAAACATCTGGCTGACAAAACTTAACAACAACAACAACAACAACAGGGTTCAGTTTTGTCTGAAACCTCTTTCAAAGCCCGTAGCAAAATAAGAAACCTCCAAAAATAAATCTAAAGTAAAAAGTGCCTTTGGTCAACACGAAGAAAGATATTTCAAATGATCAAAACAAATTTCCTAACTTTTGGTGGCAAAACCCATTGAACCACGTCAGTTAAAACATTTCCGTTTTTTTTGTTTTTGCCTTTGTGCAACTTATTATAGTCATTTGACTTTTTAATTTTAATTTAGGGGGCTGCGAGACTCAATGTGTTTGCTTTAGCTGACCATCACACAGACACAAAAAAGCACACAAATTTTGGAAAAATTGATGAATGTATTCTATTGATGAATGTATTCTATTTTATTTTTCTTAATGTACACCGAGAGCATTTGCACCAAAGACGAATTCTTTGTGTGTCCAATCACACTTGGCCAATAAAGAATTCTATTCTATTCTAAATTCTAATTCTATTCTATTCTAGAATAGTCCTTCGGAATTGGGCGGCATATAAATTTTACAAATAAATAAATAAATATTCTAAATTCTAATTCTAAATACTAATTCTATTCTGTTCTATTCTAAAAACTCACAACCAAGTAATTAAAAGTTTGTTGTGGGGAGTAAAAAAGCAACAGTGGACCTCTCTCTTCCCAAAGTAAGACCCATCCCCACGCTGCAGGAAGGCCCTGAATGGGGACGATGGGTACTGTAGTCAGGCAGCTGCATGCCCTCACCTGGCTGTCCATGACTCTGGAAGCAAATCTCGTAGATTTCATAATCCTCGGTGGTGAAGGCGAATTTCCCCTTCTTGGCTTCCTCCTTGGAGTAGAGCAGGTGCCCGGACGAGTCGGTCACCTGCGAGCAGAAGAAGAGAGAACCCCTGAGCATGCACAGAGTGCAAAACCCAGATCAGCAACAGTTTGCAAGAGCTCGGGCGGTGCATTAAGGGTTGGAGGGTTGTGCAAAAGGGTCGGGGAGGAAGAAGAAGGGAATGTCTCGCTCCCACCTTTAAGTCCGTCCGGATGCCCGGTGCGGCCGCTTCGGACACTTCGAACTCGCCGGTGACCATCACGTCCCGGTGCAGTTCCTCTTTCAAGCACTTACGGCTCAGCGGGGGCAAGTGGAAGGAGAGCCCCCGGCAGCGGCCGGCAGATAGGGCCAGCAGCACGGCCCAGGGACCCAGCAGGGCGGGCAGCCACATGGTGACGCTGTAAAAGGGAGACCCTCGCCTTCCACGGGGCTGATTTTGGGTGGGGGTCTCCAAACGACTCCGGTGCTGCTGATCTTGGGGTGGGGTGGTTTGTTCCAACGACCCCAACCCTTCGGGGTTCGGATCGCACCCAGAACCCGGGTTGGCACGTTCCCACGACCCTCTTCCCCCGCTTCCCTTCCCGGGATCGCGCTTTGCACGGTGCAAACGCCGCCGCGACCTCCAACCGTTCTGCGCTTCCCCGGGCGCGAGCTCCGGGGATTGTCCAAGCGCGCATGCGCGGCTGGCTCCCCTCGCCGCGCCCCCCTTGGGCTGCGTCTCCGCGCGACGTGGCGCGGCCTCCTGCTTCGTTCCGGGTTGGGGGCGGGGCCCGAGGAAGGGCCCGCCCCCTGTTCACGAAAACCGGAGGTTGGGGAAGGGCCTGCGGGGAAGGGGCCGGTTCGCTATCCGTCTCCATCCTCGCGGGGCGCGGCGGGGTTTTGGGCAGGGGATGGCGGGGGTGGGGGAAAGGAGGGTGCCGAGGCAGGGGAAAGGCCGATTTGACACCCGGGGTTTCCCCCACGCATTAGTCCCCCCAAGCTGGGGGACTTTCAGTGATGTGGACTTCAAATCCCAGAGTCCCTCGCGCGCAAGGATTCTGGGAGTTGAAGTAAACTCGCAAGATTCCCTTTGTTATATAAATACATTAGAATTACTAGACTGTGTCATATATGTGGGATTATATTTTGTATTTATATATTCCGTCAGGGTTATGTAATGAATATTGAAGGTGGTGACCCTTTGAGAGCTGAATGCAATGTAATTTCTTTTTAATGTATGCAGATTAGTGTACATTCACAAAGTATTCTATTCTTTCTATTTTATTATTATTCTATTCTCCTATTCCATTCAATTACATTCCATATATTCTACTGCATATTCTATTCTATTCAATCTATTCTATTAATTATTCTATTATTTTCTATTCTATTCTAAATGTCTATTCTATTCAATATTAATTATGCTATTATTTTCTATTCTATTCTAAATCTCTATTCTATTCAATCTATTCTATTAATTATTCTATTATTTTCTATTCTATTCTAAATCTCTATTCTATTCAATCTATTAATTATGCTATTATTTTCTATTCTATTCTAAATCTCTATTCTATTCAATCTATTCTATTAATTATTCTATTATTTTCTATTCTATTCTAAATCTCTATTCAATCTATTCTGTTAATTATTCTGTTCTATTCAGTTGGCCGGCGCACAAGGATTCTGGGAGTTGAAATAAACTTGCAAGATTCATTTTTCTCGCCATGTACATGTATACATTCAGACTATACTGTGTTCATATGTGGGTAATATGCGTAATTTAGTATTTATTTTGTCATGTTTTTGTAGTGTAAATTGGAGGTGGTGATCCTTTTGAGAACTGTATGCAAAGAAATTTCATTTTATTATATGCCGATTAATGCAGGGGTCACCAACTGGTGGCCCATGGAGCACTGGTGGTGTGTGAGAAATTGTTGGTGGTCTGCAGAAAAATTAATTGCGTTTTTATATTGCACTAAATCAGGGGTCCTCAAACTACGGCCCCTGGGACGGATATGTGCAATGAACGATTGTGTTGCTGCAGAGAGTCTCCCCCTTCGGGGTCTTTTTGTGGGGATTGGGGGGGGGCAGAAATTTTGACTTGGGGTCTGCTTCAGCCTCCTGGTGGGGGGCTTTGGGCGAAGGCTGGGGGGAAGCAACGCTGGTGGTGAAGAGCCGGAGGGCCTCGTTCCAGTGGGACTGCATCACGGCCTGGAACTGGCTGACCATCTCAGCCCACTGAGCCTCCAGGCGCCGGTACCTGGCATTGCAACTCCCGCAGGTCTTCCCTCTGCTTGGAAATCTACTTATACCTGCTATCCCATACATGTTTGACAAACTAATAAATAAAATAAAATGTGTGCAACTCTTGAGTCAAAATTCCGCCTCCCCCAGCCTGCTCTTTCCCTTCGGTTTTTCAAGGCCTTTCCATCCAGTGCTACCAAATTCCCAACTCCTGGACTGTGGCCACCATGGAGTTGGTGGGAGAGGCAAATCAAACGGAAGCCCACAAACTTTAGAAAAGTTAGCTTTATTCGCGATATCGCTATCATGGCAATCCTCCCCTTTCTGAAGGTGATTCAGAGAGAACGGCAGACGTCAGGAGGGCTCGTTGGGAAGGGGGGAGAGGAGGGAAGACCCAGGCCCCTCCACCCACCCCCTCTCACCCGCCCTGCAGCCTTAACTTTGCCAAAAATGAGCATCGGCGTGAGTCAGCTCCAGCAATTCCCGCTCGAGGATGTCGGCGTCCTCGGAAAAGCGTTCGCAGAAGGAACGGATCAGCCCCACGGCGCTGGATTCGTACTGAGTCAGTCGGACTTTGCCGCCTGGGCAAGGAAGGGGAGAGCAAGAAAACCAGTCAGCCGGCAGAAAATTGCAAAATTTATTCTGTCCCCAATTCTATGATTAAGATTATAATCAATCCCCCCTCAAATCATCCTTTCTCCTTGGTTGTGGACTCTAGAAACGTATCCGGGGACCATGTTTAATGCGAATAGCAATAGCACGTAGACTTATATATCGCTTCATAGTGCTTTTACAGCCCTCTCTAAGCGGTTGACAGAGTCAGCGTCTTGCCCCCATTAATTTGGGTCCTGATTTTACCGACCTCGGAAGGACGGAAAACTAAGTTAACCTTGAGCCCATTAGGATCAAACTGTTGGCAATGTGCAGTTAGCTTGCAGTACTAATCACTGGGAAGGAAGGGAGGGAGGGAGGGAGGGAGGGCAATAGCACTTAAACATATACTGCTTTATAGTGCTTTTACAGCCCTCTCTAAGCGGTTTATAGAGTCAGCCTCTTGCCCGCAACAATCTGGGTCCTCATTTGACCCACTTCAGAAGGATGGAAGGCTGAGTCAACCTTGAGCCTGGTTGCATTTGAATTGCCAAATTGCAGGCAGCCAGCAGGCAGCAGAAGTAGTCTGCAGTACCACACACTTGACCACTGTGCCACTGGGAAGGTCACAACTGGCAATCAACACACACACACATACACGATGCTGTGACCGTCGCAAATGCGAGCCAAGTGGCTGAATTGCAATCCGGTGTCCCTTCCTTGAACGGAGACCAGCTCTAAATCCTTTTACACCGGAAATCTCTGGAAAATCCTGGGAAGAGCTCAGAGGTTGTGCATACCGAGTGAAATCGGTGACGTTGGACCCCCCCGAGAAATGATAAAAACCAGGTTAAGACCTCGGCCTCCTTACCCTCCAGACGGGTGTTGGCTTGGACGAAGAGCTTCCGTGCTTCCTTGCGCAAAAGCACCGTCTTGCGTAGGCTTAGGAAGCGTTCCGGTTTGTCGTCCGTCACGGCTGAATAGGCTTCGTAAAGCTTTCGGCCCCCTTCCACGTCGGCAGTCGATTTCAGGATCTGTAAAGAAAGGGGGGGGGGGGGGGAATCTTGCTAAAATTACCGTATTTCCCCGAGAATAGGAGAGGGTCTTATTTTCTTTTGATGCCCAAAATAAGCGCTTGGCCTTATTTTCAGGGAGGTCTTATTATTTTTGAGGTGTAGGAGGCCCTTTAACCTCGGCCCGTGGATCAGCTGATCCAGAGAAGGCTGGAGACGCCGTCTCTGTTTCTGGCACACTCTAGCCAGTCCTAGCGTCCCTGGGCTCGCCGCTCTTTTTGTGACCGCCACTAAGAGAAAGGGCGTAGTAGCTAGGGTTTGCAGTGTTGTGGTCCGTCGGCGGCCTGTGGAGCTGACAGCAGAGTCGGACAGCGAGGAGGTTGGGAAGGAACATGGGCCAGTCTTTGAGTCTGGGGAAGGCTCGGACAAGGGTTCCGCGTCAGAGGCAGAGAGAGGGCCAGGGCCATCTGGTCGTTAAGTGCTGCCTCCGGAGCCTGACATCAGCGAGGCGGAAGAACAGTGGAGCCTTTTCCCTGCATGCGCATGTGAAGAGCTTCCAGAAGGCAAGAACAAGTAAGACAGAAAGGGCGACTCGGGCGTGAGGCTTGGAGATGATTGGCCCCACTGTAAAGCATCAAAGAGCAGCAAACGGACATGAGCCCTTCCAGGAAGCAACTTTGTTCGTTCTAGTCGGTTCAAACTCTGAGAAGCTCTGTTTTGACTCTGTGCTCTCTTTGGCCTTGAAAAACTAATTGGCAACACGAGGTCTCTGGCAGCGTATCAAGGGAGACAAAGGTGGGTGCTTAATCAGCATTACCTTGAAAGACTGTGACAGACAACTGTCAGACTCTTCGGCAGACTGTTTGTGAATCATTATGGGCTGTAAATGACCATAATTCACACCCATTTAAATAAAAAGAGGGTTTTGGGGAGGAAGCGTGTGATTTATGCTTTATCAGGAAGCCTAGGTTAGAACACGGCGGGAGCAGCCTCCATGACGCCCTTTGGCGGGGATGGCAGGTGCGTGTTTTTAATTTGTTTTGATAGCCTCCCACCAGCAAAAAATGGGGTACGGGGGTGCCACGCACAGCCCCCCCACCCACTCCCGAGTTCCATTTTAGCTAGCAAAGGTAGTTTTGCTGCTCCTTTGCTGTTTCCAGGCTCCTGTGGGCCAGACCTTTTTATTATTTTTATTCTCTTATATACAGTAACGGTTCCACCACAAAACCGCGTTCGACTAAAGCGCGCTCGACGAAACCGCGTACCTGACGTCATCACAGCGCGACAAAAAAAGCATGCTGTGAGCGGTAAAGCTAAAATTAACGCGTAAACCTAAACCTAACCCCCCCAAACCTAACCCTAAACCTAACCCTAACCCTTACCTTAACGTGAATCGGCTTGCTTTAAAAGTGCTTTTTAAAGCGCCCTTTTTTCTCCGCGGTCGTTGTTGTCGCGCTGCTGATGATGTCAGCGACGCGCTTTAATCGGGCGCGCTTTAGTGGACCGCGGTTTTGTCGTGCCACGACAGTAACAGGTATACATTCAGATAGTTATTGTTCTTATTTATCTTGATCACTTTTACATATTTGTTTTTCCATATAAAAAGTTAAAACATACATTCTGCGTTGCTTTTCTTACCCTCCCATACACTTACTTTGTATTATCACCACCCTGTTTTTTTTCTTTTCACCCTCCCTCCCTTCTCTTTCTCCCTTCCTCCTCTCCTTTCTTTTTCCTACTTCCCTTACCTCTCCCGTGCTCCTCTCTTCCTCTCCCCCCTCCTACCCTCTCTCCTTCTCTTTCTATCCCTTCCCTCCTTCCTCTCCTTTCCTTCTCTCCCCTTTCTTCTCCTCTCCTCTCTTCCTTTCCTTTTCTGTTGTTGCGGTTATCTCTTTTCTACTCTGAATTAGTGTATTTTCGGGGTGGTATTCCCGCAAACCCTGTTATAATTTACACTTATTCTTTCCCATTCCCTTTTCTTCATTATCATGTCCTATTTTTCCCCCTCTATATCTCATTCTTGAAGATATATATTAATACTTTCTTTTCTATGTTCCGCCTTCTTCCACCTTTTCTGCGGGCTAGATCTAAGCTCTCCCCGTAGGCTGTATGTTAATGTTTAATGTTAATGTTTAATAAATTTATATGCCGCCCAATCCCGAAGGACTCCGGGCGGCTTACATAAAAACAATTTAAAAATACTAAAAAAATTTAAAAAATAGAATGACAGGGAAGTTAAAAGACACAACATGCACTCAACCTTAGTGGGGCTGGACCTCATTCAAGAGGTCAACAGCCCCAGGCCTGCCGGAATAGCCAAGTCTTAATAGACTTTCGGAAGGCTGAGAGAGTGCGGAGGGTCCGGATCTCTGTGGGTAGATCGTTCCATAGGGCCGGGGCAGCTACAGAGAAGGCCCTCCCCTGAGGGGCCGCCAGACGACATTGTCTACTTGACGGCACCCAGAGAAGGCCCACCCTGTGAGATCTTATCGGACGCTGGGAGGTATGTGGCAGAAGACGGTCTCGTAGATATCCAGGTCCTAAGCCATGTAGGGCTTTAAAGGTGATAACCAGCACCTTGAAGCGCGTTCGGAGACCGATCGGGAGCCAGTGCAGCTCGCGGGAGATGGGTGTAATATGGGTGTATCTCGGTACACCCAATATCGCTTGCGCGGCTGCATTCTGGACCAGTTGTAGTCTCCGAACACTTTTCAGGGGCAGCCCCATGTAGAGCGCCCCAGGGCCTTCAGTTTGACACCCCCTGCTCTAGACCAAACTGGCTCCCTTCTTTCACAATTCGGAGCGGAGTTCCCATGGCTAAGGGAGGGAAGACACCCCCTCACTTACTTGCAGCTTCCGGAGAAAACTTTCCAGAGCTGGTTTTCCCACGGAGGTGATCTTGGTGCGGTCCAGCAAGACAGCCGCGTCGGGTTTCCCGTCCATCCCCGTGGTGTGGTGCAGGGACACCAGGCCCTCGCCAGCCTCCAGCAGCACTCTTAAAATCACAAAGCGGGCTTGCATGTGGGCCTGGGGGAGAAATGAGGGGATGTCAGGAAGGGAAACAGGAGTCTAGAAAGTAGAATCGGCGTGCTATTTCCAAGAGAGCCAAGCAAAATTCCAGGTTTTCTTTAGGAGTTCAATGTTGCCAATCAACTCCCAGAATTCCCCCGTCAGCAGGCTTTAAGATGGGTGGAGTTCAACTCCCAGAATTCCCCAACCAGCATGCTTTTAACATGGGTGGACTTCAACTCCCAAGATTCCCCAGCCAGCAGACTTTTATATGGGTGGACTTCAATTCCCAGAATTCCCCATCCAACATGCTTTTAACTTGGGTGTACTTCCACTCCCAGAATTCCTCAGCCAGTACAGGCAGGGGAAGGAGGAATAATTATAACTCAGTAAATGTGTGTGTGGAAATAAGCTCCCAGAATTCTCCAGCCAGCATGCTTTAAGATGGGTAACTTCAATTCCCAGAATTCCCCAGTCAGCAGGCTTTAAGATGGGTGGAGTTCAATTCCCAGAATTCCCCAACCAGCATGGTTTTAACGTGGGTGGACTTCAACTCCCAAGATTCCCCCGCCAGCAGACTTTTAGAGGGGTGGACTTCAACTCCCAGAATTCCCCAATCAGCAAGCTTTAAGATGGGTGAACTTTGACTCCCAGAACTCCCCAGCCAGTAAGGGCAGGGGAAGGAAGAATAATCATAACTCAGTAAATGATAAAGCCAACGTTGGACAAAATGTCAATAGAAATAATTATATATAATAAGTAAAAAAAAACCAATATAAACCAAAATGCGACTTATCGTATTGTCAATAATTTAGTAAGTGTCCTAAAAACATGGATATATTTTGTGCTTACTTTGTGCCATTATGTTTCACTCATTTATAGATAAATATAAGAGTGATATTATTCAATCCCGAAACACCTTGGTGCTTTCGGTTTGGGTGCAAAAATAATACTCACAAATAAAGAAAACATAAAGTTAATAAGAAACTATTATTAGTGAAGGTTTTTGAGGGTTAGTTAAGGCTTCCCCAGTTAGGCTGGCCAGGGAATTCTGGGAGTTGAAGCCCACTTATCTTCAAGCTGCAAAGGTTGAGAAAACTGCATTACATTATTATCATTATCATCATCATCATGTAGTAATAATAAAGCCAATATTTCTGTCTTTTGCAAATGGGGCATAATGAAACACCAAGGAAATACAGTTCCAAAATTAGATCCTTACCTGGCGCCAGCTACCAGATTCGGGGGTATAGAATTCCAGAGCCAGAAGTCCTGCCCGCACCATATTTAGCCAATTAATATAGATCACATTTTCAGCATCTTCCCCTTTCAGTTCAAAGATCCTGACAAAGCCAAAAACAAAATGAACACTCCAGTTAAGAGAGGAAAAAATACGATAAATGCAAAGATATTTCTATTTTATCTTATTTTTTTGAAATCAATAAAAACGTCCCCAAAGTTATTATTTTCATTCCATATAACTATCATTCATAATCCTTATTACTTTTATATAAGATGCTTATTGTTATTGCTTTTCCTGCTAATTACTTTGTTATTGCTATAGTACGGTTATATAGGCTAACAATTTGTAAGATTTAGTACTTCAATGGTTTTAAAATTCTTTCCGCCTGTTTCCACAAAGGGTGGGAAATTAACACTGCTGGATGATATTTAGTCAACATTCAACTAGGGAAGATATTATGGATAAAAGGTAAAGGTTCCCCCCGCATGTATGTGCTAGCTGTTCCTGACTCTAGGGGGCGATGCTCATCTCAGTTTCAAAGCCGAAGAGCCAGCGCTGTCCGAAGACGTCTCCGGGGTCATGTGGCCGGCAAGACTAAATGCCGAAGGCGGATGGAACGCTTCTACCTTCCCATCAAAGGTGGCTCCTATTTTTCTACTTGCATTTTTTACATGCTTTCGAACTGCTAGGTTGGCAGAAGCTGGGACAAGTCACGGGAGTTCACTCCGTTACATGACGTTAGGGGTTCGAACCGCCGACCTTTCTGATCGACAAGCTTAGCTTCTTAGCCACTGAGCCACCGTGTCCCTTATATTATAGGTACGGGTAGTATATTTAATGACTCTTCAGAGTTACAAGAGCAGTGGAAAAAGTGACAGATGACCATTTTTCACACTTACGACTGTTGCAGCATGCGACCAAAATGGGAGACCCTTGGCAACTGACACATATTTAGGACAATTCTAGTGTCCTGTGGTCATGTGACCCGCTTTTACGACCTTCTGACCGGCAGTCAATGGGGAATCCAGATTCACTTAACAGCCGTGTTACTAACTTAAGAACTGCAGTGATTCACTTAACAACTGTGGCAAGAAAGGTCGTAAAACGGAAGCAAAAACTCACACAACTAATGTGTCACTTAACCACAGAGGGTTTGGGCTCGACGGTGGTCGTAGGTTGAAACTACCCAATCTGCCTCTTTCTGGGCTGCAATTCAGATTTCCCGCCGCTAAGAAGGTACCCCCTCGTTCTCCCTCCTCCCCCAAGCCTGTCACGGCTCACCGGAGAACATCCTTGTTCAAGCAGAGGTAGAGACCCACGCATTCTGCCCGGCACTCTTCGTAACTCGAGGCCACGCTGGAGAATTTGCTGTCCCAAGTCTCGCCCCCTTGGTACCAACTCCGAATCTGGACGGGGTTGGGGTGAGCAGAGAACATCATGATGGAAGGTTCATCTGTTATTCTAAGTCACTGTCCCCCCAAAACTTTGTTCTTCCTAAGCCAAAACCAATACAGGTAGCCCTGGGTTTGCAGTTCATTTAGTGACTGTTCCAAGTTACGACGGAGCTGAAACAAGCGGCCGAGGACCGTTTTTTTCACACTGATGGCTGTCGCAACACCTCCCTGGTTATGGGATCAAAATTTGGACGCCTGGCAACTAATGTTCTGACCGAGGCTTCCCAAGAACCTGAAGCCAACTCCTGGTCCCAACAAAAAAACCCTTTTGTTAATTGACTGTGAATTCTGCTCCTTCACCTCCAGCAAAGTCTTTCAAGGGAGGATTTACGGTCACAGACCTTATCTGGCTTGGAGAGCTGCCAGGCCCAGATCTGCAAAACTTGGCCAGGAGTCTCGGAGAGTCACGAACCAATTAAGCGAATTAATGGTCTCCTGCAAACTCCACTCCCCTTTCGCTCCTCTTTTATTTTCTCTGGGAGGGGCCATTCACCGTCCATGCATAGCCTTACTCCCAAGTCTCCCCTTGTTCCTTAGCTGTTCCCTTCATCTGGGGACTCTGTGCATGCGCACACTGGAAACAGGCTCCAGCTGTTCTTCTGCCTCACTGATGTCTGACTCTGAAGGCAGCTGATAACTGTCAGACGGCCCTGGCCCCCTCTCTGCCTCCAACACAGAGCCCTCCTCAGAGCCTTCCCCAGATTCCAGGACTGGCCCAGGTTCCTCCCCAACCCTCCTCACTGTCTGAATCTGCTGTCAGCTCTGCTGGCCGCTGGCGGGCCACAGCTGATTCGTACTTATTGTGCCAGTCACGCGATCGCCTTTTGCGAACTACCCAGGACAGATGTGATATCCACTTAAACCCCTCTGTCCATCCTCACCAATTCTCCCGTCTCCGGGTTGATCACGGCAGACTTGTCAAAGTTGAAAGCCCCCGAATCGTCCTACGTAGGAAGAGAGGGAGGGAAAAAAGCTGTTGAAATCCCAAGTCCCGTGCAAAATTAATGTCGAAGCAATATTGTCGCAGAAAAAAATAACTGGGAAATGGAGGACCCACAGAGATTTACAGATGTGGCATCTAAACACCTGGAAGATATCCAGCCCTGAGGCTAAAAATACTAGAAAAGCAAATGGCAGCAGGTTTTGGGTCTGGCTAGTCTAAAGAAAAGAATTAGGGGTGACATGATTGCAGTATTCCAGTATTGGAGTGGCTGCCCCAAAGAAGAGGGGATCAACCTATTCTCCAAAGCACCAGAAAGCAGGACGAGAAACAATGGATGGAGACTAATCAAGGAGAGAAGCAACATGGAATTAAGGAGAAACTTCCTAACAGTGAGGACAATTAATCAGTGGAACTGCTTGCCACCAGAAGTTGTAGGTGCTCCATCACTGGAGGTTTTTAAGAAAAGATTGGACAGTCATTTGTCTTGAGATGGTATAGGTTCTCCTGCTTGAGCAGGGGGCTGGACTAGAAGACCTCCAAGGTCCCTTCCAGCTCTATTCTACTCTTCTTTCCCCTTATTCTATTCTATTCTTCTTTCCTCTTATTCTATTCTATTCTTTCCTCTTAGTCTATTCTTCTTTCTCCTTATTCTATTCTATTCTTCTTTCCTCTTATTCTATTCTATTCCATTCTTCTTTCCCCTTATTCTATTCTTCTTTCCTCTTATTCTATTCTTCTTTCCTCTTATTCTATTCTTCTTTCCCCTTATTCTATTCTATTCTTCTTTCCCCTTATTCTATTCTATTCTTCTTTTCCTTATTCTATTCTATTCCATTCTTCTTTCCCCTTATTCTATTCTTCTTTCCTCTTATTCTATTCTATTCTTCTTTCCCCTTATTCTATTCTATTCTTCTTTCCCCTTATTCTATTCTATTCTTCTTTCCCATTATTATATTCTATTCTTCTTTTCCTTATTCTATTCTTCTTTCCTTCTATTCTATCTATTCTTCTTTCCTTTTTCCTTATTCTATTCTTCTTTCCTTCTATCTATTCTATTCTTCTTTCCTATTCTCTTCCTTCCTCTTATTCTATTCTTCTTTCCTCTTATTCTATTCTATTCTTCTTTCCTCTTATTCTATTCTATTCTATTCTATTCTTCTTTCCTTCTGTTCTATTCCATTGTAGCTTTGCAGTCTGGATAGGTCTTACCTGAACAAACAGCTTCCCGCTGCCATGACCAAGAAGTTCGTGGAGGCCAACTTGGACTTCGAAAGAAGGTCCTTTCCACTGGATGTAGAGATCCTGCAAAAGACACCGTTGAGGTTAGTAGTAGGTTGGACTAGAAGACCTTCAAGATCCCTTCCAACTCTGTCATTCCTCTCTAGATCGAAAGGACTGGTTTTTGTTACGCCCTGCGGCTTTTCTTTAAATGACTTGTCATTCAAGTTTTCCCCCCTCCCACCAGGTCCCGCTTTCCTCCATCATGTCCTCCGAGAGAGAGAGACACACACACACACACACACACACACACACACACACACACACACAGAAGCCGTACTTTGTCCTCTTCTGCCAGGAAAGTCAGTTTCTCCTTTTGGGTGGCGTAAGCAACCGCCAGCACGTTCCCCAGCGAGACGTTCTTGAATCCTTCTGTCTGGCGGATGTCATCATCTGTGGAGGAGGAGGAGGAAGAAGAGGTGGACTACAGTTCCCATCATCCCTGGGGCCAACAGAAGCCGGGCTGGATGAGAGCAGAGAAAGGGGTCATATATTTTTTTTCTGCCCCAAGTCCAGATATTAAAGCACAATGGCTGGAGAATTCTGGGAGTGGGACTTGACGTTTAGTACTGTAAGGAGCCTCAGACCGCTCCTGAGTAAAGGAGTGGAACATCTGCCACTTTGAACTGAGGTAACGGAATGTGAGGCAATTGGCAGTTGGAACAGAGTTCTTTTCAGGTGGGGAGGGGGAGTAGAATGTCTAACTCCTTAGCATCAGAGCGTGTTAATATAAGGCAACTGGCAGTTGGAACAGAATTCTTTTCAGGTGGGGAGGGGGAGTGGAACCTCTTAGTATCAGAGCATATTAATTACTGTATAAGAAATACTAATGATCTGATAGCCATTTCGAAAAATCATTTCTTAGTGAGCACCAAGAAGCCAAGAGGAACATAGGTGCCAAATTTCAAGTTTGTAGGCTTTACAGTTCTGAAGATTTCGTGATGAGTGAGTGGTATTTGGCTTTTATATATATAGATGACTAGCCATTTCTATAACACCAAATCTTTCTAATCAACAAAACGAAAATCAAAGTTCTTTTTTTCCTTCTTCACAAGCGTAAATTCCAGAAATGATAACCAAATAAGAACATATTTTCTTCTTTAAATGAAATATTCAATTTAACCATTCCTGCTTTATCTTTCTCGCTATGAAAATACATTTCTATTTGCACCTAGTCATCTTTGTGAACTGTCCCCCATTTTTATTTACAAAATGTATTGTATTGTTTCAATTTTTTTTGGCCTTACTGAAGAGGGGGGACCTTTTTTTCCTTCCTTCCTTCCTTCCTTCCTTCCTTCCTTCCTTTTCACCCCCCCCCTTTTCCTCAAAGTACTAAACTTTTTAAAAACACAAACAAGAAAAAGCATTTCTTCCTTTTAAATCAAAACTTTCTAATGCATCTTATTCTTCGACTTTGCCGTGCAAGCTTTAAACTTCAATATTGGATTTAGTTGCCTCCCTCCAAAATACCTTTATAGAATGTTTTATCTTGTACTGTGCTTGGAGAAGTTGGAAGTCAATGGCCACTTTTCTTTTCTCTCCCCCCTTGTATCTCACATGCCCCTTTTCTTGTTCCCTGTTCTGCCCTTAATTTCCTATATTCTTTTGGTTCTTATATTTTATACAATACAATAAAACCGGTGGAGGAAAGCTATGGCAACTCTAGACAGCATCCTAAAAAGAAGAGACATCACCCTGACAATAAAGGTGCATATAGTCAAGGCGATGGTTTCCCCAGTTGCAACGGATGGCTGTGAAAGTTGGGACCACAAGGAAGGCTGAGCGCCAAAGAATGGAGGCCTTTGAACTCTGGTGCTGGAGAAGACTCCTGCATTGAGTCCCTTGGACTGCAAGGCCATCCAACCTGTCAGTCCTAGAGGAGATCCACCCTGGCTGCTCTTTAGAAGGCTGGATCCTGAAGGGGAAACTCAAAGACTTTGTTCCACCTAATGAGAAGGAAGAAGAGAAGAGAGAGAGAGCCTCATGCTGGGAATGATGGAGGGCAAAAGAAGAAGAAGCGGATGCCAGAGAAGGAGCGGGCTGGATGGAGTCGCTGAAGCAGTAGGCGTGAGCTTAAATGGACTCCAGAGGAGGGTAGAGGACAGGAAGGCCTGGAGGAACGTGGTCCATGGTGTTGCGATGGGTCGGACACGACTTCGCAACTAACAACAACATGCAATTAAAAATAAAAAATGTAAAGAATAAGAGAAACACTGCTGTAATGAAAAATCCAAATATCCGCACAGCCTTACAATTTGGGATATTGATGCCGGCAGGAATCCCACTTCCTGCAAAAGTCAGCACATCGAGGGAAGTGAAGTCCGGCTTCAGGAAGTGGTCCTTCTCAAAGGCGCGGGGCCAAGGCAGCTCTTCCAGGAGGTGTTCGGCCTGGGACACCAGCTGTGCGAACTTGGCGCTCATCGCTTTGTTCACCACAGCCACAAAACCTGAAAAAGACAAGACGTCAGAGGAACAAAAGACCAGAGGAGCTTCTCGCATCTTGCAAATTCTCTGGGCTGGATTCGTATTCGCGTCACTCGAGCGGGGAGAATCGAGGCTCGGCTGATGTGTGGGAAACGGAAGCATAGCTCTGGGCGCAAGCCACGTTTCTTCCTCACTCAAAGGGGTTTTCTATGAGGACAGGGCAAACTGGTTCCTTGACTGTCTCCAATCTTCCTCCTTCGAGTCCACATAAAGTGCTGGATTCAAAGATTCCCACATCTCAAAGAGAAAGTACCTTCAAACTCTCCGCGGGATCCGTATGGGTCTCGGTAGCTCTCGATAAAACCAATGTAGCTGTGGAGGCAAATGGAACAAGTATCAACAGACGTATACATACACGACAATTTTATTTTATTTTTTTCCCATAGTTTCATTTAATTTTTTTTTCATTTAATTTATTTTTTCATTTTGTTTAAATTTTGTTTCATTTAATTTATTTTTACATTTTGTTTAAATTTTGTTTCATTTAATTTATTTTTTCATTTTGTTTAAATTTTGTTTCATTTTATTTATTTCCTTTTTTTATTTCATTTCAATTTTTATTTCCTTTTCATTTCATCTTAATGGCATCTTGATTGAATTTCACTTCCCAATTTCAATTTTTAGTTCATTACCTTTTTTTTCATTTCGCTTTGCCTTTTTATTGAATTTTGTTTTTTAATTTCATTCCATTTTTTAAAAATTCCTTTCACTTCGATTGTTCTTTCATGGCATTTTTTTTTGTTTTAATTTCATTTTGCATGCATTTTTTGATTGGATTTCATTTTTTTTAACTTCATTCCATTTCTTAAATTCAATTTTAATTTAATTTTTATTCATCTTATTTTCAGGTCTGATAACGGCCGTCTATCCTATTACAGGTAGTCCTCAAGTTATGACTCCAATTGTGTCCAAGGTTTATGTTGGTAGGGTGAAACATTTGTTAAGCGAGTTTGTCCTATTTTACAACATTTCTTGCTGCAGTCAAGTGAATCATTACATTTGTTAAGTGAGTAACACAGTTAAGTGAATATGGGTTCCCATGGACTTTATCGTCGCAAGAGGGGATCACATGACCCTGGGATGCTGCATCCGTCATAAGTATGAACCAGTTACCAAGCATCTGAATTTTGATCATGTGACCATAGGGATGATGCAAGTGTGAAAAATGGTTAGTCACTTTTTTCAGTGCCGTCGCAACATTGAATGGTAACTAACTTAAGAAGTAATGATAAATTCACAAGCTGACATGAAATTTCGAGAATTAAGCAATTATCCCGTCTCATCCCAAGGAAGGACATCGATTTCTTTCCAAGGTCACCTAAGTTCAAAGCTCACCTTTCCACGATGGGACTTTTGTCGCGAATCCAGCAGCGAGACCCCTCTTTGTGGGCTGGGATGGAGCCTTGCCTGAAGCTGGTTGCGTAGTGCTCCAACATCTCCGTCTGAACGGGCCTGGCGGTATGTTGCTGGTGAGGAAACAGAGAGGCTGCTGGGAACTGCTTCTCTAAGTTAGACCTTTTAAGATGGGTGGACTTCAACTCCCAGAATGCTCAAGTCAGAATTGATGCTGTCTAGGGAATTCTGGGAGTTGAAGTCCACCCATCTTAAAGCAAGCTGGCTGGGGAATTCTGGGAGTTGAAGTTCATCCCTTTTAAAGCATGCTGGCTGGGGAATTCTGGGAGTTGAAGTCCACCCATCTTAAAGCATGCAGACTAGGGAATTCTGGGAGTTGAAGTTCATCCCTTTTAAAGCATGCTGACTGGGGGACTCTGGGAGTTGAAGTCCATCTCTTTTAAAACATGCTGGCTGGGGAATTTGGGGAGTTGAAGTCCACCCATCTTAAAGCATACTGGCTGGGGGATTCTGGGAGTTGAAGTTCATCCCTTTAAAAGCATGCTGGCTGGGGGATTCTGGGAGTTGAAGTCCATCCCTTTTAAAGCATACTAGCTGGGGGACTCTTTGGAGACCTGGTGGGTTTGCAGAAGGACACACAAGCTTACAAGATTGAGATCTTGAGACAGCTGCTAACCCAGATCATCAGAAAACCCATTCTGCTCGTCCCTTACCTGCGCTTTCTGCAAATTCTCCACAACCCTCTGCAGAATCGGACTGTAATCACCCCGCGTGACGGTAAACGTGCAACCCTCAAACTGGAATTGCTTCGTTTTGACCTTCATCTCATCAAGTTGGGGCTCTGAAAAAAGAGAGGCAGGATTCAGCATTTTAAAAGCGGCGTTGGCCGATGCAAGTCATCCTCGACTTGCGACGGTTCATTTGGCGACCACTGAAAGTTACAACCTCACAGGAAAAAAAGTGACTTTTTTTCCACACTTGTGACCTCTGTTGCAGCATGGCCACGATCACGGTTTTGACGTTTGGCAACTGACTCGCATTTATGATGGTGGCAGAGTCTCTTTTGCGATCTTCTGATCAGCAAAGTTAATGAGGCCAGGTTCACTTAACAACCGCTGTATATATATTATATGCCCAAATATGGGAGGAAACTCATTGCTTCAACAACAACAGTAAAAATATTGGGTTTCTGTCTGGATGATGTCTTGTGACGAGCCGATAGACAGAGAATGGAAGCAGTGAGCTTCCTCCCATATTTGGGCATACCAGGGGTTGTGACACTAATTACATACCTATTTCCCTGGCTCAGCTGATAAAGGAGGAGAGCCTGTGGCTTAGTGGTTAACACATCTGCCTAATATGTAATACAGCCCAGGTTCGAATCCCAGTAAGGGTATGGCTAGCTGATGAGAGCTAAATAGCTTGAAATAGATCTATACTAGTCTCCCTTTATTTATTTATCAGCACAAATAAAACATATATATATATATATATATATATATATATATATATATATATATATATATATATATATATATATATATATATATATATTCTTTGTTTAGGGGGTCACCATTAAACAAGAGGGAGAAGAAGGGGCGGAGGGACGCTCCAGCCATTACCATCCAGAAGGACTGAAGCCAGACGGACTTCGTAGCTGGTTTTTCCTCCAGTTTCTGTTTTAAAAAGCCGGGTGTTGTATGCGCTGATGTTCTACAGAGGAAAGAATAAAGCATTTGGAAAAACGTATTCATTTTTAACCCAGCACTATTCTATTTATAAATAACTCCATGGAGTGCACACCTAATACCCCTTCCTCCTCCTATTTTGCCCACAACAACCAGCCTGTGAGGTGGGTTGGACTGAGAGAGAGAGAGAGAGGGAAAGCCACTCAAATGGCTTTCATGCCTAAGGTTTCCAGTTTTTCATAAAACAGAATAGAATAACAAAAGTTGGAAGGGACCTTGGAGGTCTTCTAGTCCAACCTCCTGCTTAGGCAGGGTATCCTATCAAACAAATGGTTGTCCAAACTCTCCTTAAAAATTCCCAGTGTTGGAGCATTTTACAACTTCTGGTGGCAAGTTGTTCCATTGATTAACTGTTCTCACTGTCAGGAAATTCCTCCTTAGTTCTAAGTTGCTTCTCTCCTTGATTAGTTTCCACCCATTGCTTCTTGTCCTGCCTTCAGGTGCTTTGGAGAATAGCTTGACTCCCTCTTCTTTGTGGTGACGCCCGAGACATCGGAAGACTGCTATCGTGTCTCCCCTCGTCCTTCTTTTCATTAAACTAGACATACCCAGTTCCTGCAACCGTTCTTCATATGTTTTAGTCTCCAGTCCCCTAATCCTCTTGGTTGCTCTTCTCTGCACTCTTTCTAGACTCTCAACATCTGTTTTTACATCATGGCGACCAAAACTGGATGCCGTATTCCAAGTGTGGCCTTATAAAGTGGTATTAACACTTTACGGGATCTTGATTCCATCCCTCTGTTGATGCAGCCTAGAACTCCTACAGTACCTGAGAATCCAGGAATTTCTGAGCCAGCTTCGCATCTTCCATGGAACAATTTGCAGAGAAGTAGGTGGAAACCCCCTAAAGACAAGGAAGAAAGGGGACAGGTACCATGATAGTTCTAGGCGTGGATGTCGGAGCCCCCAAATGGCCAATCCCTCCCCCACCACCACCCCCTAGAAATGGGGCTGAGATGGGCCCAAGAACAATACCTCCCCACGGAGCCCTAAATGCCTCTGAAGAGGCTCCAGGGAGTACATTAGCTTCTCGCAGCTCTCCCACAAAGCTTCCATCTCTTCCGGGTTTTGCAAAAATGCCTGGCTCGCCCACACCAGTTTTTTCAGTTTTTCCTAGAAAAACAAAAGGAACAAAAGATAAAGTAAAAAGATAACAGTCAAGGTTGACTCAGCCTTCTGTCCTTCCGAGGTGGTAAAATGAGGACCCAGATTGTTGAGGGGGTAAGAGGTTGACTCTGTAAACCACTAAGAGAGGGCTGTAAAGCACTGTGAAGTGGCATATAAGTCTAAGGGCTATTGCTATTGCAATAGAATAGATTAGAATAGAATTCAATTCAATTCTTTATTGGCTATTTGTGATTGGACACACAAGGAATTTGTCTTTAGTGCTGATGCTTTCAGTGTACATAAGGAGGATAAAATACAGTCATATGTATTGAGTAGAGTAAAAAGATACCACACTTAGAGATAGTCATAGGTTACTAATAAGCAATCAAATTATACTAGGAAACAAATAAAAGCAATATAAATTTTAAAGATACAAGCAACATGGTTATAGTCATAAGTGGAAAGAAATAGGTACTAGGAAGGAAGAGAAGAATAATAGTAATACAGTTTTAGTAGATAATTTGACAGTGTTGTGGGGATTAGTTGTTTAGCAAGAGTGATGGCATTCAGGGATATAACTGTTCTTGTGTCTAGTTGTTCTGGTGTGTAGTGCTAAAAATAACAACAACAACAACAATAAAAAAACATAAAATATTATTACAAATAATAAAATATTATTAAAAACATAAAATATTATTAAAAAACATAAAATATTATTAAAAACATAAAATATTATTTAAAATAATAAAATATTATTTAAAATATTAAAATATTATTAAAAATAATAAAATATTATTAAAATAATAAAATAGTATAAAATAATAAAGTATTATAAAAATAATAAAAATATTATTGCTAAAAATCCAAATGAAAAGAATCAAAATAAATATGAACAGGGTGAAAAAGGAAGTTAAAAACAAAAGAAAAATAAAATAAAATTGAAACTAGAGCAAAACGAAAACAAAGGAACTCAAACCAACAATGGGAAAAAATGAAATGAAAAAGAAATAAAGATGAGGAAAGGAATAAGGAAAAGAAATAAAAAGGAGAATAAAACGAAAACTAAAAGAAAACCAAAATGACAACAAAAACTCAAACCAACAATGGAAAAAAATGAAATAAAATACAAATAAAGATGAGGAAAGGAATAAGGAAAAGAAATAAAAATGAAAATAAAATGAAAACTAAAATGACAACAAAAACTCAAACCAACAATGAATAAAAAATGAAATAAAATACAAATAGGGATGAGGAAAGGAACTATGAAAGAGAATAAAAATGAAAACTAAAAGAAAACCAAAGCAAGAAGAAAATAACGCAAAATTCATGAGGGAAAACCTGAAATAAAATACAAACAAAGACGAGGAAAGAAATAATTAAAGGAAATAAAAATGAAAATAAAATGAAAACTAGAAGAAAGCTAAACTGAAAGTGAGGAAAAATATCAAAATAATATATATATATCAAGAAATCAAAGTAAACAGAAAAAAACAGGGGAGGGTAACAAAATAAAAATGAAAATAAAGAAATGGACCTGAGGGGGAAAAAAATGACAATAAACATCAATGTAAAAAATGTTCAAGGCCCAAGAGGGGGTGGAGCCACTGTCAAGACTCCGCCCCTCCACCAACCCCTCCCCAATGAGGCCCAAGGAGCTTTCCAATTGGCTGAAGGGCAGAAGTTAAAAAGCTGATCCCACCCAATAGTCTTCCGTTTGGCGCTTACCTTGGGAAGGCTAGGGACAAATTTGGTGTCACCGAAGGACTTGTAGTTGCCCATATTGGCGTAAATGGCCGCCGTGTAAACCAGAAGTGCCTGCAAGGGAGAATTCCATTTTATTTGCCTTCATTTTTACAAAACCAGAGTTTAATCTTTTACAAAAGTGCTGTTCTGACCTAAGCTTTCCCAGCAGCATGGGTCCTCGTCCCGATAAACCCCTTTTATTTAATTTACAGTGAATTCCTCTCCCGCAAAGTCTTTCCTCTCCCACAGCCTTTCAAGGTAGTTCGCAATTACCGACCTTGATCAGGCTTGGAGAGTGGCCAGGCCGATATCTTTCAGACACTGCAAGAACACAGGAATGAACTAATTGCCTCCTGCAAACTCCACTCCCCTTGCGCTCTTCTTTTATTGCCCATGGGAGGGGCCATTCACCGTCCACCTGTGGCCTTACTTCCTGTTCTTTAGCTGTTCCCTTCCTTGGGCAACTCTGCACATGCGCACACTGGGAAGAGGCTCCAGCTGTTCTTCTGCCTCACTGATGCCTGACTCCGAAGGCAGCTGATAACTGTCGGACGGCCCTGGCCCCCTCTCTGCCTCTGACAGAGACCTCCTCCGAGCCTTCCCCAGATTCCAGGACTGGCCCATCTTCCTCCACAACCCTCCTCACTGTCCGAATCTGCCACTGGCGGGCCACAACCAGAGCCCTCTTGCTCATCAGAATGGCTGCCATGGTGCTAGGCCTTGCTGAGCTCCAAGGACCAGAATACAGAGCCCTCATCAGAGCCTTCCCCAGACTCCAGGACTGGCCCATGTTCCACACAACCTCCTCACTGCCCGAATCTGCTACCAGGCCATAACAAGTGTGGTCAACAGAGCAGGAAAAGAAAGAAAAACAATCTCCTCAGTACTTCACCACAAAATTGGGTCCAGCGCTCTTCAGTATCTCTTCATAAATGATTTAGATGAGGGGATGGAAGGGAAATTCATCAAATTTCCAGATGACAACTAAGCTGGCAGGAATAACCAACACCTCAGAAGATAAATTCAGGATCCAAGAGGATCTTGACAAAACTTGAACAACGGGCTCTATCCAATCAAATGAAATTTAACGTGGAGAAAAAGAAGATTTTCGATTTAGGCAAGAAAAACCAAAAGAACAAGTACAGCTAAGGCAAAGACTCTCTCAAAAACAGTAATTGCGAGAGGGATCTTGGAATCCTAGTGGAACAATCACTTAAATATGAGCCAGCCGTGCGCAGCCACCACCAAAAAAAGCAAATACGATCCTCGGTTGCACAAACAGAGGCGTAGAATCAGAATGTGGCATTAGTAGCGTTTTATTAAAATGTAGTAAGGCCACACCTGGAATACGGCATCCAGGTTTGGTCACCGCATTACAAAAAAGAAGTTGAGACTTGGGGGGGGGAAAAGTGCAAAGAAGAGCAATGAAGATGATTAACGGTCTGGAGACAAAAACCTATGAGGGATGGTTGCAGGATTTGGGCTTGACTAATCTAAAGAAAAAGATGACATGGCCGCAGTATTTCAGTATTTGAGGAGATGCCACAAAGAGGAAGGGGTCAAATTATTCTCCAAAGCACCAGAAGGCAAGATAAGAAACAACGGATGGAAACTAATCAAGGAGAGAAGCATCCTAGAAAATAAGGAGAAATTTCCTGATAGTGAGGACAATTAACCAGTGGAACTGCTTGCCTCCAGAAGTTGTTGATGCTCCATCACTGAAGGTTTTTAAGAAGAGATTGGACAGTCACTTGTCTGAAATGGTATAGGGTCTCCTGCTTGAGCAGGGGGTTGGACTAGAGGACCTCCAAGGCCCCTTCCAGGTCTATTCCGATTGACTGACTTGATTAAGAGTGAGAACAATTAACCAGAGGAACGGCTTGCCGCGAGAAGTTGTGGGTCTCCGTCACTGGAGGCTTTTAAGAAGAGATTGGACAGACAATTGTCTGAGATGGTACAGGGTCTCCTGCTTGAGTAGGGGGTTGGACTAGAGGACCTCCAAGGCCCCTCCTGGCTCCATTTTGATTGATCGATTACCTGATATTCTTCATCTGTGATGCCGAGCGAACGGGCCACCTCTTGTAACTGATTCGTGTCCTGAGTTCGGAAGATGCGGGAGAGGAGGACGTAAATGGTGGGAGATTCCGGGGACGTTTGTAACAGGACCACCAGTCCCCCATACCAACAAGCCCGTGACAGGTAATGAGCATAGAGTTTCTCTTCCGCGGACAACAGCTCAAAAGCTTCGGCACAATCCAACGTCGCGATCCCAATGTCGTTGGGTAAAACATAATGGGAGTCCACCATGATGCCAACCTGGACAAGGGAGAAACCGAGATTTGATACTCATGGTATGTACTTGGTTATTATTATAAAGATAAAAGAGAGACAGTTTGGTCTAGTGGTTAAGGCGCCAGGTTGGAACTGGGAGATGGTGAGTTCTAGTCTCCCTTTAGGCATGAAAACCGGATGGGTGACTTTGAGCCAATCACCAGGAGATGGTGAGTTCTAGTCCTGGCTTAGGCATTGAAAGCCAGCTGGGTGATCTTAGGCCAGTCCCTCCCTCCAATCCATTCCACCTCACAGGGTTGTTGTGGGGGGGAAAACAGGGAGAGGAGAATGCCTTGGATATGTTCACCGCCTGGAGTTATTTATTAATAAAATAAAAGTCAGGATACAAATCTACAAATAAAAGAAGGGGAAGGAGGAAGGAGAAATAGGAAGAGAGCAATAAGGAAAACTAAAAAGGAAGGAAGGAAGGAAGGAAGGATAGGAAGGGAGCAATAAAAGGAAAGCTAGGGAAGGAAGGAAGGAAGGAAGGAAGGGAGGATAAGAAGGGAGCAATAAAAGGAAAGCTAGGGAAGGAAGGAAGGAAGGAAGGAAGGAAGGATAGGAAGGGAGCAATAAAAGGAAAGCTAGGGAAGGAAGGAAGGAAGGAAGGGAGGGAGGGAGGATAAGAAGGGAGCAATAAAAGGAAAGCTAGGGAAGGAAGTAAGGAAGGAAGGATAGGAAAAGAGCAATAAAAGGAAAGCTAGGGAAGGAAGGAAGGAGAAATAGGAAGAGAGCAATAAGGAAAACTAAAAAGGAAGGAAGGAAGGAAGGAAGGAAGAATAGGAAGGGAGCAATAAAAGGAAAGCTAGGGAAGGAAGGAAGGAAGGAAGGAAGGAAGGAGAAATAGGAAGGGAGCAATAAGGAAAACTAAAAAGGAAGGAAGGAAGGAAGGAAGGATAGGAAGGGAGCAATAAAAGGAAAGCTAAGGAAGGAAGGAAGGAGAAATAGGAAGGGAGCAATAAGGAAAACTAAAAAGGAAGGAAGGAAGGATAGGAAGGGAGCAATAAAAGGAAAGCTAAGGAAGGAAGGAAGGAGAAATAGGAAGGGAGCAATAAGGAAAACTAAAAAGGAAGGAAGGAAGGATAGGAAGGGAGCAATAAAAGGAAAGCTAGGGAAGGAAGGAAGGAAGGAAGGAAGGGAGGATAAGAAGGGAGCAATAAAAGGAAAGCTAGGGAAGGAAGGAAGGAAGGAAGGAAGGAAGGAAGGATAGGAAGGGAGCAATAAAAGGAAAGCTAGGGAAGGAAGGAAGGAAGGAAGGGAGGGAGGGAGGATAAGAAGGGAGCAATAAAAGGAAAGCTAGGGAAGGAAGTAAGGAAGGAAGGATAGGAAAAGAGCAATAAAAGGAAAGCTAGGGAAGGAAGGAAGGAGAAATAGGAAGAGAGCAATAAGGAAAACTAAAAAGGAAGGAAGGAAGGAAGGAAGGAAGAATAGGAAGGGAGCAATAAAAGGAAAGCTAGGGAAGGAAGGAAGGAAGGAAGGAAGGAAGGAAGGAAGGAAGGAAGGAAGGAAGGGCTTCCAAACACATTCCTAATACCTCAGATTCTTCCTGAATTCAAGCAGCAACTGCCAGATATAAAATCTGTTGCTTTAAACCTGAAAAAGAAGGGGGGGAAAAAACCCCATGTTTTAATATTCCAACTTTTTCCTGCAGAGGGGCAGTTTTCATGGCTTTCCAGGGGCCTGGTCGAGCCCTGCTTTGTATAACAGTTACTCAAAATCCTCCCTGGGATTCTCCGTCACCCAGGTGACATCCATGGTTGTCCCAAAGGTCCTTTTTTTTCCCCCAAGAGGCAACTGGACTTCCTTGCTTTTTCTTGGAAGACGTTTTGCTTCTCACCCAGGAACCTTCTGCAGCTCTGACTTGCATGGTGGGGACTTGGGGTCAGAGCCGAAGAAGCTTCTTTGGGGGAGAAGCAAAACGCCTTCAAAGAAAAGAAAAAAAAAACCAGAAAGTCAGCTTGGAAAAGAAAAAAAACATCTTTGGGACAAAGTCCTTTCCTTCCCTCCCAGCCAGCCATTTCCTGATTAGGGGTTGGGAAAGGAGCCATTAACAGATTAACAGAAGGGACCTTGTAGGTCATCTAGTCCACCACCACCCCTCCAGCCAAGCAAGGAAATTGCCTTTCAAGCACGGCTGGGGAAAAAAACCCTTGCCCATCCTAAATTGTGCTCCCCAAGATTCAGAGGCAACCAGCTTTCTCTGCGGTTAAATCCCACCTTCCTTTGAAAAGCATGAGGACCAGAAACTTGCTTTTTTTAAAAACTGGAGCCAGAGGGGTTCCAGGCGACCGCCCTCCTGAAATCTCCCAGCGGCTTCGAGGATGCCCCCGATGCAGGCTGAGGTCAGACCCGGATGGGTGTACACGCGTGCTGCCGTTCCCACGAGTCTCCCTTGCACCCGTGTCCACGTGACCTCCCGCTCCGCTCGGTTTCCTCCTCACCTGCAGCAGAGCTCGCCTTCCAACTTCCTGCCACGCCCCCTTCTCGGTTTGTCCATTCGGCGGGGCGGTCGGGCGGGCACGCCCCACCCCCCGGGCATATCCAGCCAATGAGAGGCTGATAGCTGCGTTGCTGGGAGACCGAAGGTCCGCCTTTCTCTTTTTTTCATTTTTGGCTCGATTCTTTCTTGCTTGCTAGCTGTTTTTTATCTGATTCTTTTTATCTTGTTTTCTCTCTCTCTCCGTCCTCCACTCCTTCCTTCGTTCCTTTTTTCTTCTTCCTTCCATCCGATTCTCTCCTTCATTCCTTCCTCTTTGTGTCTTTTTTTCTCGTTTCCTCCCTCTTTCCTCCCTTCCTCCCATTCTCTCCTTTGAATCCTTTCTCTTTATATCCTTTCTTTTTCTTTTGCTCCCTTCTTCCTTCTTTCCTCCCTCCCTCTCATTCTCTTCTTCAATCCTTCCTCTTTCCCTTTCTTGCTTTCCTTCTTTTTCTTCCTCCTTCCCTCCCATTTTCTCCTGTTCCTTCCTTCATCCTTTTTCTTTTCCCTCTTTTTTCATCCTTCTTTCCTCCCTCCCTCCCTCATTTTCTCCTTCCCTTTTTCTTTCCCTCTTTTCCTTCCTTCCACCCTCCCATTCTTTCCTTCCTTCTTTCCCCTCTCCTTCTTTCTCTTTTTTCTTCCTCCTTCCCTCCCATTCTTTCCTTCATTCCTTCCTCCTTTTTTTCTTTTCCTCCCTCTTTCCCCCCTCCCTCCCATTCTCTCATACCCTTTTTCTTTCTTTTGCTCCTTCCTTCTTTCCTCCCTCATTCTCTCCTTCGATCCTTCCTCCTTCCCTTTCTTTCCTTCATTCTTTATTTCCTTCTTTTTCGTCCTCCTTCCCTCCCATTCTCTCCTGTTCCTTCTTTCCTTAATCCTTTCTGCCTTTCTTTTTCTTTTCTTCCCTCCTTCCTTCTTTCCTATAGAGCCGAGGTGGCGCAGTGGTTAGGGTGCAGTACTGCAGGCCACTTCAGCTGACTGTTATCTGGAGTTCAGCGGTTCAAATCTCACCGGCTCAAGGTTGACTCAGCCTTCCATCCTTCCGAGGTGGGTGAAATGAGGACCCAGACTGTGTGGGGCGATATGCTGACTCTGTAAACCTCTTAGAAAGGGCTGAAAGCCCTATGAAGCGGTATATAAGTCTAACTGCTATTGCTATTGCTATTCCTCCCTCCCTCACTTTCTCCTTCCTTCTTTCCTCCTTCCCTCTTTACTTCTTTCTTTCCTTATTTTTCTTCCTCCTTCCCTCCCGTTGTCTCCTGATCCTTCCTTCTTACATCCTTTTTTATTTCTTCCTCCCTCCCTCCCTTTCTTTCCTTTCCATCCATCCATCCATTACTCTTTTGTTTCCCCTCTCTCCCTCTTTTCAGTGTCCACATCTTTTTTCTAATACCTGACCAAAACTGCATGCAATATTCCAAGTGTCATCTTAATAAGGCTTTATAAAGCAGTACTAGTACTTCACGTGATCTTGATTATATCCCATCTTCACCCTTTGAGATGATGGTGATGCTCTTTGCATTAAATCCCAGGCGAGATCCATGTTGCATTTTCCCTGGTTCTTTGCTGTGGAGGTTCATAATGTAGGAAGTCTTGGGGGAGAATAGCCAAGGAACCTTACCAAAGCGTTCACACATTAGTTTCAATCGCCAGTCTTTTGGGGTGTGTAATATCCTATGTTGGGCAGGCACAGCTTCCTTTGCTGAGGTTATAATTTTAACGGTTTTACCAGCTTTAAAAAAAACCTGGTTAATTTGGAAGCGTAAAACAGGAAAAGCATGTTACGGGAACACAAAGAAGTATTACGAAAACCATGGCCCCACACATGCAAATTTCTTTCTAATGTCCTTTTTTTTGGTGGAGAAATAGATTAGAACAGAGTTTGTCAACCTTGGCAGCTTTAAGATGAATGGATTTCTATTTACAGAATTCATCAACCAGCATGTTTTAAGGTGGGAGGACTTCAACTCCCAGAATTCCCCAGCCAGCATGCTTTAAGATAGGTGTACTTCAACTCCCAGAATTCCCTAGTCAGCTTGCTTTGAGAGGGGTGCACTTCAACTCCCAGAATTCCCCCGTCAGCTTGCTTTACGATAGGCGTACTTCAACTCCCAGAATTCCCCAGTCAGCTTGCTTTACGATAGGGGTACTTCAACTCCCAGAATTCCCCAGTCAGCTTGCTTTGAGAGGGGTGGACTTCAACTCCCAGAATCCCCTAGCCAGGATGATTAAGGTGGGAGGACTTCAACTCCCAGAATTCCTCAGGCACCATGTTTACTGGATAATCCTGGGAGTTGAAGTCAACACATATTAAAGTCATGGAGGCTGAGAAGCATCGCATTATAAAGTAAAAAAAAAATTTGTTTTTCTCAATTGGAAGAGGAATCCAAAGGTTTTATATTTAGACCCAGAGAAGACCCCGAAATTTCAACTGATTAAAATAGAGACATTTTGATGGGGTGACGAAGGTGTTGCACTGAGTTTTAGGCATGAAAAACCAGTGTAGTGACTTTGGGCCCATCTTTCTCTCTCTCAGCCCAATTCATCTTGCAGTTGTTGTTGTTGTTGTTGTTGTTGTTGTTGTTGGGACTGTACAAGGAAGGATCCTTATGTATGTCCTGATCCAGGCTTCCCCCAAAAGCCCGAGGCAGAGTCCTGGTCCCGACAAAAACCCCTTTGTTAAACAAATGTGAATTCCTCTCCTTCACATTCAGCAAAGGCCTGGCAAACAGTCTTTCAAAGGCGTATTTATGACCACAGACCTTATCTAGCTTGGAAAGCTGCCATGTGAATATTTTCCCAAATGAGGGGCTGTGCAAGGAAAGACTCTGGGCACAGGGTCTCTGAGATTCAGGGACAGATCTTCACACTCCTGAAACGAACGAACAAACAAACGAATTGTTTCCTGCAAAAGCCCCCTCCCCTTTCGCTTCTCTTTTATTTCCTCTGGGAGGGGCCATTCATCGTCCCCCTGGAGCCTTCCTCCCAAGTTGGCCCCTGTTCTCTAACTGTTCCCTTCGTCTGGCCGCTCTGCACATGCGCACACTGGGAACAGGCTCCAGCTGTTCGCCAGCCTCACTGATGTCTGACTCTGAAGGCAGCTGATAACTGGCATATGGCTCCCTCTCTGCCTCCGACACAGAGCCCTCATCAGAGCCTTCCCCAGACTCCAGGACTGGCCCAGGTTCCTCCCCAACCTCCTCACTGTCCGAATCTGCTGCCAGATCCACTGGCGAACCACAGCAATGTATGCCACCTTGAGTTGTACAAAATAAAGGCGGGAGACAGTATGTAAATAAGAGACCCACACCGTATAATGGATATATATCTCTCTGTGTTAGCAACAGCAAAGCTCTTTTGGGCTCTCCCCACCGATCCAAACACGGATCTAGGCTGGGTTCACACGGCAACCCTAACACTGGGGTTCGAGAAATCGCAACGGCAGCAACGTGCAGATCGCCTACAATGCCCAAGCGACGGATTTCAAGTTTCGAGCTTCCTCTGTCGATTCATACCCTGTTTGAAGATAATCGGCTGGCATTCGTAGCCCCTGACCCCCAAAATGACGCACTCCCGTTTCGGAAACCCGGCAATAGTTCCCTCGTGGTGGGGACCTCTGCTTCGCGGAGACGGGTTCTAGGTGGGAAGGGAACAACTGGGTGGGTCATGGGGAGGGGCGAGGACAGGGAGGCGGCCCAAGGAGAATCCGTCTCCCCAAATTGGAATCCAACCCCCCTCCCTCCCCAAATGCTTGGATGGGAAGAGATGCGATGGCCATCCGGCCGATGCAGAAGTCCAGTACAATCAAAATGACGAGATTGAGCGGTCCACGGCGGCCCACGGAGGGTGTGGTATGTTCTCCAACCGTCTTCCTCCAGCGGGAGAGCCGTGCTTCCCCCTCCCGCTCAGTCGAGGGGTCCCTGGAAAATGAGCCGGACGAAACCCTGCTGGCCGGTCAGCCAGGTGCCGCAGAAGGGACAGGCGGCGTGGAAGGCGTGGGTGCCGTGCGGCAGCGGGATCTGCGACCAATACTGGACAGTCTTAGCGGAACAAACGTGGCCGCAGGGGCAGAAGGCGTGGGTGGGGCGTCCGGCGTCCAGATACAGCCCGGCCTCGCAGCCCAGCCAGAGAGGCACGTAAGGGCCCAGCCGCCGACACATGGGGCACTCGCGCTCCAGCCCCCCCTTCTCTTTACGGAACCCCCAGTTGTGAAAACCGTGGACGTGGCCACAGTTGATGTAGACCCAGGGCTGCTGTTTTTCCACCACGCCCCGTTGGGCCAGGCTGGGGAAGGCCAGGGTGCTGAAACCCACCGGGCACTGAGGCCGGGCAGCGTTGACCTCTTGACGCAGCAGCTCCAGCTGTTGCAAAGTTGGGGTGCGCAGGAGGCCCTCCGAAGTGCGCCAGAGGAGCGTGGCCCCGCAGAGATCAATGAGGGAGCCGTCCTCCAGAATGTTGGACTCCATTTCCACCTGGTACGGAGGGAGAAGAGAAAAGAAGAGACGAATAACAGAAAAATGGAAGCCTTGAAGAATTCCAGATGTTTGCGCTGTCAGCGCAAAGACAAATCACAAGACTAGAGGACCTCCAAGGTCCCTTCCAACTCTATTGTTAATGTTATGTAATAATGGAATGGAATGGAATAGAATAGAATAGAATAATAATAGAGTTGGAAGGGATTTCGGAGGTCTTCTAGTCCAACCCCCTACTCAGGCAGGAAACCCTACACCACTTCAGACAAATGGTTATCCAATCTCTTCTTAAAAACCTCCAGTGATGGGAGCACCCACAACTTCTGGTGGCAAGTCGTTCCACTGGTTAATTGTCCTCACTTTTGGGAAATTTCTCCTTAGTTCCAGGTTGCTTCCCTCCTTGATTAGTCTCCATCCATTGCTTCTTGTCCTGCTTTCTGGTGCTTTGGAGAATAGGTTGACCCCCTCTTCTTTGGGGCAGCCACTCAAATATTGGAAGATTGCTATCATGTCACCCCTAGTCCTTCTTTTCACTAAACTGCCCAATTCCTGCCACTTTCTTTTGTATAATCTACCCTGTTTTCCCGAAAATAAGACCTCCCCGAAAATATTGCAATGCAGCAGCAGCCAAGAGGTGACCCCACTTGCCGCCTCCTGCACCTCAAAAATAATAAGACCTCCCCAAAAACAAGGCCAAGCACTTATTTCGGGGGGGGGGGTCAAAAGAAAATAAGACCCTGTCTTATTTTCAGGGAAACACGGTATAGTCTCCAGTCCCCTAATTATCTTTCTTGCTCTTTGCACTCCTAAATCTCCTCTTTCTCCTGCCTTATAAATCTTGACTTGTAATCCACGCTTATCCATTGGAGTTGCCAACCTACCAGCTTTCCCCGCTGTTGCGCCGAGCGACTGTCTCGCAGAGCGTAGACGTTCCCGCAGACCGAGATCTCCCGCCAGACTCCCGGGGTGGAGTCTTCGCTGAAACCGCCGCTGGGGTGCATCACAAGCACGCCGTTCGTGGTCAAGCCATCCATGAGCCCGTCGGGAGTCCTCCATTTCGCAGCTCTCTCCTGCCAACGAGAGATGCGGCGCTGAAGTTTGGTTTTAAGGTCCCGGTTAGTCAAATGCCCCACCTGCTCCTCACTCAAACCTACTCGAGTCAAAGACAACCAGAATCTAGGTCCGTTAGGGCGAACCTGTGGCGAAGGTGGCACACAGAGCCCTCTCAGTGGGCACGTCAGCTGTCGCCCCAGCTCAGCTCCACCACACATGCCTCCCGCTGGCCACCTGATTTTCGGGTCTCTGCCATGCATGGGGGGGGGGCGCATGTGGGAGACATTCACGCAGGCGTGGGGGGGGGCAGGGGGAGCATGGGGTATATGTGCAGCACGCCGCGTTTTTGCTTTAAGAAGGCTAAAGGGAGCCTGAAGGGAGGTCTACACCCAAAAGCAGGGCGGGGCGGGAGGGCGTTCACGCATGTGCGTGGGAACAGGAACGATTTTGCTCCCAGGAGGCTGCAGAGGTCCTACTAGGCCCAAAATGGGGCACGGAGGAGGTGTATGCACATACGGGGAGGCAGGCGGTGGACGTTTTTGCTCCCAGGAGGCTCCAGAGGTCCTACTAGGCCCAAAATGGGGCACGGAGGGGGCTTATGCACATACGGGGGGGGAAGGTGGGGGGGGGTTGCTCCCAGGTGAGTGCAGGAAATCCCACGAGGCCCAAATGGGACGTGGGACATGTGGTGCATGCCCCCGCTCCCCATTTCTGCTCCCAAGAGGTTGCAGGGAGTCCTAATGGGCCCAAAACAAATTGCGGAGGGGGTGCATGCATATGCACACGGGGGGGGGGGTCGTGCTTTTTCTCCCCAGAGGCTGCAGGGAGGCCTACTGGGCTCAAAATTGAGGGTGGGGAACTCATGTGTGCATGCATGGGGGGAGAGCGCAGGGGAGGCGCACATGTGCAGGGAGGCGGGGTACATGGGTGGGTGGGTGTTGTTGCACGTACATTGCATTATAGCATGCAATGACAAAAAAGGTTAGCAATCACTGCTCTATCCTTGAGTTACAACTGTTCGTTTAGCAACGGTAGGAAGTTACCACACACATTCAAACATTCTCATGGCCATCGGTGAGAGACTCTTTGGGTTTCAAACGAGTTGCTGCCCAGTTGCAAAAGTGGCTGTGCCCCATTGGGTCCCTGAAAAAATACAGCTAGTCCTGATAGCACAACAGTTCATTTAGCAACCACTCAAAGTTACAATGGGACTGGCAAAAAGTGACATGACCGTTTTTCACACTTACAACTATGGCCGCATCACGTGATCAAAACTCAGACATTGGGCAAAAGCTTCGTAGTTAGGACAGTTGCAGTGTCCCGGGTGGGGTGTGTGTGTGTCACATGATCCCCTTTTGCGACCATTTGACAAGCAACGTCAATAAAGAAGTTCAGATTCACTTCACAACCATGTTACTAAACCATGCGGCTACTCCCTTAACGACCGCAGCAAGGAAGTCCGTAAAACGGGGCAAAACTCATGTGCCACCGTGGTTCAGTGAATCACTGCAGTATGATAAGTTAGTAGTTCAGTTGTTAAGTGAATCTGGCTCCCCCGTTGACTTTGCTTCTCAGAAGGTCACGGAAGGGGGAATCACGTGACTTCTCCCCCCCCCCGCGCGCGCAGAGGGACTCTGCAACCGTCATAAAAATGAACCAGTGGCCAAGCATCTGGATTTGGGTTATTTGCTGCCTCTGATATCAGCGAGGCAGAAGAACAACAGGAGCCTGTTCCCAGTGTACGTGTGCGCAGAGCTGCCAGAAGGCAAGGACAATTAAGAAAACAGGGTCGACTTGGGGGTAAGGCTTGGAGATGAATGACCCCTCCCATAAGACATAAAAGAGGAGCGAACGGGATGTGAGTTTTTGCAGGAAGCAATTAGTTCATTTGGTCGGTTCAAGCTTGGAAAAGTTATGTTTGACTCTGTGCTAAGTTTGGCATTTGGCAATTAGCTCCCTGGCAGCATTCCCAGGGAGATAAGGTGGGTGTTTATCAACATTCCCCTCAAAGACTGCGGCAACTCGAGCAGACATCTGTCAGAATCTTCACAGGCTGTTTGTGAAGCCTTGCGGACTGTGAATGACCATAATTTACAGCCATATAAATAAAAGAAGGTTTAGAGGACTCAGGTTGCGATTTATGCTTTCCCAGGAAGCCTAGGTCGGAACACTTAAGTGACTATTTCCAGTGCCGTTGTAACTTTGGACGGTCACTAACTGTTGTAAGTCGAGGACTATCTGTACACACGCATACGCACACAAAGGCTGCTTGGTGACTCACTCACTCCAAGGAAAATGTTGCGGGAAGCGTCGAAACCGGCGGCGTAAATCCGGGCCGTATACGGAGGATTTCTCTCGCAAATGACCCGGCAAGCAAAGCGGGAGATAGTACTTTGGGCTGTCTGCCCATCCACGGATGAGTTTGTGCCCGGCGTGGTGTCAGTCACCACAAAATCGATCATGCTCTCTGTCGAGCGGCCGATCTGGGAACAGAGAGATGAGGAGAAGGAGGAGACTCAAGTCAGCGGCCAAAATTTTAACAAGAAACGAACGTTTTTCCTTTTATCACAAAGCGGACATTTTTTCCCTTCTTTCCAAAACACTGGTTTTATTTTTCTCTAACGGTCAATCAATGTCCATTTCTTTCTGATCAATGTCGATCAGAAAGTTCGGCGGTTCGAATCCCTAGCGCCGCATAACAGAGTGAGCTCCCGTTCCTTGTCCCAGCTTCTGCCAACCGAGCAGTTCGAAAGCAGGTAAAAAATGCAAGTAGAAAAATAGGAACCACCTTTGGTGGGAAGGTAACAGCGTTCCGTGTGCCTTCGGCATTTAGTCATGCCAGCCACATGACGACGGAGACGTCTTCGGGCAGCGCTGGCTCTTCGGCTTTGAAACGGAGATTAGCAGCGCCCCCTAGAGTCGGGAACAACTGGCACATATGTGCGAGGGGAACCTTTACTTTTATCTTCAGCGGTTAATCTAAGATGGGTTTTTTAAATCACTGTTTTTAAATTATTTCGGTGTCTCTGGCCAGCGTACAGGTAGTTCTCGACTTAAGAGCACAATTGAGCATTTTCTGACTTTCCCACCGAAGTGATACCTATTTATCTACTCGCATTGGCATAGTAGGTTGGCAGAAGCTGAGGGGAGGATGGGAGCTCGTCCCATGATGTGGCAATCGGGTCTTGACAAGCCCAGCTCCTTTAACCACTTAACCAATGGCCGCAGTACTGTGAGTCACACCCACCCACCCACCCAAATTTGCCTTTTACAGGGGCTAAACAGCTCCCCATGATGTCATCTCTGGAGGCCCAGCAAAGGTGTTCTGTTCTGACCCAGCTCCCCATACACAACAAACCCTCTGAAGTTAACTCAAAGATTCCTCTATTAGGAGCGCCAGCAGCCGCGGCAAAAAGTTTCTCTCTCAACGCGGGCTAACAAGTCCGTCCATCCGAGAGATGAATAGTTGCCTGCCACATCTATTCATCTCCGCCCTCTGCCTTTTATCGCCAGAGCTAAGGTGGAGTTTTGCTAGCAGTGGTTGCTCTTCCAGCCCAAGGACCGGCCCATAGATTTCCACTGCTCTCCTCTCCTCTGCCTTTTGCCCATCTGTGCGTCAGACACTGGACCCAGCTGTTCCTCCTCTTCCTCCTCAGCCACCTGGGGGCTGTTGACTCTCCATCTGAGGGCTGACGGACAACCCAGTCTCTGCCTGCCTCTCTCTCTCTCTCTCTCTCTCTCTTTCTCTCTCTCTGTCTCCCTCTGTCTCTCTCTCTCTGTGTCTCTCTCTCTGTCTCTGTCTCTCTGTCTCTCTCTCTCAGTCTTTCTCTGTCTCTCTGTCTGTCTCTCTCTCGGTCTTTCTCTCTCTCTCTCTCTGTCTCCCTCTGTCTCTCTCTCTGTCTCTGTCTCTCTCTGTCTCTCTCTCTCTCTGTCTCTCTCTCTGTCTTTCTCTGTCTCTCTCTCTCTCAGTCTTTCTCTCACTCTCTCTCTCTGTCTCTGTCTCTCTCTGTCTCTCTCTGTCTCTCTCTCTCTCAGTCTCTCAGTCTTTCTCTGTCTCTGGCTCTCTCTCGGTCTTTCTCTCTCTCTATCTCCCTCTGTCTCTCTTTCTGTCTCTGTCTCTCCCTCAGTCTTTCTCTGTCTCTGTCTGTCTCTCTCTCGGTCTTTCTCTCTCTCTCTCTCTCTCAGTCTTTCTCTCTCTCTCTCTGTCTCTGTCTCTCTCTCTCTCAGTCTCTCTCTTAGTCTTTCTGTCTGTCTGTCTCTCTCAGTCTTTCTCTCTCTCTCTCTCTGTCTCCCTCTGTCTCTCTCTCTGTCTCTCTCTCAGTCTCTCTCAGTCTTTCTCTGTCTCTCTCTGTCTGTCTCTCTCGGTCTTTCTCTCTCTCTCTGTCTCCCTCTGTCTCTCCCTCTGTCTCTCTCAGTCTCTCTCTCTGTCTCTCTCTGTCTTTCTCTGTCTCTCTGTCTCTCTGCCTGTCTCTGTCCGTCTCTCTCAGTCTCTCTCAGTCTCTCTCTCGGTCTTTCTCTCTCTCCCTCCCTCCCTCCCCTCTCTCTCTCTACCAGTTCAATTCCCGCTTCCCCCTTGGAGTTCTCACGTTGCCTTGATGCTGATCCTGACCCCCATGCCTCCTCCTCCTCCTCCTCCTCTGATTCTGCTGCTGGAGGGGCCAGCGGTCAACAGCCCACAGCATGTTCCCTCCCTCCCCCGGACCTGATAAATACCTGGAACATGTCCGTCTCGCCATCTTGAGTATATTCGACAATGACCGAATGGCTTCGGGAAAGCGTGTAGGAGATGCTGTGTTGACCTCGGTCGCTCAGCGCCTGTAGGACCAGACAAGTAGTTACAATACTTCGTTTACAACTTGAGACTTATGACGGTTCATTTAGTGACCGTTCAGAGTTACAAGGGCAATTGAGCCCGGCATTTCTGTTGCTAAGTAAGGCATTACTGAAGTGTGTTTTGTCCCATTTTATGGCTTGCCATGGCGGTTCAGTCAATTGCGGCAGGCGTTAAATGAGTCGGCCTGTCGCTAAGTGAACCTGGCTCCCCCCACTGACCTGGTTTATCAAAAGGTCGCATGAGGGGAATCACGTGACCCCACGGCTCTGCAGCCGTCATTAAGCAGGAACCAGTTGCCAAGCGCCTGAATTTTGGTGACGTGATGCTGTAGCGGTCGTAAGTGTGGAAAAACAGCCGTCTCTTTTCCCGGTGCTGTTGTCACTCTGAATGGTCGCTAAATGAATGGTTATAAGTCGAGGACTAACTGTAATTTTGACTACGTTTCCCCATTTGGAGCAATTGGTGGTGGTGGTGAATGGGGCAGGGAAGGCACTTTGCCCATGCTCAGAATCTCTCTTTACACACAGCCTGAGGTTTAAATAGACCATTGGCTGGGTGGTGGTGGTGGAAGGAGGGGCATTTCTGCAACCACGGTCGGTGGCTTGACTTACTTTGGACATCAGTGGCGTGGAGATATGGTGGATGACGTCCGGTTTCACACCGTTGGCTTTGGGTCGCTTGTAGAGGGCCAGCCGGCTGCGGTGACGGCCTTTGTCTCCGTTAGCCAGAGACCCATTGTACCTGCGTTTAACAGAATAACAGCGTTGGAAGGGACCTTGGAGGTCATCAAGTCCAACCCCTATCCATCCAAGCAGGAGACCCTACACCATTTCTGACAGAGGGCAGTCCAGTCTCTTCTTGAAAGCCTCCAGAGATGAAGCTACCACAACTTCCGAAGGCAACTTCTGTTCTGTGAATTGATTGTTCTCCCTGTCAGGAAATTCCTCTTTATTTCCAGGTTGAATCTCTCCTTGGTCAGTTTCCATCCATTATTCTTTGTCTGGTGCTTTGGAAAATAGCTTGACCCCCTTCCTCCTCTCTGTGGCAGCCCCTCAAATATTGGAAGATGCTCTCCTGTCTCCCCTGGTCCTTCTCTTCCCTAGACTAGCCAGGCCCAGTTCCTGCAACTGTTCATCATAGGTTTTAGCCTCCAGTCCCCTCATCATCCTGGTTCTTCTTTTCTGCACTTTTTCTAGAGTTTCAACATCTGTTTTGTAGTGTGGTGACCGGTGTGTGTGTGTGTGTGTGTGTGTGTGTGTGTGTGTGGCTTCCTGCCAGCATTACTACCGGTTTAGTGCCTGAAAATTTTTGCAATCCAACCAGACTGGCTTGCAAAGTTCTGCTCACTCTCTGCCCCAAATAGGACAAAGTGATGGTGTTGGAAACCTATAGAAAACAAGTTGGAAGGGACTTTGGAGGTCTTCTAGTCCAGCCCCCTGCTCAATTGGGAGACCCTATATAGCAGTGGTCTCCAACCTTGGCAACTTTAAGACTTGTGGACTTCAATTCCCAGAGTTTGCTGGCTGAAGAACTCTGGGAGTTGAAGTCCACAAGTCTTAAAGTTGCCAAGGTTGGAGACCACTGCTATATACCATTTGAGACAAATGGCTCTCCAGTCTCTTCTTAAAAACCTCCAGTGATGGAATATCCACCACTTCTGGAGACAAGTGGCTCTACTGTTTAATTGTTCTCACCGCCAGGAAATTTCACCTTAGTTCTAAGTTGCTTCTCTCCTTGATTAGTTTCCACCCATTGCTTCTTGTTTTACCCTCAGGTGCTTTGGAAAATAAGTTGACCCCCTCTTCTTTGAGGCAGCCCCTCAAATATTTAAACACTGTTATCATCACGCCCCCTAGTCCTTCTCTTCGTTAGGTTGGATATCTGTTCTGATCTAGGCTTCCCAAGATCATGATGCCGACTCCTCATCTCGATAAAACCTCTTTTATTTAGGTTAGAGGGAATTCCTCTTCAGCAAAGTCCCGGCCGACAGTCTTTCATGAGATTTCACAACTGCAGGCCTTTATCAGGCTGGGAGAGCTGCCAGGCTGATATATTTTAAACGCCACGCTGTAGCAGCAATTACCTGGCAAGAAGCCAGGAACAGATCTTCACTCTAATGAATGGAACTCCTGCAAACTCCACTCCCCTTTTGCTCTTCTTTTATTCCCTATGGGAGGGGCTGTTGTCATATGACTCCTTGTGTAGGTGTGGCGGTCACCCATGGCCCAGTGCATAACAGGGCATGCGCAGCCACGCTGAACCACACAGGAAAAAACAAACTCCATAACATCCTGATAGTTCATAACATAACATCCTGATAGTTCACTCTAGATGTGCCTTACCCAACGACGCGCAGGATTTGACCATATATAGACAGAACTTCCCTGAGCAGTAGATTAGCAATTGTAGTTTGACAGGCTGTCTTAAATCATATGCTGATTTCCTCCTGCCTTTGTCCTATCTCAATAAAAGGGGGTCCCAGACCCCAATCTGGGTTGCTCCATCCCGAGAAAGCTCGTGTCTGTGTCTTTTCTCAACATTGGCCTCATGGACGAACCACGGGTACTTCACAAGGGGCCATTCACCGTCCACCTGTGGCCTTACTCCCAAGTTGACCCCTGTTCTTTAGTTGTTTCCTTTGTCTGGCAACTCTGCGCATGCGCACACTGGGAACAGGCTCCAGCTGTTCTTCTGCCTCACTGATGTCTGACTCTGAAGGCAGCTGATAACTGTCAGACGGCCCTGGCCCCCTCTCTGCCTCCGACACAGAGACCTCCTCAGAGCCTTCCCCAGACTCCAGGACTGGCCCAGGTTCCTCCCCAACCCTCCTCACTGTCTGAATCTGCCACCACCTCTGCTGGCGGGCCATAACACACCTCTCCCCAGTTCCTGCAACCATTCGCTTTACCCTCAATCCATACCTAACACTTGAAATAAACCTAGAAAAAAAATATGGTTTAACTTACTTACCCGAGAACAATCAATTCCCCGTACTTCACGGGCTTTTTGGTTAACAGAAGGCTGTCCCCCGCCGAAGGGTAAAATCGCCCATTTTGGGCACAGGTCCGGCGCAGAGTTAGAGGATGAGAACTCACAGCTTCAGCGCTTCCTTCAAGCACCATCCTAGGAATACAGGGTTGTGTGAACCTGGAGGAGAATGCAGGTATTTCAATTAGAGGTCCTGGGGGTGGTGGTGTCTGGGGGGGCAACAAAACATTTTGGGGCTTGAATACTTGGGGCCATTGGGAGTTTTGCAAATGTGCAGTTTGGTACGGAGAAATGACCCCCCCCCCAAAAAAAAAGGATTGAAGAAAAGCGACGTTTAACAACGCATGGCTTGCAAGCTATCTCTGTAGCCAATCCCACAAAGTAGATTCGGCGATCACGCATTGTTTATCTTTGTAAGGTTTTAAGTAATGGATTCCTAATTGAGTTCTGGTTATTCTGAAGATTGAAAGCCGATCTGGATCGGCTCCAGGGAACAATCTGGATGGATTGCTTAACAGCTTTTAAGATGGTTGGACTTCAATTCCCAGAATTCCCCAGCCATCTACCCTATGAAATCTGGGAGTTGAAGTCCACCCATCTTCAAGCTGCCAAGATTTGAGAAATAACTGACTTGGACAGTTTGCCACTGTCTTAGAATAGAATAGAATAGAATAGAATAGAATAGAATAGAATAGAATAGAATAGAATAGAACAGAAAATATGAATGAAGTGGAGTGGAGTGGAGTGGAGTGGACTGGAGTAGAGTAGAGTAGAGTACAATAGAATAGAATAGAATAGAATAGAATAGAATAGAATAGAATAGAATAACAGAATAAAGAATAGAATAGAATAGAACAGAATAGGATAGAAAATATGAATGGAGTGGAGTGGAGTAGAATAGAATAGAATAGAATAGAATAGAATAGAATAAACAGAATAAAGAATAGGATAAGATAGATATCAGAATAAAGAATAGAATAGAATAACAGAATAAAGAATAGAATAGAATATCAGAATAAAGACTAGACTAGACTAGAATAGAATAACAGAATAAATAGAATAGAACAGAATAGAATAGGATAGAAAATATGAATGGAATGGAATGGAGTAGAGTAGAGTAGAGTAAAATAGAATAGAATAGAATAACAGAATAAAGAATAGGATAGGATAGGATATCAGAATAAAGAATAGAATAGAATAGAATAGAATAACAGAATAAAGAATAGAATATCAGAATAAAGAATAGAATATCAGAATAAAGAATAGGATAGGATATCAGAATAAAGAATAGACTAGAATAGAATAGAATAGAATAGAATAACAGAGTTGGAAGGGACCTTGGAGGTCTTCTAGTCCAACCCCCTGCTCAGGCAGGAAACTCTACACCACTTCAGACAAATGGATATCCAACATCATCTTAAAAACTTCCAGTGTTGGAGTATTCACAACTTCTGGAGGCAACTTCTGTTCCACTGATTCATTGTTCTCTTTTGGGCTTTGAGGTCTGCTTTTTCTGTTGGTCTTCCATCCAAATGTTAACCAAGTTTGGCCTGGTTTAGCAATTCAAGATTATATAGCCAAGTTAAATCTTTTTTTTAAGATCCTATGCACTTCTATCTTAGCACAGCACAAGATGTAGATTCCCCCCCTCTCCTTACACAACAACACTCCTGGAAGGTAGGCCAAGAGGGAGGGTATTGCCCCAGAATCCTCCCAGGGATTTCCATAGCCGTGGGAGGATTTGAACTCGGGTCTTATCCCCACCTAGATGCCCTCTGGCATTTTTCCAGCGTCTGAATGCAAAAAACCCCGGGTAAGTTTTTCAATCCAGAAACACTTTCCAATCATCCTTCAGCTTACAAAACACCCATTTAACCACCATTAAATGAAACAAAAAAGTGACTTACCCCCAATCCTCGCTCTTATAACTGCCGTGGCGTCCCCCCCCCCCCACAGTCACAAGATCAACATTCGGGACCCTCGGCAACCTGGGTGTATTTACAACGGTTGCTGCGTCGATCCTTCCCCTCCGACAAGCCAAATCGTTGCTAACCCTAACCTTGGCTTGATTCTCCACACAGCCAGAGCAACTCGCGTCCCAAAAAAAAATCCAACCCATAAAATCAGGCACGGCTGCCTTAAAAGAACCGCCTCATTTAGCAACTGAAACCAACTGTGGTCGTAAGTCAAAGAGCTGGAGAGGAATGGACTCCCTGGGATTCAGAGAGCGAGCCCAGCCTAACTCGGTGCGTTGGACATGCTCGGAAGCGGATGGAGACCGAGCGCCATCTCATCCGCCAGCGATTCCTCTCTTGTGTGCATGGCTTTGTTGTTGCGCGAATTTTTCTTTTTTTCTTTTTGCCTATCCCCCCTCCCCTCTAAGGATTGTAAACACATTTAGCATCTCCCGGTTTCAAAGGGTTCTTCCCAGTCCCGAAAGTTGCCATGGCGACAGCCCTAAACTACCTCCGTGCTGTTACTACGGCAGCATCTCAGATATTGAATGCCTCTCTGTTGCCAAGGCAACATCCTCTTTTTTCCCATCCTGGTACCCACCAGAAAAGGAAGCTGTCGAGGCTTCCCAGATATATATATATATAAAAAATAAAATTAAAAAAAATAAAATAAAAATTCAATCACCTCCTGTTCCGGATCTTGGGTTTTTAGTTTTAACCCAAACCTGGATCCTGTTTTTCCTGCATTCGCAACGTGGCCTAAACAGATCTCACAGTTGCATTCACACAAACAAAAGCCCGAGAATTTGAACCTGGATGTTTGGGGGTTTATTTGTGTTCCTCCCCCTCCTCGAGTCTTGTGACTCCCCCAAACCTCAGAGAACAGAATGAGGATTTTGCAAAAGGCCACACTTTTGGCATTTCCTCCCCCACTAACACAACAGAGAACAGGCGGGCACGAAATGGCTTTGTACCAGCTCGGTAATCTTAAATCACTCAAATTTTCCTGCACAGATTGCAGAATAGAGAGAGAGAGAGAAGAAGAAGAAAAATCAGCATCTGTCTCGCCGATTTTATTTAGTTGTTTATTTAAACAAAACAACCACAAAGACCAAACCTCCATTGTTGGCTTGTTAGGCTTCTGAACTGAGTTTGTTCTTGATTACTTTAGGATTTGATTTTTTTTAACAGATCACGGGATTGGTAATCTGGGCCTTTCCTTAAATCTTGGGAAAATTGGTCCTGCCAACAATTGCAAGAATAACAAACCTGGGTTGCAAAGATGCAAAGATTCTCCCCCCCCCCAGCCACCTCCCCCCAAAAAATATGTTAGATTTTTTTTTTTTAATCATCATCGATTGGAGAGAAATCTCCATTCTGGTTTACGGTCAATTATTTCAAAGGCTAAACTTATTCCTTTTAAAAAGTAAAGCTATTTTTTCCTGAGAAAAGAATATTTTTAATAAACCCTCGATTGGAGGGTCCCCAATCTTTGGGGTGGGTGGGAGGAGGATATTTGTGGGCCCTGTCACAAAATGGCTACTGTGGGGGGGGGGGAGAACAAGCTGGTTCCCCAAATATAAGATACAAGGAGTGAAATTTTGAGGTTGAGAGAGCCCAAAGCCACAGGGCTAGAGGATGGTGTTTTTTTTTTAATTAAAACAAAAACCAAAATTAAACAATTATTCAAAAATGAAAAATATCAGAAGGGAATATAGAGTAGCCCTGTGCGGATTTCTACGGTGGTGCCCCTGGGCCCATCACTGGAGACTCTCAATATTTGCTAGAAGAGATGGAGGAATATGGAAAGTTTGCAGGAAAGAGGCAGGGATTAATTAAAGTTGTGCAGACTTAATTCCAAATTCAATGTTTTACGGGGAGTTAAGACATTGAATTTGGAAGTTTGGGATTATTTTTTTTTTTAAGAAAGGTAGATTGTGGCAATCCCTCTGTCAAATTTTTAAGATTTATTTTGGATCCAGAGGGACAGGAAGAAGCTATAAAGGACTAAACTCCAAATTAATTCTTTCTTTCTTTCTTTCTTTCTTTCTTTCTTTCTTTCTTTCTTTCTTTCTTTCTTTCTTTCTTTCTTTTTTCTTCCTTGCTTCCTTCTTTCTTTTTCTTCCTCCTTCCCTCCCATTCTCTCCTGTTCCTTCCTTCTTCCTTTCTCTCTCTCTCTTTCTTTTTTCTTTTCTTCTTCTCCTCCCTCCTTCTTTCTTTCCCCCCTCCCTCTCATTTTCTCCTTCTTTCCTTCCTGTCTGTTTGTCCATCCATCCATCCATCCATCCATCCATTTTTATTATTTATTAAATTCTAAATGGGGGCTTAAACAAACCTCTCTTTCTAGATGTGTGGATTTCAAACCCCAGAATGTTCAGCTTAGAATTCTGGGAAATGATGTCAACCCATCTGGGGAATCCAATGTATATGTGTGTATGGGATGGATTCATTCTAATATTCTAATATTTTTCCAAACAAGGAAAAAGGAAAGCTGGTTAGATTATCGTGACCTATTTACCAATAGTTTACTTAACTGTGGTTTATGGATTTAATCTAGCATTCCCGTTTGGGATTATAAACTAACTACAGCATCAACTAACCACAGAAGCTAAATTCGCATAAGTTTTAAACCCGTGGTTTCTGAATCTACAACACTGGATATAATATTATAATATTTGCCATGGGCGAATAGGCGGCAGTATAAATTCAATTATAAATAAAAAAAATAAAAATTAATTCTGGGCCACCCTAGAAAATTATGAATCCTATGTATGTATTTTTCAATCTTTAAGGCATAGTTTGATGGGAAGCTGGTTTTACTTAACGACCACCATATTAACTTAACTGCAGCGATTCACTTTAACCACCGTGGCCAAAAGGTCGTAAAATGGGGCAAATTCACTTAACATCTCTCTCACTTAGAGACAAGAATGTTGAGACAATTGTGGTTGTAAATCGAGGATACCGTATACAGATTATACAAGTTATACCTAATTGAAACAAGAAATGAAATGAAAAAGCAATTAAAAATATCGTGGCCCACTACAAAGAAACCCACGGCACGCCTGCGTGCTGTGATAAGCTACCTTAAGATGACATGGGCCAGGATGTGGGTTTAGGGTGTTGTGTGAATGCAGCCAAGAAGGGATCAGAAAGGAATATGAAACCAGCGGCACACAAGCCTGTTCTCCTGTTTGCATTATAACTTCCAATTTTAAAAGTTCCTTCAAGCCCCCAACTCTTTCCAAACTGTCACACAAAAGAACGAAGCCAAAACATAACAATGATTTTTTTCTTTGATTTCAAACTGCTGCCTTTCTGCCCTCCGTACAGCAGTGCTAACAACAACACCAGGCCACAATCTGTACACAAGAAGCTATGCAATACAGACTGCAAAAATATACACCTTTTATAGATGTGTGTGTGTATATGTATATATATGCACACACGCACTCACACAATCTGCACATGAGAAGCTATACAATATTGCAAAAATACTCCTTTTATAGATGTGTGTATACACACAATCTGCACATGAGAAGCTATACAATATTGCAAAAATACACCTTTTATAGATGTGTGCATAGACACAAACACACACACAATCTGCACACAAGAAGCTATACAATACTGCAAAAATACTCCTTTTATAGATGTGTGTATACACACAAACACACACAATCTGCACATGAGAAGCTATTCAATACTGCAAAAATACTCCTTTTATAGATGTGTGTATTCACACAAACACACACACAATCTGCACACGAGAAGCTATACAATACTGCAAAAATATACCTTTTATAGATGTGTGCATACATACAAACACACACACAATCTGCACATGAGAAGCTATTCAATACTGCAAAAATACTCCTTTTATAGATGTGTGCATACACACAAACACACACTCACAATCTGCACACGAGAAGCTATGCAATACGGGTCTGCAAAAATACACCTTATATATGCATGTGTATACACACACACACACAAACACGAGAAGCTCTACAATACGGACTGTTTATATACAAAAAGTTCATATTGTGTAGCTTCTCATCTGCAGTTTGTGCTGATTGTGTGTGTGTGTGTTTGTTTGTGTGTATATTTCTATGTATATGTATGTGTGTGTGTGTGTGTGTGTGTATATAGATAGATAGATAGATAGATAGATAGATATAGATATGTTTATATATATACATACACACGTATACATATACTTATACAAACACACACACACACACACACACACACACACACACACACACACACACACCTGATGCAACTGTCCAGAAATGTTTGCCCTAAAGGACTTTTAAAAACATTGTCTACATTAGCAAAAGGAGCTGGAACTTTATAATTTAAACAGAGAAAGGTTAAGTTTGCATGGATGTACAGATTAAAATTCCTGGATGAAATCTATCTACGTAGTCACTTAAGAATCAACAAAGACTCAGTGACACCTAACCAACCAACCAACCACATGATCAAGTAACCCCAAAAATAAAAGTGCCCTAGAGCATGTGCAGAATATATTTCCAAGTATCCTGTAAGCTTCCAGAAAGAACCTGGGTCCTTCCTGTAAAGGAAAGAAAGCAGAATCCTCTTGCCCCTCAGTTGGCTTTGTGGCTTGGGGGAAAATCAATCAATCAAATCTGTTTAAGCATTTGGATGGAAGACCAACAGGTAAAGCCATTGGAGGAAGTCAAAGAAACACAGAAACAGCTGCTGGGGTTGGGGGGGAGGGGGAAGCAAAGATCAGTCCGTTTCACACCCCAAAATTAAAAGAAAATTAAAACCAGGAAGGAGTTTTTAAACACGAGAAGGGCGCCGGCAACAGATGGATGGGAAAACCCAGTTTGTGGGCTTAAGGTTTAAGAAGTGACGTGGTTATCAACAACCTATTCTGGGGATCAGACCTGAGATGGCTGATCCGCTAGCCAGCAATGTTTATTATCCCAGTTTCGGAATCCGTCTGGATGACCTCACCACGTCCCTTGACCGAGGGGGTCAGGCGACCCCGTAAACAGGTGTGTTCACACAACCAGACGGGTCAAAGAAGGGGATTTGGCAACCCCAAACCTGGTGTGGTTTGAGCCCAAGGCGGTGGTCTTTTTTTGCGAGCCAGAAAATGGACGGTTCTAAGCCGAGTTACGTAGGTTGTGTGAACGCAGCCAGCGGTGCTTCTAAGAGGGAACCATTTGGGGTTTATTTTTGGGGGGGGCTATGGGGATAGGGAGGAAAGGGGGCTGCAATTGGGGAACCAAAAATCCAGGTGTTGGGTTTCCTGTCCTTCCAACCCCAGAGGTAAACATTGACAAATC